>NC_080447.1:2330066-2640748 GCF_028018845.1 Melospiza georgiana
ACCTCATAGTGAAGCCCTCAGAAACCAAACTCTCCAAATGTTTTGTTGAATGTTGACTTCCTGTGGATGTGCCAATATCATGGCAGCTCCAGTATCAGTTTTCTAGGATGTTGGAAGTGGGTTTTTCCATGCTTAAACTTTCATGATGATGTAACTTCTGTGAGACTAGAAAAGCAAAAATAGCTGACTTCTCATGACAGCAGGTAACATGAGAATAAATTTTGTTGTCAGGCAAAATGAGAACTTTTCTCTTGCTTCACAACCTAAAGGATGTGAAGGACTGAGGAGCAGGACTCGTGGCTGTGCTGATCAGACTTGACATCAGAACAGTCATTATTGAATGTTGCATAAATTAAAGGGTGCAATCATCAGCCTGAGCTCTTAGTGAACACAACTGATGGTGTTTTTATGAAACCATTGATGTGTTGCTGTTCTCAGGTTTGATCATTCCTGCAAATTGTGTGTCGCCCCTCGTGAACCTCCTGTCGACGTCCGACCAGTCGCAGCAGCTGGCAGTGCAGCAGCAGCAGATCTGGCAGCAGCACCACCCCCAGAGCATCACCAACCTCAACAACGCATGAGAGGACAAGCTACAGGTGTTGACTTTGGTGTTTGAGGAAAAGGCTGTAAAAGCATATCACTTGCATAAAAATCAGGGACAGATTCCAAAGAAATATAACTTTTTCAGTTCAGTTGTGTCTCAAATACTTTGGGAATAAAGAGATCTAAAAAGGTTGGTAGAACTGAAAGCCAGCAGTTGTTTATGGTGGTGCATCTGTCTTTCCTTATGCTCTCTGTAGTGCTTCCTGTTTGCTTTTACTTTTGGCCTTTTAAGCTACAAACCACAATTTGTTTGAAAATGCTTGAAAATCCCCAAGCAGGCTTTATTTTTATCTTGTCATACAGTGCTCAGGGTTTAACGCAGTGCATCGATGCCATTGCTGTGGGAGATCTCGAATGCATGTATTGAGTATATATATAGAAAATATATATTGGGTTTTTCTCTTCAATTTGAGTTTATAAAAGCATGAAACCTAGAGGTTGCACATCATGCATTCAGGTTCCTTCCCAGTTTCTGTTTGACAGTGCATGTCTTTGGAAACGGGCATGGACGGCATAAACACACGAGACAGGAATTCAGAGAGAAACACAATCTTAGTTGTACAGCATTGGTTATTGCATTTTTATAGTGTTTATACCCAGGTGTTGCATTTTTTCTGGTTCTCTCCTGGGAGTTATATATTTGAGTCTACAACATGTTCTTTTTGTGATAAACATCTTAAATTAAAATTAGCTCATTTTTAATGTATTAATGGTATTCCTAATGTGTACTGCAAAGATGGCTGGATGCCTGTTTTCCTTAAATTGAAGCATTTCCTTAATCTGAGGTGGTTATGGAAACTTAAGTGCAAATTCACTTCCATCTCGCATACAATCTTATATTTTTTACTTCATTAACATAATTTAATTTGTCACTTTTAAGATGAAACCTTACTTGAGCTGTAAATTAGAGAATGGGAAACACTTGAGGGTTCCGCTGTATGTGCTGTTTCTGTTATGTTTAATATGTTGTAAGACATTGTAGAGTTTATCTGGAGCTGTTTAAAAGAAATTGTAATGTACAAATGTGAATAGTCACTTATCTATAATATGGGTAAGTTTTGTTTTGCCTATAATAGTAGATGTTTATAAGAAAGTGAAGGACAATGTTTGTCATTTCTTGCTTGCACAGGTTGCACTATTGAAAAATTGAGATTGTATAAACCTGTCCAAAAAACTACAAGATAATGATCTTGTAGATGTCAAATAAAAGTTATTGTACTAACAAGAAGTGGAGTCTTGTTTAGGCAATCACCATATTCCAAAAAAACTAACAAGTCTGTACAATTGGAATTGGACAGGACTTGGCATGTTCCTGCTCTAACCAGGCTTCTGTCTTGCAGCCCAAACCTCTCGGCTGAACTCGCTAATGAGGCAAGAGCCAAACTCTGTCTAAAGCTCCCTGTGTGTCTTAAGGAAGGCTCAGCTCAGTTCCAGAGCAGGATGGCTGCAGGTGTGGCACCTCTGAAGCACTCGGTGAGCCACTCGAGGGTCAGAGTGGGGCAGAAGAAGAGAGTTCCCTTAAGGAATTATCCCTTATTAATTCCGTAAATCCCTTATGGAATTATTGCTCCTGAGGCTCTTTATTGCTCCCAGTGCCAGCAGCTCAGTGTGGTCACCAAGGGAAGGAGGGAAGGGAGACCTGGCAGGGAAGGAAGTTTGCCCAATTCCTTCTGCCTTAGCCTGAAGTAGTCAGGAAGGATGAAGCCCCTGCTCCTGCTTGGGATAACTGGAACTGCAGATCTGGAATAATTCCTCTGCCCTCCATGTCCTGCTGCACCTCTGTAAATCCCTGGGATGCAGGTGCTTGGTTTTGGGGGATCTTCAGTGCTGGGAGCAGGGGAGGGGAGCTGAGCACTGTCACAGCACAGGGTGTGGGGGAGGCTGTTCTGTGTTCTGTACCCACCAGGGGATGGATTTGGCACCCATTCCAGGAGCAGGGCTGGGATTTTGAGGAGTGTGTTGACAGATTACTACTGCAGCAGACAGCAAACCAAACTGCCAGTAACGACAGGCTGTGTGTGGCTGCTGCTTAATTGTTACTTGCTGGAGAAACTTCTGCCATCTGAGATGGTGACATAACATTTTAGGTCTTGATCCTCAGTAAAATAGTTCTGGAAGTGGTAGACTCACAATTAGCGATTTTTAATTTTTTTTTTAAATAATGATTTAAATACACTTGGTTCCTAAGTGCTCTTTTCAGCCTGGTGTGTTCACTTTGATTGTTGGGATGAGCAAATCTGATATTCCCTGTATTGATGAGCAAACAGCACTATTTGCTTCAACCTTTTAAACTTCCCATGGACTTGTGTCCCCTGGAGGGGAAAAAAGCTGACAGTACTTCCAAGATCCATAAGAACTGTTCCTGTTGCAGAAATCCATTCCTCTACTTGCTCCTCTGCCTGCTCCTTGCAACATCACTGCCTTGGCTTTGCCATCCACTCACTAACACAGCTGCAGCCATGGCTCTGGACTGTTGTAACATCTTGAAAGTTAACATCAAAAAAAAAGAAAACAGCTTTCAAGCCACAGCAATATTTTCTCTCTTGAAAATTCCTACTCGGTGCTTGGGGTGTGGATTTTGGCACTTGTTCCCTGCATGAGCTGCTGATAAAGCTTGGGGAGAAAGGGAATGTAAATTGCCCTGGATGGGGCAAGAACAGTGACTGGTGTCCCTTTGCAGCACTGCCTGTGAGACAAACATCTTCCTGGGGAGGACAAAAAGACCAATTATTACATCATAAATTAATTACCAGGCCAGGCAAGGGTGGTCTCTGTGTTTTCCTGCTTGTGGGGTATTGATCTGCTTTGTACAAAATGAAATACAAAATGCTCTGTACATCTGAAATGGACATAAAGCCTATAAAGGACAGAGGGCTCTGGGAACAGGGGCAATGCCATGTGTAAAATGGCAGCAACTTCTGACTGTGTGCATTTTGGAATTGTGCTGCAGAAGGGGAAGGTGCATACTTGAGTTGATTTGGGAACTGAAAACCCAGATTTTGGGTTCTTTTCTCTAACTGTCCCTTGACAGCAACTCAATTATGACTTGTTAACTAGTTTCATAATTAAGATATGTCTGGCATGATAAATGCAATTATAACCCCCTCAAAGCCTCCTTGCACTGCAAGTATTCCACATTTTCCAGTGGCTGTGTGGTTCATTGGGAACACACTCCTCTTGTAAGGACTGCAAGTTCCCCAAAGATGCAAGTTCTCTGTTCCATGTGTAGTATTTTCTTTGTAAATGGAGAAATCTCTGCAACCTGTAAACGCTGTTCAAGTGAATTATCAAGGGGTTTTGTATTTTTCTTTTGTGTTTGGAATAACTTCACTCGGCTCCCAGTGCAGTCTGTACATAAATAGAGCCTGTTTGTATATAGAGGTGTTAAAGGCTACTGAATTATTGAATGTAAATAACTCTCGTTTTCCTCTGTGGTTTTTTCCTTCATGACCTTCCCAAGATGTATTCCTATTTTCTCAACCTGCCACGTGGGCAGCTTGTGTGTACTTTGAAATATATATAGAGCATATATAAACCTTCCAGGGTGTGTGTGTACATTGTAGATGTTATGTGTTGTCATATTTTTTTAATTCAAAAATTTCATTGTCTGTCTCCCATGATCCTTTTGATGCTCCGTGGGTTTATTCTACATTTTTAGTGTAAAATGCATTCCCCTGAGAGAAATGGACCCAATGTCTTTCAGTGATGCATGTTCACTTGGTGGCTGTATCACAGAAACAAATATTTGAGTTTTCATGCAGATTGTTTCCTTCAGTCTTTCAGAACTTGAGCTTTAATCCTAGAAACATTTCTATTTTCTTCCACTCACTGGTATCCCCAGCTGTGCATTCAGTGAGCTCCAAAAATCAGAGTTCTAGAATTAAGTTCTAACACATCAAAGTCTATTACTGCTTTCATATTAAGTGTGAGCTGTCTTAAAAGTGCTCTAGAATGGCAGTGATTGAGAGCAGAAAAATGTGTCTATTGTAGCATTTTCCTGGGAAAACTCTGAGCTTCCTGTCATGTCTAAAATGCAAAATGAGCGTAATGAAACTTTCTTACCTTGGGAAAAAAAACAGTGCAGGTTTTTAATTGCCAGGTAAAAATAATCTATTTCCATGGAGGTTGGAGATGAATAAGAAATCCCATTAATTGTCTCTCAGTTATCCCTTGAGCTCCCAGCAGCTGTCCCGTGGGTTTGGCCCTTCCCCAGCTGCAGGGCAGGACTGTGGCCCTGCAGTTGTTCCTGAATTCAGTGATTTGCTAAATCTGAGCCAGGGCCAGAAGTGTGCAGCTGCAAACAGCAACAAAATCCTTCTGGCACTTTCTGTGGTCACCGTGAGCTTTAAACAGGGGGTGCTGAGAGCTCAGGGGGTGCTGGGGTCCCTGCAGGGGCACGGGGCTGGCAGCAGGGACAAAGTGACACAAGCAGGGCCCATAAAGTGACACAGCCACAGCCCAGCAAAGTGACACAAAGTGACACAAGCACGGCCCGGCGGGACCTGGGAAACCTCGGGGCTGCCCTTCCCTGGGAGCAGCATCAGCCCCAGGCTGGGAAATGAGTTGAAAAGCAGCAATTCTCTTCTTGAGGAGAAAAACAGGGATGAAAAGGCTGCAAGGTGCTGTTTCTCAGCCCCACTTACAACAGCTGCAGGCAGGTTGCCCTAAAAGCTTCTGCTGAATAGAGATGTAAAAACCTGCAGAGAAATTCCTGGGTGTGATGTGCCTCCCTGTTTCTTTATTGGACCAAAATAATTTTTGATTGAAAGGGATTTGAGGCACCGCTAAGATTCAAGAATAGGGACTGGACAGGGTTAAGCTGATGCCAAAACTCGTGGAAGAAATCTTTTGCCTGCTGTGTCCTGAGCCAATATCCAGGATTCTGTGAACCTGGCACCCTGTGTGTGAAGGATGCTGAGATGTCTGGTGGAAAGCTCAAAGTGAAGCATTTGGTGCACTTAAAACAGGCAGCTAAACCAAAATACAGAGGTATGTTCCCATTTACGTGATGTGCTGCAGTGTCAATACCTGGACCAGTGTGTGTTCCATTTTATTTTGTAAGAGCTGACTTTGGTTGGTGCCTCTGAACTTGGCTGTGCTTAGGGCATCACTGCAGTGACAGGGACCTTGTGGAGGAGTAGTTTTCCTACACTTAATTTGTACTGGGAAGGATAAAGAGACATTTCTGCTGCCATTTCTGATGCCATATATATTTATGTCTCTTCTTCCTGTCTTGGAGAAGATAACCAGGAAAATGCCAGCTTCCTTGCAGTCACAGAATCGCATTTTTATTTGCCAAGTAATTTGATTTATTTTTCAGTCGTTGCCATATTGAGTTTTATTGGAGGTGGGTGTTCACTGCCTCAGCACCTTCCCTGAGCCCCAACCCTGCAGTAACTCTGGGAATCTGCTCTGCACAAAGGATACACTGATTTTTTGGGTTTTGCTATTAGTGCTTGTTCAGTCTCCACCTTTAAGGGTCCAAGGTGACAGAATCCCAAAGCCACGTAGGATTTCAGCTGAGTTGTGTGAGGTGTTTTTATTGCCTGCCCTGATGGGAACCTTTGCCAAGCTGAAAGCCTCCATCCTGCAGCCTGGGGTTGTCCCAAATGTCCCCAGAGCAGCAGGACTTGGAGTGCCTGGCAGTAAAACATCAGCAGTGTTTGAAAAGATTTATACCGATGACAAACGGAAACATGATGGACTCCATACTCAGTTCTTTCTTTTTTGGTAAAAAAATTGTTCAATAAATTAAGCTGGTTGCTACTTTGGGATTTTTTTTCTTTCCCCTTTTAATTTTCTGTTCTGGAACTTGCCCACAGAGATGCTGGAACGCCTTTCAGCAGCACATCTACACCCATTGAGCACACTCACTGCCACACCATTTTAGGATCCCTCAGACCAGCAGAAGTCGTGTTCTAGGGATCCAAACAGCTTTTCTTTCCATCCACTTGAATCCTGGCACTTAACCTGGTTAATGTCACTGGTAAATCAAACTGGTTTTATTGGTAGTTAAGAGCAGACTCACAACATTCTTGAAGTGCTAATTGTGTTGGGCTTAAAAAAGAGAGGAGGGTTTATAAAAAATATATCAAGATTGGAAAGTATCAACTTCATATTTTATGCATATTTTATGCAAAGTATGAAAATAGTTTTCCTTTATCCAAAGAGTTAGTCTGGGGTAAACAGACTAATCTTAGTTTTGTACATCATTTAACATTGACTTTTATTCTCATTTTCCCCAAATATGGAAAAGTGATGATGCCAAGATCTCAGCAATAAATTAAGATGCCCAAACCTCAGAATTTAATTATTCATTTTCACAAAGCAGTAGACTTTGTTCTGTAAGTAAGGGAGAAATTTCTTAAGAGAGGTTTTGGTTGGCTCCTTTCCAGCATGTAAATAATACACCTTAAAAATGCCAGCGAGGCAGTGCAGGAGCTGACAGCCTCTTCCTTTGGAAGTCCAGCTCTGGTTTGTGAGTTCCTCCCACATTTATAAAGTGGAAGAACCAACTTTGCCTGCTAAACGCACAAGGAATTGCAGGGTGTGAGCAGAGCTCTGTGTCAGCTCAGCCAGAGTGAGTTAAGTCATAACCCAGGGTGCAAGGGATTGAATCCCTCCTGGGTAAGGAACACAAACAGTGGAGCGGTGGAACGGTGACGATCTGAGCCTGCACAATTCCCTCTCCATGTGGAAATCCCGGGCTCTGGGACAGGGCAGAGCTGCTCCGTGCAGGGGCCCTTGGCACCGGGACCTTCCTGGCACCATCTGCTGCCCGCTTTGGTGAGGGCCCCAGTTCTGCTGCCCCCAGCCCGGGCTGCTGAGCCACTCTCACCCCCCCCGGCCCTTTGCTGCTCAGCCCTGGTTTCCTGTGCCAGGGGAAAAGCCCAGCCCAGCCCGGGAGCTCCTGGAGAGGCTGCCGGGCCTGGCCTGGCCCCCGCAGCCCCTCAGGGGCCTCGGGCTCGGTGTTGGATCGCTGGCAGGGCTCGGCCTCGCTCCGCGCTGCTCCAATTCCCGACCTCGCCAGGGCTGTAAATCCTTCACATCCGGGCTTGTCCCTCCTCTCCGAGCACACCCAGCGCGGGCACAGCGGGCAGAGGCTGCAGCGTCTGCCGGGGCCGGCCCGGGCTCCGTGGGGAGCACCCACAGCCTGTCCCCTCCCAGAGACCCGGGGGGCACCAGAAGGGCCTCTCCTTCTTGCTTTTGCAGAGGGAAGAGGGGTTTTATAGGCAGTGTGCCAGGGCAGGAGCTGCTGTCGCTCTTCAGGTGGATGTTTAGGCAGAGTTTGATCGTTTGGCTCTCTAAAAACACTTTGTGTTTAGCATCACCCTGTCCCAGTGCCTCCGCCGGAGAGGGGATTGGCACTGCCAGGCTCTGCCCCGGGCTGGGCACACGGGCTCCACACCACTGAATCTCTCACTTGGCCAGGGATTTCAGGGCTCTCCCTTGTGCTCTGAGCAGTGTCCGGGGCAGGAGCTCAGCACACGGGTTAGACTCATCCTGGCAAAGCCGTGTCTGGGCTGTGGGCTGGTGAGGGAAGGATAAGGACGTGCCATGCCCGGCAGTGCCAGCCGAGGGCTGTGTGGCACCACAGGCACCGAGGGGCCGCCGTGCCACACACAGTGCTCAGACTGTGCTGTCCTGTCACCCTGATTCACCTCCTGCTCTTCCTCCTTCCCCCTTCACCCTGCTCTTCTCTCCCCGCCACCAACTCTGGGTTGATGTGAAGCTCCACATTCCTTTCCCTGCAGTCATTTCCATTTTCCAGCCCTGGGCTTTGCTTTCACTCTCTCCTCCACTTCCTCTGCTCAAATGACCAGTCCCAAAGCAATTAGGGATGCTCAG
Source organism: Melospiza georgiana (assembly GCF_028018845.1). Taxonomy (NCBI): domain Eukaryota; kingdom Metazoa; phylum Chordata; class Aves; order Passeriformes; family Passerellidae; genus Melospiza; species Melospiza georgiana. The sequence goes on from NC_080447.1 coordinate 2,338,518, forward strand.
TTGGTGCTACACGGAGGCTCTGAGGGACAGAGGTGTTTGTGATTATTTGTTTCAGGCATTTGACACTGCTCAGGTGACACTTGCTTTGCACTCGGGTGGTTTTCTGTGGGGCTGAACCCCAGCGTGTCCCTTCAATCTGTGATTTGAATCTGCAGCTCTCACGGGTGCCACGTGGATGGTTATTTCTCATGGACAGGGGTGTTTGACACCGGCCTGCTCCAGGAATCCCTCCAGGCGAGCCAGCACAGCTTGGCTGCTGTGGATTCCTGCGCTCCCAGACGCAGAGCAGGTTCAGGAGCTTTCCCAGACAGGGCTGGGATGAAAGAAAATTCTCAGAGCCTGCTCTGCCCCAGCCAAAGGGTGGGGTATTCCCTGCCCCGGGCCCGCAGCAGCGCGGGGAGGAGGCAGGGCAGGGCCAGCCCGGCAGTGCCAGCTCACTCCTTGGCACAGCCTTCAAGGGCTCCGGAGTGGGAGGGGAGCGGGAGTCCAGCCCACAGGGCGAGAAGGGAGAGTCCTTCCAGGCAAACTGCAGGAATCGGGCAGGGTGGAGCACTCGTTTGTCTGGAAAGATGATGCAGAGAAGCCCTGTAATGTGGGGATAAAGTGATATTCCATCCCTGCAAGGAAGGAGGAGCCCCTTGGCCCAAACCCCACCATCAGCCTGGCTGCCTGTGCCCAGCAGAGCAGAGAGAGCTCTCCTCTCCTCTCCTCTCCTCTCCTCTCCTCTCCTCTCCTCTCCTCTCCTCTCCTCTCCTCTCCTCTCCTCTCCTCTCCTCTCCTCTCCTCTCCTCTCCTCTCCTCTCCTCTCCTCTCCTCTCCTCTCCTCTCCTCTCCTCTCCTCTCCTCTCCTCTCCTCTCCTCTCCTCTCCTCTCCTCTCCTCTCCTCTCCTCTCCTCTCCTCTCCTCTCCTCTCCTCTCCTCTCTCTGTAGTTTTATTTGCCAAGGAAAATGAAGCAGTTCCATTTCTACTCGAATATTTCTTTGCTGGTTTTCATTGGAATCTGGGCTGTTTTTGATATTGCTGCCTGGTGCTTGTTTGCCTGGCAAACTGCAAAGAGGAAAACTTTCATTAGAGAGATTCCAGGCCTGTGCTTTTGTGGCTGCGGGCTTGGAAACTTCTCATTCCCCCTCCGTGCTCCTGCAGCCAGAGCAGGGGAGCGCAGCCTCCCTACTCACACTGTCTCAGAGGTAAACCCAGAGCATCACCAAGGCCTCTTTATTTTCAACCTTTCCAGCCCCTTTCCACAGCTTTTCAGGTGCTGTTTGCTTTTCCTGCTGCCGGCGCAGGGCCCCGGAGGCAGAGCGTCCCCTCGGAGGTGGTCGGGCGGCATTGCGGCCGTGCGGAGCAGCTGTGCCTGCCTGGCAGGGCCGCTGCGCTTGGCAGCCGCACAAAGGAGCCAGGAGGGGCAGGAAAACAAGGCTGCGAGGGAAAGTCGCTCCGGATAACGCGGCATCTGGCCCTGGGAGGAACCATCTCCAAGTGGGGAGCAGGGCTGGACTGGGAAAGAAGTTTGTCAGGGAGGATTTAAGGGGGAAAGCCTGTCCGGAATAGGAATCCACCTGGGATTGTTGCAGGGATTTCCTGGGCCTGGCTCTGGCTGCTGCTGCTCTTTCCTCAGGAGAGGAGCAATCCAGAGCTGCCAGGGGGATTTTGAGCTGCGAGAAGGCAATAAGGTGGAGCTGGGGAACGTGTGTTTTCATTCAGGGGAGGATGGGGCAGTAGGCAGCAAATGTCAGCCAGGAAAGGCAGATCACAGAGGAAGGACACCAAGGGCTGTCAGCTTTCCCTTGGGAACAAAAAAAGCACGAGGGAAACTTTGTAGCATCAGCAGGAAGCTGTTGCGGGGAACAGAGAAAGGAATGGAAGGAGCTGTAGCAAAGCGATAAGAAAGAGCAACATAGATGCCAAAAAAGCACAAAATGCACAATTTTCCCTCTGTGCCAGGGTCCCAGGGACGTGCTGGGTGTTCTGGGGAAGGAAAGGTTCTGCACCAGGAGCTGCTGGCTCATTACAATCCCCGTGAGAAAGGTACTCGGCTCTGCAAAGCTCCTTTGAAAATGCTGTTTGTTAAAGCTGACGCTCACTTGCCTCTACCACTTGTGCTTTCCACAGAGGTTAAACCTTGCCTTCACCCAAGACTTAAAAAGCTTAATTTTCAGTCTAGGCCTACCAGAGGCTTTGACGATGTTAATTGTGGCACCAGAGCAGTTTGGAGACTCTAACATTAAATTGGTGCTGAGCAACTTGAAGGTGCATCTGTGGTTATTTTGTATAAGATGCTGGATCACCAGAAATGCAGGGATAAGCATTTGAATATAAACTCCCTCTAGGAAAAGGAACAAACTTCCCACTTCTTTCCCCTTGCTGCTACATGGGGCTCTGTGGTGGGTAAGGGACAGTTAGAATACCCCCAAGTCACTCAATTCATTAAGCCTGACAGCAATTAATTACATTAAAATTAATGCGCAAATTTAATGTTTTACACACGTCGAAGACATGCCAGGAAAAAAAAGGGTCTTGCTGTGCCATCTTTAATTCTTCTCACTGTGGATGTAACCCAAGGTGATAGGGAACAAGGCGATTTGTGCTCCTCATTTGCAGGTCCCCATGGGTGTTACAGCACAGCTCTGTGCTGACTATTTCACTTTGTTTCCAGATAAAAGGGGACAAACGAGTTTGTTTCACAGCACGGCCCAAGGCCCCCGGCTCTGTGGCAGAGCACCTTCCAACATCCCACTTTGCATGTTGTATTCCTTACACCCTCGCCCAGGGCCATGGCACCGACCCCGGAGCTTTGGGAAGGGAAAACCTCCCTCAAATCAGTCACAGCTCTGGCTAAGCAGGGGCTGCAGGCAAACTCTGTGGAAACATTGGCTGCTCAGAATTCCCAGTGGTTTGGGAGGAGCAGAGGTGAGGAAGTCAAACCAGGAGAGGGAACAGAGAAAATACCAAGAGAAGAAAGGGGAAGGGGACAGAGTGAGCGTTGCAGACATTACACAACTCAGAAGAGGCAGCTGTACCTGGAAAATGGAAAATTCATCATCAGTGCTTCTTGTGGTGACTGAAGAGACAGACACATCTTCCTGTCCATCCTCCCTTGCTGGAAAACAACAGTTCACACCTTTATTTTTAAGTTACATCTTAGTGCGCAGAAGGATTGCAAATGTCACCTGTGTGATAAAATGGCTCTGCTGCATTTCCTGCTCTGTGACTTGGCCACTTGGCGATGAAGAGCTGCTTTTGCTGGCAGTGAGCACGGCCGAGCCCTCAGGCTGCAGAGCAGGGACTGCAGCTTGTGCACACAGCCTGGGAGCTGCTGGAGCTGCCACGCTCGGGGCACAGTTTGGGCGTGCAGAGCACAACTCCAGCCCGGGACATCACACGAGGTGAGACCGCAGCAGCCCCTCCGAGGGAGCTCCACTCTGTGGTCACCCTGCTGAGCAGCCAGCCCAGGCCTGAGCACAATCGTGGTTTTGTTCTTGTGGCCACACCTGGCTCAGAACAACTGCAGTGAACCCTCAGAGCACATGGCAGATGGGAAAAGCTTGCAGGTACTTCCTACCCTGCGGTGAGTGCCAAAAAATCGAGTAAAGTCATCTTAAATAGAGTCTGAGGCCAAGCAGCAAGTTTGTCCTTTACCGGGGTCTGGTGTCTTGTGCCACCACTGCTGCCTGTGCCCAGAACACTGCAGAGCAAACATCAGATACCAGATCTGACACTGGTCCTGCTCACAGGACAAACGGTGCTGCCCCACAAGCCTGAGCATCTCAACAAACCTGGCCCCCACACCTTGCTCCAAAGCTCGCAGCGCCTTGTGCTGAAGGAAGAACAAACTTCACAGGACTTTTTCCACATCCCTCTTGCAATATTGGATATTTTGAAGCTGTCTTTATAAAACCCAGGCGAAACACAGGGGATCTCGTCCTTCACAGTGTTGCTCTGAGCACAGTTTTGTGGAGTTGGTGCAAAGCACGGCAAGCTCGGAGTGCTCCCATTCCGCTCTCACTTGGTGTGACTGCAAACAACCACAGGATGGAAAATCCCAGAGTGGTGTGCAGGACTTCGCTGCCCTTCCAGGGTTCAACAGAAAGGCTGTTACTTACAAATCTGGAATGGAGCTTTGGGTTTGCAGAGTTCTCACTCACACCGTGAGGGTTTACCAGTGCAGCCTTTCAGGGCTCTAAGAAGAATTACACAGTTGTAATCACAAGCACCAGTGTGAAACTACTGTCTCTGAGCGTGTAATTCTGAGCCTGGGGCTCTCAGGACCCCTCTCTAACAGACCAGAGCATGGATCAGTTGTAAGGACAGTCAGTGCCAGTCTGGAATTCACCAGGATCGCTGGAGTCAAGTACTTGGTGTGGAAATAAAATACAACGGTGTTTCATCTGGGACCAGTCAGAATTTTCAGATGTTTCTTTCAGCAGGGCATGAGCTGGGGGCTCAAAGGCTGCTCCTCTTTTCCCATTCTTCCTTAATTCTCCTTTATGCAGAGGAAATCATCTGATTGCTCCGTGTCTCTGTGATGGAGATGTTACCTGCTTCCCTCTGCAGGCCCGGCCACTCTGGGCCTGGGTCAGTGCCACTGACCAGGAACGTGCCCCAATCTCCAAAAAGCAGGATCAGGCTCGCCGTGTTTGCTGGCACTGCCATTAGGAGCAGTATGAGGCCATGGATGGACATTAAGTAGCACATACAATAAAAGTATCAGATCTCAGGGTGCCTGCTGGTAAAATGTACCTGGGGGTCAGATGTGGGGGGTCTCAGGCTGTGCACCTAAAGAGAGATTGTCCCGATCCCAGGCAGTTTTGTTGGGATAAATCTGGAACTATTTTCGAGTGCATTTCATATTAATTAACAGAAAGAGCAAACCTGAATATCTTGCAGTGAAAAGGATGAGTTCTGATGGCAGACGCATGCTGGAAAGCTTCATCATTTAACCTGATTAAAAAAAAAAAATTTGGTGGGGAAGTTTTACTGCTGCTTGCAAGCAGAAAATGTGCCAATTGTCAACGAGATCCATATTTTTTTTAGTCCCTCAGAAGCTGCAATCCACATTAACCTTCCACCTTCAAGCGGAGAGAACTAGTGGTTTGGAAAAAAAAATAAAAAAAGAAATAAAGGGCTTTTTTTTTTTTTTTTTTCTTGGCGGCATCTAGGGGGGCGGGTGAGAAAAAAAAAATCTTTTATTTTATAATTATCAACAGGTATTTTCCACGGAGATTGGCGGGGGGGGTGAACGCCCGGCCTGAGGTGAGGGGGAGGCGGGAAGGCGGCGGCGCGCGGGCCGCCCTGAGGGCCGCCGGGGCTGGCAGGGGCCGCCGCCCGCCCCGCCGCGGGCACGGCCCGGCCAGAGCCGCAACTTGTGCCAAAACTTTCCGAAGTTAATTAAAATAGCCCCCCCCCCCGGCCCCCCGCGCCACCGCCGGGCTCCGCGCCGCCGCCGCCGCCCGCCCGCCCCGCTGCCTGCCGGCGGTCCCTGAGGGGAGCTCCATTGTCTGTGAGGGGATGGCCGCGCACCCCCGCCGCGCCCCCGCCCGCCGCGCCCCCGCCCTCCGCGCCGCCGTGCGCGGGGCGCCGGGCGGCCGCGGCGGGTGGCTGCCGGCTCTCCCCCAAAGTTTTTGGATCCGCGTCTCCTCATGATGTATGGATGATATATTGCATTGTGGGTGTCAATATAACTGACGGCCATATTTGCCGGTGCTGCTACTGCTGTAAACAACCCAAAGTGTCTGGGAGACACGGAGACGCTTCGCTGAATTTCAGGACGCTTCTCCTCCTCCCGCTGGCCATGTCTCTGGGAATGTCTTACAAGCCCAACTTGAACGCCCACATCCCCGGGACTCCCCTCAACCCGGGTAAGTCCGCGGCGGCAACTGGGTGGCAAGTTTGGGAGGCGAGCGGCGGGTGCCGCACCGGCACCTGGGGGAAGCCCCGGACTCGAGTTTGTGCCCAGTCCGGTATGGCGGGGCAGCGGCTCCGCGCCGCCATTACCCGCGCCCGCCCGCCCGCCGGCCGGCGCCGCCAGCCCCGCTCCGCGCCGCCCCCGCGCCGGGCACCGCGCCCGCCCGGCCCCGCGCCGCCGCCGCCGCCGCTCCGGGGCTCCGGCCGCCGGGTTTCCTCCATGCTCGGCTCCCCGGGGCGGCTGATTGATCTGGATCAGGAATATTCCGGCGGCGCCTCAGCGAGGACCGCTGCTGGCGGGACGCCGCAAGTGCGGCCGCTCGCCCCGCGCCTCGCCTCGCCTCACGCCTCCTCCGGCGGCGGGGCCGCCCCGGGCCGCGCTCCGCGGGCCGGAGGGGAGCCCCGGGGCCCGGAGCTCCGCCGAACGAGGCACCGCCGGCGCCTCGGGGCCACCCTCGGTCAGCGCTGCCCCGTCGAAGTCTCCGCCGCATCCCGAGCGGAGGAGCCGCTCCGCTCGCCCGAGACTTTTTGGGGATGGGGGGGCGCACAGGGATTGCACTATTTCTTAAAAAACTCCTGTTTAAAAATCACTCCTCATCCTTGGATTTGTACAGGAGTCCTTCCAACTTTCCTCTTTAAAAAGTTTCCTTGCCAGCGTTAACTTTTTGCCTTTTTTTCTTTTTTCGTTCTTTTTTAAACTACGTTCCCCCGTTTTTCTCTCCCCGATTTCCGAAGGCATCAGCCGGAGGGTTTTTGCCGGTGCTGCGGTGCTGCCGTACATCGGGTCTCCGTGTGTGAATCGGTGCAGCCTGAACAAAGCCGCAGCAGCAATTGCTTCGCTGTGGGATATTTGGAAGGGATCTCGCTAATCTGTGCTCGTCGGCTCCAATTAAACAGCACCAAAATGGAGAAGTTGGTTCTGACTTAAAAAAATTCGTATTCGTCTCCCATCCCCGCAGCCCAGGCTGCAGGACTGGCATCAGACAGCCACAAATCCGGCTGATTTTTTATTTTTTCCCTGAGAAAAAGTTTTGGAGTTGGGTTTAGGAGGGAGTGAAATGTGCCTGGGTGATTTTTACAGCACCGTTAGCGGTTGTGATCCTGGGAAGCGGAGGAGCGAAAGGGATCTCCGGGATGCATCCCTGCTCTAGCTACCAGGAGAGCAGCGATCATATTTTACTGCAAGGACTCGTCACCAGCTGGTGGATGAGCCGAGGTGGCGGTGCCACCGCGATCCTGCATGGGGCTGAGCTCGGTGGGGCTGCGAGCGTGCAAAGGCTCGGGGAGCCGGGCTCGTGTGCGGGGAGCACCGCGGGCTCGAGTGCTGCTCTGCGGAAGGGTCAGGGAGCAGGGGATGTGCCGAGGGTTTGTGACAAAAAGCAGAAGTGTCACCGGAGGGGAAAAAAGAAAATTAAAAAAAAAAATAAATAAACAAAACAAAGCCCAGCAAAGGGAAACCGTTCTCCTACCGGCTCCCACGAGAACCTGTGCCTTGCTCTCCGGAACAGCCGTAAAATTGCAGGGAAAACAAAGGTGGTATTTTGCGATGGTGGGTGAGGGGTGGGGATTAGGTCATGGCAGTGGAGGGGATCCGAGTCTGGCTGCTCTGCGAGCAGGGACCGCAAAATCCCGGCTCAGACATGCCGCGCACAATGCGAGCCGGGCGGTGAAGTTTCTGTCTCCAGCCCTCTCGCTGCCGTGTCTGCGCTTTCCAACGCTCCGGCTGCGATCCGGGCTTTGGATTCTTTCATGCAGTTTTATCTTCCCCTTCTCTCCCACCCTCCTTTTCCTCTTGTATCGGCAAGTTAGCAGCAGTTTGCTGTCATGCTGGAACTATTCTTGTCTAAGTTGTCCTCTCTTCTGAGTTCGGATCATCCTCAACACCCCCAGAATCTTTTCAATGAAAGAACGTCCTCCTCTGAATCCAAAATGGGCTCTCTCTTCCCTCCCTGTCTTCTGCCATTATCCTCACGCACCAGCTCTTCCTCTAGCTAGTGGTATTGCCAGCACCGTGGCCTAAGGCCAAGGGACTTAGACAAAGCAGTCCTTGCAGTTGCACATATCGCATTCAGAGTGATACGACTGCAAATGGCCCCCTCCTTTCTGGAGCTTAATTCCGATTTGGAGGAGATTGCTTCTCTATTGTGCCTAAATTAAATGCCCCCCAGCCAGGAGGATAAATCCTGGGTTTGCTTCCAGAACTGGGGTGAAGGACCCCCACCCCCCACCCCCCCACCGTCCTGCAGAGGAGAGGAAAACAGGAAATCTGTCCCTTTTGGCCTGAAATCAGCCCTGCAGAAACCTCTCTATATGAATGCTGAATATTTTGGTCTCGGCCGACGGAGGGCTCTGGGCAGCTGTGGATCTCACAGGGATTTTCCTCTGGGAGGTAATGCTGCTTCCCTGCAGTGCAGGGCTTCTGGTGCAGGAGTATTTGGGAAGGCAGAGTCGACTCAGCTCTTGGAGCCGCGTCCTTGCTGCAGAGCAAACTCCTCTCAAGTTGAGGCTGAGAGTAGCCACTCTGCAAAATTATTCTTAAACTGCACATCAGTCAGATGAAGCAGTTGTGGTTGGTGGGTGCCTGGGCTCTGTTCTTGCATGGGAGCATGCTTTGGGAATCCAGTCCTGGACTGAAGTCCAGAGGGAGAGGAGCTGGATGTGGGGGAGGAAATACGGGGAGGAAACCTCTGTGGGTTGTCGGCGGATCTGGGGATGACTGTGGGTGAGGAAAATGCAGCTGCTCCACAAGTGACTCAGGATGCTGGAAGCATCTGGGTGCTGACTCCTCTGCCTTACACCAGGCTGAGGGAAGGAGAATGTGTTGTCACAGCAGAATTCAGTGCCTGCTCCTCTTCCCCATTGCCCAGGTCAGTGCTGACGCTTGGCCCAGGATGGCTGCAGTCAGGCTTGCGGTGTTTTATCCGAATTTTTTCTGAAGTCACCTTCCTGGAGGGCCTGTGCTCAGGGAATTGGGTTCCTGCATGTAGTACCCCAAGCTTTCAATTCCAAGCTGCCTGTGCTTGGGCAGCCCCATTTAATCTCCTGCCTGGGCTGTAAATGAGCTCTACTGGGGACCTGCAGTGGCTCTACCTGCCCAGCCTCACCTGACCCTGCAGTGTCCCAGGGGAGCCTCTGTTACCTTTTGTAACAACCATGTTTGGATTTGTTTGTCTTCTCTTGCTTATCCTACCGTTTCCTGGGAAGTGCTGTTTCCTCCTCATCTGTCTTGTGTTTCATATTGTTTGACTATTTCTCTGTAAGGGACCAGCTGCTGAGCTGAGGTGAAGTAGAGCATCTCCATTGACTTCAGCTGAACTTGACACTTACACCAGCTGTGAATAGGTCTGTAGTTTGTTTTTCACCGTGTTTTCATGTGTTTTCTGGCTCAGTGGATATTCACCAGCATTCCTATTTTGTTTAGACTAAGCACAGGTCAGAGAAAATGTGTTTCAAGATACAGAAGCTAGCAGAAACAGCTTGGGATTTTCCTTTACTTTCATTCTCATTCCTGCAGAAATGTCAGGTTTTGAGACAAAGTCCTGTTCGTGTAAAAAAGCTTAAAAGCTGTCATCTGTAGGGTCTGGAAACACCAATTGCAGCTGACAGTGACAAGGGAAGGGGCTGTGTCTTGGCTCCACATGAACAAGTTGTGGCCTTGTACGACAAGTGCTGCTGGAGCTGAGGACCAAAGGGGCTCTCAGTGCACCTGCCAAACCTTGCAGCAACCACAAGTTTCTTGTGAAAAGTGCAAATTCTCACCGGGAGGTGAAATGAAAAGCATTTCCCTGTCTGGGGCTGTAGCTGGCAGCTGGAGAGACCAGTTCCATTCAGTCCTGAGAAAGGATACCAGCACACGAGGCCGGCCCTTCTGTTCTCAGCACTGCGCTGCAGACTTGCTGGAGCACATGGCTTGCTTGTCGCCCTTTACAGAGACAGCTTCTGTTTGATATTGTTGACCATATTGAGAGGTTGTTTTTGGAGTGGGAGTACTGGAAAGAATACTCTTTGTAGGCAGAACAGAGAGCAAAGTGTTTGTGCCTTAGCAGGGGGGATAATTTCTAGGAAATATGCTGCCCTCTCCAATTCAGACTGAAATCTGCTGGATCCCTGATCTCTTGAAATCCGTGTGAAGTTAAGCATGATGCAAAAAGAAGCTCTCTAAACATGTTTAAGAATTAGCAATTTTCAAGTGGACTTGTTTGGGCATTTAGAAGATGGGCACTTTTGGCTTTGCCTCCCTGAGTGTTTTGTTGAGAGCAGTTTTCAGTGTGGTTTTCACAGTCAGCCAATCTCCGTGGTCCCCACCCAGCACCTTGGTTTGCTGCAGAGTGTTTGGGTTCAGGCTAACTGGATTCCTGCTGGATAAAAGTGGCCCAGAAGCTTTGCTCCAGTTGTGCCACACGGGTGCTTCATCCTTTGCAAGGGGAACGCAGGGATCCAAACCAAGGATGGCACAGCTTTGAACCATGCCCTCCTAGTCTGGGGGATCAGACTCAAATCTAACCTTAAATCATACCCCCTTAGGCCAACTACATGTGGTGTACACATACCAAATGCTTTAATCTCCTGATCTGTTCCTTGTGGTGCCAAATAACTTGCTGGTGTAGGAACAGCTTAAGCAAGAAAAAAAGAATGGTGGGGAGTCGAGGGACTGGCTTTAGTTTTTCTGATAAAGAAAGAGACAGGAGGGCAGGAAGAGGAGACATAAACCATGACCGTTATCCACATGGAAAGATTAAATAGCACAAGAGTAGCAGAGGAAAGGCCCAGAGTGTGACAGATCAAAAGAGCAAGGCCTCTGGCTGTTAGGATAAAGAATGTCCTACTTCTTGAGAACATATTTATGTGTCTGTGCACTGCGTTTTTTTAAAAGGAAATAGTTTTATTCAAAGAAAGGTCTGTTCCTTCCACAAGGGCTGTTCAAGGGAGAAATAGTGGGTGAAAATATAATTTTTACTGCTAGTGCTATAAGGAATGGTTTGTGCAAAAGAGAACAGGGTCCATTATTTTAAATTTTAAAAATTATGGGAAGGTTGGGGGGAGTGGGGGCTCTGTTTGAGCTCTGGGTTGGCAGCTGCTGTTAGAATTCAGTGTGTGGCTTGGCTGTGCATGGATCCACTTGTGTAGACATGCATGTGGTGTCCCATGGATGGCAAGGAGCTCTTGTTGAACTCAAACCAAAGAGTATAGAGGGCTAAGGAATAAAATATTCCTGTAGCCAGCCAAAACACTGCAGCTGTGTTCAGCACTGCAGAAATAGCTGTGCTGGGTGAAGCTGTTACCTCTCCCCTGGTGCTCCAGGATGCCTCACGGTGGGTGTTGGCAAAGCAGCTTCAGGAGCATTTCTCATGTGTTTTCTTGCAAAGTTTAGGACAGAGGAATTTGTATCCTCTCAGTACCAGCCTTGTTGTCTGGTAGCCCATATGGTCAGGACTCCATGAGGAGAGGTCCTGCAGGGTGTGGCAGAGGCAGCAACCTCCAGCACTGGGCTCTGGAGTTGTGGTGACCACGAGCCACTGAAATGGCAACAGCCCTGATGTTTCAAACAGCCTCAGCTCGAGGGTTTGTGAAACAGAGGGAGAACTGTTGAGATTCCACTGACTGCACCACGTACCTTGGATAAAGTCCAGGCTGCAGGTATCTCCTCTGCATGCTCCTGTGCTCATGTGTGGAAAGAGTCTGGGAAATGTGGTTTTATAGCACCTTACAAAGTACAGGGCAGAATAGAAACACACATGCAGTGGGTTTGGGAAGCACACATGCAGTGGGTTTGGGAAGCACACATGAAGTGGGTTTGGGGAACACACATGCATGGGTTTGGGAAGCACACATGCATGGGTTTGGGAAGCACAGATGCAGTGGGTTTGGGAAGCACACATGCATGGGTTTGGGAAGCACACATGCATGGGTTTGGGAAGCACACATGAAGTGGGTTTGGGAAGCACACATCCATGGGTTTGGGAAGCACACATGAAATGGGTTTGGGAAGCACACATCCATGGGTTTGGGAAGCACACATCCATGGGTTTGGGAAGCACACATCCATGGGCTTGGCCCTTGGCTTGTCCAAGTCAGTCCTACACGAGTAACTCAGTGAGTTGTGTGGCTGTTCCTGGTTTTTCTTTGCTGCCTGTGGAGCAGGGGGGTAGCAGAGCTGTGTGGATGCTTTGGCATCTGCCAGAGTGGATCAGGTGAGTGTACCCAAGTGTTCCTGCTCCTGCTGCTTCTTTCAGGGTGCTCAGCAAGCTGCCTTCCCTGTTATTTTTCCAGCAAGCAGCAGTAATAGAATTAAGAATTAAAACTTGAAGCAGCGAATTGGTCATCATTGCTCAGGCTTGGAGCTGAAGGGATCCCTACAAACCTATCAGGAATTAATGAGAAGGTTCCTGGTCAGCAGGAGTTTAGGCAAACAAAGATTGATTTGAGATCCTTTGTCTCTCAGGGTGTTAATTTGGGCTGAGAGAGACTGCTGGAAGGAAGAGATTTTGATACCAAAATCTCATTTCTGTTTGCTGTACCCCCTATAATTAATAAAGATTAATATTAATTAACAAGAAAATCACTATATTTTTTGTGGGGAAAAATGCTTGTGGCAGTCTTCTGCTGGAATACAGAAATAAAAGACATTGTTTGCTCTAGAATAAGTGGGGATCTACAAGGTTTTGTGTACATTTAATTGGGAAAGTGAGGGGAGGAAAGTGTGTGTATTAATTTAGGTTTTAAACAGCAGCAAGCACTAAGACAGTTTGGGATGTGATACAGGGTGCCACTGAAATTCAGCACCAAGCACACTCCCTTCTCCATTCTGTCAGTTCTTAACTGTCTCCATTGTCATTTTAACGTTGGAGAGAGCAAGGCTCAATTTAGATCCCCCCTCCTTTTTCTCTCTAGTGAATGCCTAATCATCACACCGATTTGTGACCGGGTATTGACTGTGAGACTTCCTGGCCTAATTTCTAACTATAATAGCAATATCTGGTGGCGGTTTTTTTTATTTTTTTAAATCCGAGATACACAGGCTGCTCAGACATGCTGATGAATTTTGGGTTAATTGAGTAATAGTCATGCAAGACCCAGGGCTTCTCCCTGAGATTAACATGCAAAGTGATAGGTCAAAAAGCTTGTTGCCCTGTGAGATACTAACACCCCCCTCCCACCCCCCCAATTAATTTCATTTTCACAATCGCATCATTTAAAATTGAGGTGAAACCAAGGATTTTTCCTTTTTCCCTCCCTCCAGCCGAGTTTGACTGGCACAACTTCTGCCATGGATGCGTGGAGGCTGGTACCGCGGCCAAGCCAAATCCTTTCCTTTGTTCTCCGGGCCTGCTGCTGCTGCTGATAAAGTGGTCGGCGCATGGCATTATGTCTTATTACATTTTTGATGCAGACTGCAAAGAAACGGGTAAACTCACCATGGTTACCAGGCTCTGTCACTTGGCAGGGCCCGGCGCTCTCAGATGGCCTCTAGTGTCTGCAGCGCGCTCTGCAGCGCCCCGGCCGCGCCGCTCCTGTGTGTGCATCATCCCTGCTCTGAGCATCCCTGCTCTGAGCATCCCTGTGTGCATCCCTGTGTGCATCCCTGTGTGCATCCCTGTGTGCATCCCTCCTGTGTGTGCATCCCTGTGTGCATCCCTCCTGTGTGTGCATCCCTGTGTGTGCATCCCTCCTATGTGCATCCCTGTGTGCATCCCTGTGTGCATCCCTCCTGTGTGTGCATCCCTGCGTGCATCCCTCCCCTGTGCATCCCTCCCTGCTCCCCTTTGTCCCTCGGTGTCACCCAGCCACAGCTGGGATCAAGCCCCCGTGCTGTTTCCACGCCTGGGAAACTTTTCTTGGTCACCCAACTCTGTGGTTTGTGTTGGAGAGTTTGTGTGTCCTATCTAATGTACCCCACGGTGTTATCTCCTGCAGACCCAGTGTGTGTCACTGCTGAAATCGACAGAATGTGAAACAGTCTCTGAATTGTGTGTGCTGTGATAGCACAGAATGTGCTGAGATGGAAGGGACCCATCAGCCAGGACACCCTGAGACTCACAGCATGTTCCTGAGAGCATTTTCCAAATGTTTCCCAAACCAGGCTGAGTGCTGTGACCCCTGTTCCAATGCCCACCATCTCCTGATATCCTTAACCAACATGTTTTTATTGACCCATATGGGATCAGTAAGTTGCTCTGAGTTTTGCATGGGCTGCAGCTCAGTTTTGTTCAGTGTTCTTGAGCCTGGCCCGGGGAGTCCCTGCCTTGTCCACATCCAGTCTGGAGCTCCCAGCTCCTGGATGTGACTGCTTGCAACAACAGTTCAGAGACAAGTCTTTGCAGGACGACTCTTTTGTTTTATTGTAGTGAGGAAAAATCACTTAAGCCTTTCTCTGCTTAATTGAGGTAATTAAACCTTCTTACCTTGCAGCACAAGGGGCTCATTAATGTTTTTGAAGCATTTTGAAGTCCTTGGAAAAGAGATGTGGTTTGCTGTTTTGTCATGTTTGGTAATTGTTGAAATTCAGTCATCTGGACTTGAAGTACTGAGTTTCACATGGAGAGATCTTACACTTGTGCATGTATTTTGAGGTGATAATGTGAAGAACTAATTGAGAGAGTAGCTGACAACTGTGCTGCTCCTACAGTGCCCTACTCTATGGCTGTGTTGTTTTTTGGGAGGGGTTACTATGCTTAAGCGAAATTCGCTCCATGTGAAACCTCAGTGATGAAACTACAGGTTGTAATGACATAGAATTTAGCAGCTTTGTTAAAGACAAAGAGAAACTTTGTGACCTAGTGACCAGCCCAGTTTGCCTTTTTGGGATTTCACATCTGGTTAACTGGTAAGAATTAAGACCATGCTCTCTTCTTGTAATGAGTGATATCCTGTGATAACTCAGAAGTGGAAAGAGACTTCCCATCTGAGGACAAGAGTCTGTTCCATTATGTTCAGCAGAGCTTTTTACAGAGTAACTGCTGGCCCTTTCTTTTTGTGGAGAGGGGGAAATAGGAATGAAGTAATTTGCAACTTTAGAACAAAGCCAGAGATTTACATAGTTCTGAGCCCCAGTGACTTTTAGCATCAGTTTAATTTAGATTTAAATGAAGGCTGGTAAATGAGATCTGTTCCTCATCTGAAAGACAGTTGGGAATTTTCAGCAAAGGAGTTTGTAAAGGGGGAGATATTTCCAGACAGCAGGCAGTCTGTGTCTGTGCCTACAGGCAAAGGCAGCAGCATCCATGGGTGCAAGGGCACTTGGGCTGCAAGAGTGAAGAAGTTCAGTGCTGTGGTGCTCCCTTGATCCCAACTGAATAACCAGCTGGTTTTTAGCACACTTGTGAAGTGGGCAGTATAATTAAACCTCTTAAAAAAATCAAACTGTTGTTTCTCAAACCTGAATTCTTACCATTGAGGGACAAGGGGGAGAAAGTGTTTTGATTGCTCATTTCTGGAGCAGTTTGTCAGTGATGACATTAGAGTCTGTTTCTGCAGCTCCTAACTGACTCAAAACTCATTAGATGTGAATATAACCTTTTATAACTTTAGAAAAAGTAACCATAACACAAAGTGATGTTATTTTCCCTTTGATCTACTTATACAGCACAATTTGACTGGCTAAAAATGTTTGATATCACACAAAGAGGAATAATGGTAGCACTCCTCGCCTCCCATGTTCACACAATGAGCAGCAGATCTGATGTACCACAACTGACTGTTCCCCAGGAATAGTTTTGGCATTGGCTGAAAATAGTACTGAGGGTAACTTGCTTTGACCATGTGATGACACTTTGAGTTGCAAAATTACTTTCAGATAACTTGCACTGAAAAAGTAAAAATAGCCTGGCACATTAGACTCATCTGTGTGGAATGTATATATGCAAAAATAGGGCTCCTTAATACTTGCAGTTTGTCTAGGCAGAACAACCTGTCATGCTGCACTCTGCTTCACTTTTAGGCAAACAATTTGCACTGATAATGCTGCAGGCTGTGCTATTTCCAAGTGTCCATCAAACATGAGAGAAGCATTAATTCAGCCGTTCTCTTCCTAGCAGTGACACTCAGAAATGTCATTAGTGATCTCAGGCAAAGGTGAGAGGTCACAGCTTTAGGAAGAAGTGATTAAAATGTGTCCCAGTGTAACAGACTAATTAATCTTTAGGTAATAAAAATTTTGTGGGTTTTTTTCTCTCTTTTCTCTCTGCAGCTGGGGGTGTTCACTCTCCCTCCACAAGCATGGCAACATCAGCACAGTACAGACAGCTCATAAACGACTATGGCCCCCCATCCCTGGGCTACACACAAGGGATGCAGGTACAGCTCTGCTTCTTTTCCTTCCATCAGATCTCTGACCCTGCCTTTGCATGGTGGCAGGGATTGTGGCCTGTAATCTGAGGTGCTCCTCCCTCCCTGCAAGGTCTGAAATCAAACCCAAATGGCAGACTGCTTCCTTGCACATGTCTGGGGATCAAATTAGGCTAAGCTGAGTGCTGAGTGAGGTTGGTTCCTAATTAACTGCTAGTCCTGTCCTGTCTGAGTCAGAGAAATGTCTTGAATTATGTTCTGTGAGGGCACTTACGTATTTTAAAGTTATTTGTTAGAAGCTCAATATCTCTATTCAGTTTTATCTTCTCAATCTCCCCACCTGGTGAATTTCTCCACAAAATACACACTGAAACATTGAAAAACCAGAAACAGGGTTAAGTAAGCAGTTCCAGGTTTGCTGGTTTTGCAGGACTGTTTTAACTTTGCTTCACCCAAAGTCCAAGGCTGGCAGCTGCATCCTCACAGTTGATCCCTTGAACTTTTGAAGGGCACACAGCATTGTGTCCAACTGTAGCAGCAATTTAAAAAAATAATGTTTATTTAATAATCCTGAAATTTTGTTCTTTTAAAAAGTGATTTACAGGGCTATTTCTGGTCTTCCATAAACTTCCACTTGCTGTTTCTTGCAATTGTTTTGTTTTTACAGTATTTGACTGAGATTAATCTACTTTCAACTACAGGGCACCAACAGCAGTCAAGTACCACAGAGCAAATATGCAGAACTTCTAGCTATCATAGAAGAATTAGGAAAAGAGATTAGACCTACATATGCTGGGAGTAAAAGTGCCATGGAGAGGCTAAAAAGAGGTAACTTTTGAACTTCTTTTAAAAAATAATCATTTCCCATCCACTTGTGCACGGTCTACTTGTATACAGCTTAATGACAACTGTTTCCTTTGAAAAGAGACAACTTGAGCTCCTCCTGAAAGTGGGAGTATTAGCCAGCAACTGAAACCTTGGGATGCTCTGAGCAGATTTTGATAGATAAACAGTGACAAAAAGTGTCTTATGCATACAGGGAGTTTCAGTTAATAATTCAAATTCAAATAATTCATATTGTAGAACCTTTCATGGATGCATTTTTTCAGGCTCCTGGTGATTTTCTTGTTCTTTCAATTCCCTTTTCTCCCCACTCCCAAAATCCACAGCCAAGCATTGTTTGCATCTCATACACATCTCCCATCTGCTTGGTCCAGGAATCTTCACTGAAGTGCATTTTGCCTAAAGAAATACAGCACTGTGGTGGTTCTCACTGAGAATGGAGGAGAAAAGAGCTACAAAAAAAAAAAACCCAAAAAGGTGTTAGGGGAGGCTGTTCAGGCTGAGATGTCAAACATGAGCAGAGCTCTGTGCAGAGGAGAGCGGGGCTGCTTAGGCTCTGTTACCTCCTGTCAAGTTCATGTCATTAAAAGTCCACTAGAAAGGGACAGAGCAGCTTTTAGGGCTGGCTGATGAGTGTCTCCAGCTTTGCTTTGTCAGCTAAAAGGGGTAATGAAGCCCTTTCCTTGGAGTGTAAAAGAAACCCCTGCATGTCCCACCGCTGACATCAGCCTGGCATTGTCCTCTGCAGGGACGTGCAGGGACATTTCTGAAGGAGCAGGCATGGGACATTCCTCTGCTCCAGCTCCTGAAGTGACCCTGAAGGGCACAGACAGCAGTTGTACTGGCAGTTCTCTCCTTCTCTAGCTTGACATGCTCACTTTTCCTCCCTTCCTGTGGTCCTTGTGATGAGATTGGCTCATGCATTCAATGGGAATGTTATTGTGACAGACTAAGTTCAGCACCTTGCAAATCCCCCTTACACTTACCCCAGACTACAAAGCTTTATTTAAGGCTCAGCCATTATGGAAGAGCAATATATCTGCCATGACATGCAATAAAATGACTAGTAGCTGTTCTGGGAAAGGATGCAATAAAGTCTGCTGATGAGTGGTAAGTGGAATCTGGCCCAGCTAAAATCAATGTTGCTGGAGTCTCTCTTTATTGCATTGCTTGAGTCAGTATTAATAGATCATGAATGGCAACAGGCTAATGGGCACAGCTTGAGAGAGACTGAGAGAGATGCAGATGTTCTCTGGGCTGGATGGTTTAGTTCAGTAAGGAAAAAGTTGCTTTGCTGCCTCTTGCAACAAGGTAGGTTTTAGATACAATGCTGCCACTGTGACAGTGTTGCACAAAATCCTGAATAAATACTTTTTGCTGCCATCTTTTGGTCACAAAGGTACCTCTCTTTCCATTTTGGGAGCCTGCTGACTGAAGGAGCATGTGCAAGTGTGAGAGAATGATTGAGGGTAACATGTGACTGCTGCCTCCATGGCCATGGAGTTATCCCTGAATAAAGTCCCTGTCCCCAGCTCTGCCTGCTCCTGAGCACTACTGACCTCTAAAACTGGCCCCATTCCCAGTGTTCTACATTATTCAGAGTAGTTCTGCTGCATGAACTGGGCATGCTGCCACCAGATCCAGGTCTAACACACTGCCCTGAGTTCATGTTTCTGCATCCCACAGCTGCAGCTTTCCCCCTCCGTGGCAGTTCAACCCTGTGCCAAGCCTTGCACTCGCCAGGTCCTCCCAGGTCAGCAGCAGCTGCTGTGATCTGGGCTAGGAGCCTTCTAGAAACAGAAACCTTTATCTCTAGAGATTAACCCCCTTCTGTTGCCTTACTGCCCTTCCTCTGCCTGGCTAAGGAGCATGATGAGCAGAGGAATCACCTTCTGTCTTGCCTAGTCAGCAAAATAAAAACCTTTGTTGTAGGAAAATCTGTCCACCTCTCATTTTCACACCTCTCTCAAGCTCTGTTCTTCCAGCAGCTCTGTGAGCATGAATCCACATTTAGTTCCAGGATTATGAACCAGAGTCCAGACTGCTGGAACTCAAGGCAACAGGACTTGGAGAGGAAAATTCCACATTATGTCCATCAGATGAGAGCAGCATGTGATGATTTACACTGGGAGCTGAGCCAGTGTTAGGGGGTAACTTTCTGCACACACCATAAAAAAAAATCTTATTTTTACATGAGAGACACAACTTGTCTTTAACAGTATTATGATGGCTTGGATTTTGATGCATTCTCCCAGAGAACTATCCTAAGGCATTAAGAGCTCGCTAAAATGACTCCCCAAGTAACTTTGTAATTTGTTTCACTCCACTAGCAAAATAACTTACTGTAGGTAAGATTTTTTTTCCCCCTTAAATCTTTAATTTTAAGGAGGCCCACACTGCACATTAAGACCTACCTGCCACTGCAGACTTACAAATCTGACTGTGTTCTGATCCCTGGTTTAGTCCCTTTCCACTTTACAATGCAAGTTTGGGAAGGCAGATTTGTTCAGTGGCACTTTGGGGAGCCAGGGCTGTCCCCTCTGCTGGGGCCTGCTGTGGTAGCCTTGGCAAGTGGGGACAGAAACACATAAACCTTTCTGTGCACTGCCACTGCAAGTGTGGCCTGAGTGGGATGATTTAAACCACTTTTGATGGGATGATTTCAACCAGCAACTCTCTTGCAGGCATTATCCATGCCAGGGGATTGGTGCGGGAGTGCCTGGCCGAGACGGAGCGGAACGCGAGGTCCTAGCCCAGCTTCAGGGCAAGGCTCTCCTTCTCCCCATGAAGAAAGAGTAACACTTCTTCTTTTTGACTCCTGAAACATTCACACAAACCCCTTTATTTTGAATGTTTTACCGTTCTTGTTTTGCCCTTGCAAAAATGTACAGTTAAGAATGGGGAAAAAAAAAAAACCCCAAAGGATTTTTCACCTTACTGAGGGTTTGCATTTTCTAAAGACATTAAAACTCCCTAAAATGTTTCTAAAACATGGAAACTGAAGTGCATGCAGAGGAATGCTCTTTCTCTCCCAGGCTATATTTCAGTTCTCTTCTTATCCAGCCACAGCCTCATTCTGTTTTTTGTTTTTCCTTTGACTATGTTCACTTATCCCCAAAACGTCAATCTTTCAAAGTTTGACATAAGCTCTAAGGATTTTTTTTAATAAATGCAGAATAGCATGCTGTACCTAGTAGTCTGCTAAGTCACAATTTGTCATACAGCATAGACCCTGCTTAGAAATAACCTTCCCCTTCTCTTATTTTTCCTTTTTTTGTTCATTTTGCATAAACATTTGCATGACTGTTAGTGCTTCGAAGTCCACTTAAAGTGCATGAGCTATATGGAAAATAGGGAAACCTATTAAATAATAACAAGGTCCTGGAAAGCTAATTTCTACATTAAGGCTGGAGATTTCAGTTTAAAGTTTGCAAAAAAAAAAAAAAAATAAGAAAAGAAAAATGAACATTCTGGATAAATTACTAAAACTGTTATTTGCATCTTTGTATGTATTTATTACTTGACGTAATAAAGCTTATTTTCATTAACAGTTTGTATTAAAACTATGTACAGTCACTTTAATCACATTCTTACTCCAGGAGCAAGGGCTGTCAACAGATGAAAATTTAACCTTCATGCAGGAGTTCAGGAAAGGACAAGGAAGGGGCTGCAGATTGCTGGAGCACTGCATGCATGGCACAGGGCACAGCTGTCTCTGGGACAAGGAGGTGAAGTTCCTTCAAAATCCACACTCTGGCTTGGGGGCTTTGTTGAAGGCCAAAACGTGGTGGCATCTGGTGAGGGTGCTGTCCAAAAATGAAAGATAAGTTGTGGTTAAGCTGCTGGAATTGTTAACAGGATAAAACCAGGAAAGATGTATTTCAGAGGAATGGTGACAAAGGAAACACAGTTGCATTTGTTCCTGTAAAATGGGAAACTGTCAAAATGAGTGAAGGCACCAACATGGCCAAGCTGAACTGCAGCACAGCATAAACATAACAAACAACTCTAATTAATTAATTCACAGCTTGGATGGACTGGACTCTGCTGCCTTGGGAGGCAGCTTCCAACACAGGTAATTTTTTATCTGCAATGACTCAGTTTTACCCTGAACTGGAGGGCCATGAGTGACCATCCCTGACCTGCAGGAGGGCCCTCCCTGTGCCCCAGTGCTCAGCACCACTCCAGGTAAGGCCTGGAAAGCTGCTGGGTAAATTTCACCCAGAGCTGAGCAGGACAGAGCTTGTTCAGCTCTGAAGCAGTGACTGGTGTCTCTTCCAGCAGCAGCTCAGTTCACAGCACCACAACCAGCACCCAAACCTGGCCCCAGTTTTTGAGGGATTTATGTCTGAAGGCACTGCCTGGGTAAGGGTGGGAAGTGAGAACCTTTCAGTGCTGTTCTCATGTGCTGGAGCTCCCAGGAAACAGCCCAAGGTGTCATCTGCACAGGAGGAAATCTATTGATGTCTTTTGGTCTGTGCTAACAATGGTGGAAAGCTCATAGCTCCTCTTTAACAAGGATTCCTTTATCTGCTGGACCTGGCAGAAAAACTGATTGCTGGATGTGATTAATGAGATGATGGCAGGGAGAAGCAGGAGTACCTGAGTGCTTTTATCTGCTCAGCTCTGCAGGAACAGCAGGTCAGCACTGAGGTTTCAGCTGTGCTTATGAAGCCCTGCATCATTTGTTAGCTGGAAAACTCTTTGGGTCTAATGACAAACAATTCTCTTACCCTGCCAGGGCAAGGCAATATTTCACATCTTCATTCCTTATCCAATTGTTGCATCTCTTTAAAAAGCTTTTTCCTTTCTAGGTTTTCCTTTGCTCTTCTTTTTTTCTCCTGCTTTTGCTTTTCCGATGTTTTCCTCTCTTTAAAAACATCACTGTCTTCTCCTTTGTAGAAAAGGTCAACTTTTTCCTGCAGGATTTCTCTGGCAATCTTTCTGTTCTTCTCCACTGACCTTGTCTGATGACACTGAAGAAATACAAAGAACATTTTTACTGAAACTTTTACCTGTTTATTCTTCAGCTTTCCCTTTCAGTCTATCCATTCCTACCATTAAAGAAAATCCCCTCCTCCCCAAGGCAAGAGCATCCTCCCGCCAACAACAGCTGCAACTTTTAAATCCAGATGATATATTTTAATAATTATTTGCTACTGTAACTCATCAGACTGGCTTTTGCATTAATCTTTATTGCTTCCCTTCTTACCCAGGAAAGCTGCTTGAGTTTAACTTAACTGTGTCTTCCCCTTGTGACAGGAGGCAAAGATTAATTTCAAGGTATTAATCCACAAGAAGTAGGTAAGAGAAATGCTTAAAAAGAATCTGCAGAGTGATCAACTTGCTAAGGAAGAGATTCTAACTCACATGAGGGACAGGAATGTGACAGTACAATGAAGATTAATTTGAGACTACAAAACTGTAACTGGGTGGCAAAGCCAGGAAAAGGAGCTCTGACCTCAAGTTTATTTATCTAATGACAGCCAAGACTGCTTCTTGCTGAGACCCTTTACAATATAAATATAAAATATAAATATATATAAAAATATAAACTTCATGCCACCTGCACTGTGATTATGCTTCATTCTGAAAGGAGGCTTGGAAGTCCTTTATTGTGACTCAATAAAACAAAACCCAATTACCTTCACCACAATCCCAGATGGAATATGCTTCAGGACAACACAGTTGTTTGTCTTGTTTGTGGCCTGACCTCCTGGGCCATCACCTCTTACAAACTGTTCTTCTAATTCTGCCTCACTTAGTTCAAGGAGATTCAGAGAGTTCCTTTTCCTTGCTGCCTGAAGCAAGGGCAGGCTGGGCAGGGAGAGCTGCTGCTTCCTCAGAACTGCCCATGGTGGTGCTTGCACCCCTCTCAGTGAGAATGCAAAGTGAAATAAACCTGGAACATTCATACAGAAACCAGGACAAGGCTTCTCTGCAACCAAACCTGGAATGGAATAGGAAAGAACGGTTTACTATGAGAATTCTTGTTTAAGATGAGCTATTCTAGCTGCACATATTGAGCAGTATTTCAATATTCAGATTTATTTTCATGGTTATCTGATCTGGTTTCATTTGCCTTGAAATATTTATGCTGAATAGAATTTTGGTTCTCAATGTAATTATGTTTCTTAAAATATTTTGAAAGGGATCTGGAATACACCAAATAAAGGAATATTCCTACCAACACTTGGAAAATATTAAACATATAAAAAGAAAAAACCAAAACAACAGAGGGAAAAGAGATTATTTCAGTCCTCCAGTCTGACCTGTACAGTCTCACGGTCAACCTGATTTTTCCCAGGTCAAGGAATTTACAATATTATCAACAAAGGCACAAAGGTATGCCTGAAGTGTGCATTTCCCTCATGGATAATGAGGAATGTCAGCTCCTACTCCTGTCAAGTGTCAGTCTCCAGTATCAGGTAAACAATTCAAACAGTACATGCTGTTATGCTTGAAATACTTTATTTGACTCAGAAGAAAATATTTCAGTGTGTGAAAAAGTGCCACTTGGCAATAAACAGAAAATTTGAACATAACTCTTGAAATAAAAAAATAATTAAATGAAAACTTTATTGGCAGCTGCTACAGAAGTTAGTGACATTTTAAAATGAAGAATACATGCAGAAAAATGAGCAGCGCTTCTGGCTAGTTCTCAACAAGCCTTTATTTAAGGTTTCATCAGCTCTACCCACTTACAGAATCCTTTTTGAAACTAGGACTTAAATTGATAATGTAAAAAACCCCACGGGCCCGAACCAGGCCCGACCCCTCAGCCCCGCTCGGCCCCCGCTCACCTCCGCCGGCCCTCCCGCACCGCGCATGCGCACTCCGCGAGGAGGGCGGTGCTGCCGGGCTGATTGGCATGCGGAACGGCCAATCGCCGCGCGAGATGGGCGGGGATTGCGCTCGCCCTCCAATCGGTTCTCTCGGGGAACGGCGCCGCGGCGCGCGCCGCTCCCCTGGCGGCGGCGCGCGGGCTTTGCCGCGCAGCGAATCAGCGCGGGAGGCGCGCGCTCGAGGCGGCCAATCACAGGGCCGGGCTCAGTGCGGAGCGCCCTCTACCCCCGTCCCCACGTTCGAAACTCCCGGCCGCCACTCGCCGGGCGGGCGGTGCAGGGCTGCGTCGTTCGTCGTTTCACGGCCGCCGGAGGAGGCGGCTGCCGGGCGCCGTGGGCTCCCAGCGATGCGGGTATGAACCGAGCGGGCCCGCGGGCAGCCGGCGGGGTTAGCACCGCCGCGCTTGGCCGGGTCCCTGCTCCCCATCCCGGAGCCGCGAGGCCGCCCCCAGCGCTCCGCCCCTTTCTCCCAGAGTGACGGGCGGTGCAGCCAATCGGAGGCGGCGGCGCTGTCAACATCGCGGAGCGCGAGGAGCGGCCGCCCAATGAGAGCGCGGGGGCGGGGCTTGGCCTGAGCGGGGCGGGGCGGCGGAGCCGCTGGGGGGGCGCTGGGGAAGGGACGGGGCCGTGGAGGGGCCGCGCCGAGTGAGGGCTGGCATGTGAGGGCTGACATGCGAGGGGCCCGCCGGGCACCGCGGGGCGAGCGCGGCGCTGGCGAGCGGACGGGGCGCACGCGGAGCCGGGGAGGGGGTTACGGACCGACGGGAGGCGGCCCCGAGGGAGCGAACGTGGCAGAGGGGTCCCTGCGGGGCTGAGCCCTCGGGGCCCGGGCGGCTCCCGCAGGCGCTGCAGCCCCGGGCTCGTTGTGCCCTCTGAGGGTCCCTCAAGGTCCGTGGGGAGGTGGGGCCTGGCCTCGGGCACCGAGCGCCCCCGGCACCGCTGAGGGGTCGGGAGGAGTCGGGTCTGGCTCAGGAAGCGCTGCAGAACCTCACGGGCTGTGTGTCGGCGTTTGCACCGAAATCAGCGCCGATATTTCTGAGTTACAAACACCTCGCCGATTGTATTTTCCCATCCATGCCCCTTTCTGCAGCTGCATGGCCGTGTTGGGACCGCGCTGTGCGGTGCTGTGCTGTGGGATCCATGGGTGACAGCGCTCTCGCAGCGCAGTTCCAGCTCGCTAATATTGTTTTTTATCGAGAGCAGACTTCTAATGAGGTTATGAAACGAGCCTGTGTCACAGCTAAGTCCCACCCATTTGCTGTGCTGCCGAGATAGGCCACCCATGATTTCATCCTGGGGATTCGGGGGGACTGATGCCGCCCCCGTCCCCTGCTCAGTGACACTCCAGCCTCAGCCATCGCTGTCAGCTCAGCAGCTGGTTTTGCAGGCTTCTGACCGCTAGAAAAAGAAGAAAGCCATGGGTTTTGTCTTCTTTTCTTTATCCCACGAAGCTCTGCCAGAGGCATGTGTGTGTGTGTCTGTGATAACTTCCTTCCAATTCTGGCATTTTCAGCCCTACCCAGACGAGATAGTGAGTGAGTACCCAGAAAACATTTCTGCTAAAGCCAAGCAGGCTCCAGTAAAACAGGAAAATAGGTCGGCTGTCAGTTAGTTTCCTTCTGGTGAAAATATATTATCCTTCTGAAATTATTGGAGATATATCTCCAAGAATTTGCAAATAATGAATCTGTAAAACCCATCAGCCCTGTAAAGAGGAATGGTTGTGCTTTGGAAGTGTTGTGCTTCTTTAAGGCAGCAGGAATTTATTCTTAGCATTACCAGACTGCCAAGATGATATTTCTTAATGCCTCTTCTTGCTCTCCATCCATGAAATGATCATAAGGTTTCTCTTCAGTGTTAGAACACAGGCTGAATTCACCAGGGTGTACAACATGCTGAAATAAGCCCTATGTAAGAACTGGTTAATTAATGATTTCTTAGTGAAAGTATGCAAACTTTCTCTAGAAAGTGAAGAATATTTTAGTCTCTCTACAGCCAGTCTGCTGTGGGTGCTGTAAGACTGTGGCCCAAGTATTTTATGTTTGTTTATTTATTAATGATGCTTTCAGTTAACCAGCTGCTGTTTTCATCCACTGTGGGATTCCTGTTTGACTCCTTTTTTTGTTGTTTTATTAATTGGTCAGAAATGGAGCTCAATGTTTAAGCCTTCTGAATTAATGTTACATAATAACAGTGGAACAAGTGATCTGTGAAAAAAGTAAGCCAAATATTACACACAGAAATGGCAGAATTGGTTGACCCCAGTCTAAGTCAGCTGATCTCAGTTTTATTTTTTTTGGTGAGTGTGTTTCTTACAGTGAGGGTTTAGATTCTCAATCACATCTAAATACATCAATAATAGGAGATTTCACACCTTCCACATGGTCTGTGGAGCCCCAGATTTAAAGAAAACAACCAATCAGACCCTGATAACATGGTTTTACCTGGAATGTTTTGCATTCAGCCCCCTTTCCAGCCACTCTGTGTGTGTTGGGAATCCTTGGACCTGTGGGAAGCCCAAGGCTGAGTGAGCAGCCCCTGCTTGCAAAGTGGCCCAGGAGAAGGGAGAAGCCTGGTTGTGGAATATTTGCACTTTTTGGGATGGTTTGGCTGAAACAAATGTCTCTCCAATTCTATTTCTTCACGCAATAAAGTCAAATGTTTTTTCAAAGAAAGAGAGTGATGTTTATTTCTCTCTGTTTTCAGGGTAATGTCTTACCTGGGACTGAGATATGGAAAACAGTGATGTGGTGAATCCTGTCCAAGAACCCCCTTTGTGCTCTGCAGACTGTGATGGCAGAAACCCCCACAGCTTGAATTCCAACAGGTAATGTGCTGAAGCAATCACTAACAATTACTTTCATTATTTTGGTTCTGCTTAATTAGCACCCCTTCACAGTAATATTGGTGTTAAAGTGAAATTTTTATTTCAGCATGGTGAGAGCCCTACATTGAGTGTATAATTCTGGCAGTCTGGCAGATGTAGGGTATTGTTTGGGCCACTGTGTTGCACACCTGACACAATAAATAATTGAGCTGTTTTCTCTGTGTTTCTCTAGAGGTCCTTTATCCAATCCCTGTGGAGTTTCTGGTTACTCAGGGAATGCCAGGTCCTCATTAAAGCCTGGTTCTGTTGAGCTGCTTGCCTCCTTTATGCAAGATATCCAGAACATTGGACATGCTAACTCGGAAATTGTGAGGAACTGTGAGGTATTTGATATTCAATTTTATTTTTTAAAAGTGGTATTAATGTATTTGCTTTGCATTTTGGAAGACAAATCTAATGATACAATTCAGCAGCAAGATCTGGGTTTATCCTTAATGATGGGAGAGATCCTTTACAATAAATGAACTAATCACCTGGCTGGATTTTACTGCAATTTTATCTTAGTGTTTTACAATAATTTATTGTTATATCTTGGTGTTTTATCAAATAATAATATTATATTAATAATATGTATTGTAATATAATATGGATCTGAACATTTTTTACCAAAGTTACAATAGCGAGTTTTTGAACTGAAACATTTAAACCATTAAAACTGTATTATTTCAAACTGGTCTGAAATGATCCTAGAAATTAAAGGGGTTTTTGCCTAAAAATGGTTCTGTTTTGCTTGACTTATTTATAGAATCCATTTGTAAAGATGTGTAGGTGATTAGTTTGTTTCCAGATTTAAACCAGTGCAAAAATAATGATGTGGTTTCAATGAACTAATTCTCCAAAATATTTTTTGGAATTTTTTTGTCCTTTGTATTTTCAATTTTATCAGTGTATTTGGTTATCATAAGGAGCATCAGTTTTGCACACCATGGGCTTGTTCTTGCAGATTTTTGAGCTCCCTGGCTGGGATCCATCCAAGTGTGTGTTGACAGATGCTTAATTTGGGTTCTCTTTAACACCTCCAGGAACAGAATATTGATGTGTGTGTCCCATGCCCTGTGCTTCAAGCACCAGCTCCATAAACATTAACATTAAATAGTTGTTAAACACCAGATTTTGCCATGTTTCAGGAATGCTGTGTATTTGATTTTTTAAAAAATTATCTCTCAGTTTCCATGACATAATTATGCATCCTGGCCTTTAGCTGGATTGCTGAGGGGAGGAGTTTCTTACTGAAGGGTGTTTAATTCTCAATTTTAGAATTGCCTGTAATTAAAGGAACTGGAATCAACCTTTCCAGAATCTGGCTGTTCTTTGCTGGCAGCTGTTCCTACTTTTGGTTCCCAGTGATTGGCATGGTGGGGGCTGAGTGTGCTGTGGGATGGGCACCCACAGTGCTGTTCCTCAACTTTGGATTATGCCAACACCCAGGGACAGGATTGCAAAGCTGTTTGCAGCCAGAGAAAAGGTAAGAGGTGCAATATTTCTGTGCTTTAATTATTGCACTTTGTGGTTTAACAGACAAGGTGGATACAGCTTCTGAGACTGGTAGAAAAACAATGCCAGGAACAAATAAATGCCCAGCAAGAGCAGTTCCACCATCAAATCCAAGTAAGTAATGACTGTTCATGGAGCTTGATAAAGCTGAATGATATTTTTCTCCCTCCAAAACAATGCAGAGAGGCAGTTAATGGAAGTGGATGCTGTTTAAAGGGAGCATATTTGAGACAGCCTTGCTTAATTAACAAAGCAACTCTTAGGAACCATTTCAGGAGTGATTTGTGGATTATTTATTTTCAATTATTTTGTTTTCACAAACATTTGGTTCAGAATGCTCACCTGATAATGGTATTTTGTAGGTACAAGGTTTTTATGAACTGTTAGACTGTATAATTTCTGATTTTGAGACAATATAGCTTTATTTTCATTTAAAAAATATACAGCTTGTCATCCCCTCATCCAGAGAGTGTATAGCCCAGGAAAAGCATCACTGTAATAGCTGAACACCTATCCCACCTTCACTTGAACAGTTTCCTTTCTAAGAATGAAAAACAACCCCTGTGAAGGTTCATATTTTGGCTGAACCCTGTTTATCCATTAGAACAGAGGCAATGTATATGTATATATAGCAGACAATGAAACTATAATTATATAATGCTTAATATCTTCATCATTTTGGTTGCTGTTTTTCCCTTCCCTTTCCTGATGCCCTCCACACTAGTAGTAATCAGCAGTTCCTGAACTGAATTACCAAGAGGTACTGTCCTTTTATCCTGTTTCTCCTGCCTCACCTCCCCCCTCCCTCCCTCCCATTTTGTTATTTCCCTGTTTCCTTACCCTTGTTTTTCCTTCCTCTTACTGTAGTGGTTTGATTCACTTGTTGCTGATCATGGTCTTTACTAATCCATTGTGTTGGCTTTGCTGGTTTTTGTCTTTTTTTAATAGGAAAGGCTACCTCTGGAAGAGCTGAGGGTCAGCAGGGCTTTCTCACTGCATGGGGTGCCACACTAAACACAAAATCAGCAGCTAGAACTGAGCTATTTTATGCATTAAATAGAATAGATGGGAATTTGCTTTTTGTGGTAGAAAAGCAAGGTGCTGGATCAGCACTGACATGACTCTGAGATAAGGTTTGCTTCATGCTGGGTTTCAAGACCAACTACATAAAAATCTCCATCCTTGTGAGAACAGGGATAAAAAAACCTTGAGTTCCTTTTGGAATCAGTGGGGGCAGCCCTTGGCTTTTGTGATCTATACAAAAAACCATAACTGTGCCAGGGACAAGCTGGATCATCCCAAGATCAGACTTCATCAAAGAGATTATAAAACCAAAATTACAATCCCAAAACTGTAGAAAGCACATCTTATTTTTCCCTTTTTTTTTTTTTTTCATCTCTTGCAGTTATTTTTGACTGTGCAAAAAGAGGTAAAAAAGCAATTTAATTGGAATAGGAGCCTTTCAGTTTTCCTGCACAGGGTATTAATGACAAAGATTAAATGTCAGCAGTGAATCTGATCTTCTCTCCCCCCACTCCAGTTCTGTTCTTTCCCTTCTTTTCTCCCTTCCCTACCTTCTTGACAGCTGGATTACAGAATTGAAATATAAATGATTGCTGCAGTCATGATTGAAATCATTAGCAGAACACAAAACTTTGTAGTGGAAGGAAACTTCATCCCAAGTTTTTTGTTTGTTTATTATTTTTGGCAGGGAAGGGCTGAACTGAAATTCAGTTGTTTGCTCTGTTGCAAGTTAATAAAAAATCTGAGGCTTGATCCTGACTAGCATTACATGTAGGTTCCTCTGAAATTAAGTATTCTTTTTTATTTCTTACTTTGAGAGAACAAATCATTTTTGTTCAATTTGTTCTCTCCAGTTGCTATTCACATGTGAGTAATGTACTGTAGTTCTGTGAAAAAAACACAAGTTCCATGTTCTTAAAATTATTGCAAGTTTTTTCCTTCTTCCTTTCCTGAGGGAATTAGTTTGAAATATATTCTTGAAAACAATTCTGTGCTCTGTCCTGTCATGTGCAAGAGTTGTGTGCTCCTGCAGTTCAGTAATCTCAGTTGAACTCTGCAGAAGTGCTGGCCACAGGCACAAATGTGAAATCTCTTCACAGCCCTTGGCAAAAGCATTAATTATTTCTCAGAGCTGTTTCAGTATTTCCAGAGCACAGCTGTAAAACTTAGAACTTCAGAAAATTACTGACCTAATATACTGAAATAAGTCTTGTAGACTAAAGAGCAAGTGACCTGTTAAATGTAGTGATGCAGTTTTGGGTTTGCTCCACTCCATCAGCCACCAAAACAATCAGAAGGCAGAACTTTGTACCATATGAACCAAATAGCATAATATCCAAATTGGGTGTTTTAAAGTTGAGTTTTATGCAATAATCTTGCAGAGGTACATTATTCCTATTCTCATGATAGAGTAATGGTTAATACTTCCATCAAAGCATCCTTGCAGTCTTTAAAAATGTGTATCCAAGTGAAAAAGTGTTTCAGACCTAAATTTAGCCCAACACCTGGATAGTTTGTATTTCTTTAGCAGGTTGGTAGGTAACTGTAGTTCTGAGGGCAATTAGTGATACATTCATGCATGTATTTTACATGAATAAATGACTACTGAGACTCGTGATTCACTGCATGGAATTCAGGATTGTTCCCATGGACATTTTACTGTTCTTTTTACTGTTTTATTTATATTTACTGTTATGCACAGTATGTATTTATCTACTTTATGCATGAGATGTCTGCACATGAAAACTTGGAGTTATATGGAATAAATACTCTAAATCTCCTGCTAATAACACAAATGGAAGATGCATCTAAACAGGGGTGTGACTTCAGGCAGGATCTGATGGGAATTGTCCCTTTTCCCCCCGTGCAGCTGATTCAGGATGAGATAAAGCAGCTGGTGAGGTTGCAGAGCAGCACCTGGGCCGGGGGCCGGGCTGTGCCCTCCGTGCCCGGCCCCATGGGGATGTGCTCGGAGGCGCTGGAGGAGCGGGAGAGCCTGGGGAGGCACCTGGCGTCCGGAGAGGGGGAGAGCCCGGCCGGGGCCGCGGGGCTGCCGCGGGGATGTGCGGGCAGGGAGGGCTCCGTGCACAGCGACAGCTCCATGAACAGCGGCTACGGCTCCCTGCCCGCGGAGCCGAGCCCGGCCCTGCCCGGCCCCTGCCCGGCACAGCCTCCCCCCGCGCCGGGGCTGCACGGGGGCGGCCCTCAGAGCCAAGGAGAGCCTCCGGCTAAAACAGCCGAGGAGAGTCCTCCATCCGCAAGGAGGGATAGCTTGGTTTTCCCTGCTGGCTTGGAGCATAAAGCTGATGAAGATCATCCATGTGGGAAAAAAGCCAGGTAAGTGATAAACTTTCTAACCTTTCTAATAATTTCCTATAGACAGTCCCCATTCAGTAAAAGCTGCTGGTCACTGGGGGCATGTTTGAGTTGAATGGAAACTCTTGATGTTCTACTGCTTGATAGATAAAGATATTTATTTAGCCTGATGTTTCTGAGTGATGCAGGTCTGCATCTCTAGTTTAGATACACTTCAATGTATTTCCCCTAAATATATGTGTGTGTTTCTTACCATCCAGTAAATCTTTAACATCATGGGCACAAAAGTTGAAACAAACCCAACCAAAAAGAGTAACTGCAGATGAAGGATGTGTGAACTCTATGCAAGAAAATGAGAGAGTGAAGAGATTACCACTTGACAATGTAAGTCTCTTTTTAATTCATTATGTTTTTCTAATGCTATTCTTGTAACTGGTATTTTTTCAGAGTTACAGCATGTTCTCATTCAGCATATACTTTAATATTTTAAGCATTTGAGTTCCCATTCATATTTAAAGTTCATGTGGGCAAAGTTTGCTTTTTGGATCATTCCATACTTAGGCACAGAGCTATTTTGGTTTATTTTATTCATTACCTAATTTTTGTCTTAACACCTCCCTGAGTGTCACATGTTCTCTCCTTGTAGAGATAATGGCCACACTCTCAGCTTAGGCTTCAGGTCATGGTTGTTTATTGTGTCCTGTAATTTTGAAGGATCTTTGATTTCAGCTGGTGATGCCTTTTCTGGCACACAGGATTCTTTGTGTGTTAAGGCATTAAGCACTTTGCTCAGGACAAAAACACAGGCGTGTCTTAGGAAACATCAGTTTAGTTATGTGGCTTAGCTTAGTTCCACTTTTGGCTATGATTACCCTCAATATAAATTTTGTAGGTTTGGATCATGCTGTATAATTGTATTTTATCTCTGCTTAAAAAGACTAATAACATTTGTATGCTTTTCTTTCCCTTGTGATTTTCCTTCTGAATTTGTTTTTCCATTGTAATTTTAGACAAACCTTACTGATGCTGCTTTGCCACCATACACTTTTTACCTCAATCAACCCAAGGAAAGTCCAAATTCTGTAGTGTCAGAAGCTTCAGGTATAGTTAATTTCTTGTACATAAATTCCCTTTCTTTTAAATTCTCATTTTTAAAACTCTTACTGGAATGCATCCCCAATAACTTCAGGGAGGTGAGGAGGATTTAAGCACTGACAGGCTTTGCTATAGCATTAATTCTGCTTCTTGCTCCTGTTTTCAAACTGATGGCAGCTCCTGTGTCTTGCTGCTGGCAGATGTAGGACATGCAGTAGTTGGGATGTTTTTCCAAATTTCTCAGCATTTCAAAGCTGAACTTTGTGTTTAAAGCTATTTCATAATGGAATTGCTGTTAATATCATGGTAGGATATGAAACATGAGCATCAATGGTGTGGTAATTACAGGAGTTCATGGTAACAGAGGCAGAATTCCTTTAAGCCAAGGGCATGATTCTATAACTGTGTGAATAGACAAGGACACAATAATGCAGTGTGTAACCTGGTGATTCTTTAATTTGGGGGGAGGGTTGCTTTTTTGTGTTTTGGTAAGGCTTGGCTTTGTTTTGGGGGTGTATGTGAGAGGGGGTTGGTGGTGGATTTTTATGGGTTTGGGGGTTGTGGTTATTGGGGTTTTTTATCAAAGCCAGACAACTAATTCACATATTTTGATCATAACAGGGTGGATTCATTTCAGTAACAAACAGGGGCACAGAGATGCAGCCCTGCAAACTGTGTATAATTGTTGCTTCTTCACAAGCCACTGAGAGAGGGACACATTTAAGAGATTGGAGTGGGATTGAGGCTGTGTCTGTTCCTCTTGTGCCATCCCTCTTAGTCCTGGTAGTTTGTCTTTGCATGCTGCACAGAGTGAAGAGTTTGTAATGTCAGGTGTGATTGTTTCTTGGGTGGTGCCAGTTTTAAGTGCTATACTGGAATCATTAAAAATGTAAGTTCATGGTAAATGAGAATTTGCCCCTTGAACACCAAATCTATGTATTTTAACTGATTTATAGCTTTTGTCCCTGGTGCTGTATGATGTGAGACTGATTATGTTGCCTGTGCTTTGCATTGAGATTTTTCTAACTCCTGGCCTGGTAACAAATGCTCTAGTGATATCCTTGAGCAGTAAATGCAAATAACTACTGTGCCATTCTTGTTACTGACCAAATAACATTTTACTAATGGGTTTTGGATTCTTGTTCTATAGCTGACAGCTTGAAATCTGTAGAATTAATTTTCTTCTGGTCTTTTTTTTCATCAGGACTTTCATACTGGAAGTTAGATGAAAAGGAGATGTATCACACTTTACCAGAGAATTTCAGAAGTGAGTTGCCTGATAGTTTTGTGGAGAAAACATCACCAGTTCAGGTAAACTTTGTACACATTTAAAAGTTATTATGTAGTTGTTTTTTGTCTTTGCTGTTTGCCTGTGATGGAGAGAACCCTTTTGTTATCTCAGTCTTTCATATCCTGGCTCTTTGTTATTCCTGCACCCCTCTAACCTCCCTTGAATTTACTGACCTTTTGTCCTTCAAAAGGAGCTGTGTATAGAAGATGAGAAGTGTCTAATTAGTATGTTAAAGGTGTATGTGCCTTGTTAAAAACCCTTTTTAGCTTGAATGAAGCTGTGTGTTCTGAGCTGCTTTATTAGCTAAACCCACCCCAGAACTTGCTTATCTTTGTTGGGGGTGGAGTGTTGTGTTCAGAAAAAGTAATGTAGCAATTTTGCCTGTTGAAGTTGTCTTCTGCTGATGAAAGGAAGTTGTCATCACTGAAGGACATTTATCATAAAAGACAAAGGGAAAAGCAGCAGCTGCCAGACCAGAGTTTTATGCCTTCTTCCCAGCCAAGTCACCCACCAGAGGTAACATCAATTTCTTTACTTCACGGATCAGTTGAGGATGTGTTGGGCTGGTTTCACACGGCTTGGCCCCTGCTGCCACCTCCAGTGTTGTGCTGGAACAGCAATTTGAGCAGCCTGGGAAAGGATCCAGCTTGGAGGAACCTCCAGGAACAGCCTGAGCAGGGAAGAACCTTTGCTGCACAACCTTGAGGATGCGGCAGGGACGGATCCGCTGCTGCTGGGGCTGCAGCTGCTGAGCTGCACCTGGGACTGCAGTGCCAGGGTCTGTTCCACCCATGGAACAGAACAGGCACAGCTTGTGGAAATGATTCTTTCTCCTATCTGTTTTTTATATAGCTCTCAGTCCTGTACATAACCTAGGGATGGTGGCTGCTGTGTGACTGTACTCTTTAGGTAATTAATGAAATGCTTTTGTAACCCTGCAAGGTTATTGTTTCAACACACAGACAAAAATCTTTCAACTTGCATAACTGAAATTTTAAAGGTTTTCCAGAAAGCTACAGATCTTGGCTATGTCCTTTATTAATGGAAACTTAGAAACTCAGTTTGCAATTATTGGGAATGTGTATTGTCATTTCAGTGTTGCAGAACTGACATTTTATTTGTCACTTCCAAATGATTGTAATAATATTCAATATAATACTTACAGTATGTTGTATGGTTTATTGATGCCTTGAGATAAATCTTGTTCTTGTAAATGGAGTTAAATCACAATTTTTTAGCATTGTAACTTATTTCCTAGATCTTGACATTGGACCCAACCCTGCATATGAAGCCAGGCCAGCAGACCCAGGGACTCAGTTTTCCCAGGACTCCTGCAGACTCTGCTCCATTTTCTCCAGACTCTATGGCAGAGCCCGGATTTCCAAGTCATTGTGACACAGACTCTTTTTCACAGACAAGTCATTCACCTCAGCTGGATGATTCTCCAACACACCCTGCCAGCAGCAGAGCTGTGCACTTGGACCTGTGGAGAAATCACCCATTCCAGAGTGAACACAGGGCCAGCTCTCCCTTCCCAGTGGCTCCCAGGAATGCTGACAATGATCATTCTGTCAACACTGAGGAGGAAGAAACACTGACTCTAACTCCATCTTCTCTTACTCAGTGTGCTGACAGCAGTTTGCCAGATTGCAGCCTTTCAGTGGCATCTCTTGAGGATCCTGTGGTAATGTCAAAGTAAGTAACTTTTTCTTTTTTAAAAGTCCAAAGTTTGGTGCTTTCATGAAAGGAATGAAACAATAGTAGTGAGCCAAACAAAATATGTGAGTTCTCTTGGTTGTGTCTTTTTATACATAAAAATAAAAATACATCCTTTCTCATAGGCTGGGTGAGGGAGTTCATTTAGGCAGAGAATTTCAAAGTTCTGTGAGGGGGATTATTTTCCTCTTTAGAATCAAATGTAGAGAAGCACAGAATTTACTGTGCTTAGGAAAAATAAATATCCTCCCTTCATTGTTGAAGCTCTGATGATTTGTACTGGACAAGCAGACAGGGCATTTATTCCATGTATGAGGGCTTGTAAAAAGTAAAGCTTTATTTTGTGCTTTTATATATTATTTGTGTATAATAATCATATATACCTGTATATACTTATATACCTGTATGTATTTGTACATAATAATCATAATATTTATCTCTATTAATATGAAGACTTCTCTGCCTTAGATGACAAAGCTGTCTTTGGTTTAGGTTGAATGCAAATAGAGTTTTGTAAGAGACATTTATGTGCTGAGTTCATTATGTCCAAATGAATCCAGAATCCACAAATTAATCCACATGATCATGCGGATGGCTGGAATTTTCTACAATTCTTATATTGAAAATAGGATTAGGCAGAGCCTGAGGGAGAAGCACGCCCGACACATCGCTGATCTACGAGCTTACTATGACTCTGAGATCCAGAGCCTGAAACAGCAGCTGGAGTCCAGCCACAGAACTGCTGCATCTGAGGAGCTGAAGAAAATCAATCAGAGCCTTGCTGACAGGTACTGTTTGTCCTTCCTGTCTTTCTCTTTAGGTGGTGCTCTGTATATTTTAAAGACTGAGTATCCTTGTTTGGAATGTCTCAAACAGTTTATGTCCCTCTTCAGTTCTGAAGATTTCATGTGTCTATGATATTAATATTTCCCTGTTAAATATAGATTTTGTATTATTTAATGCAGTTGCTAAGCTGTGGCTGCCCCATCCCTGGTTAAAGGGTTGGGCAGGGCCCTGAGCTGCCTCATCCTGTGGAAGATGTCCCTGCTCTTGGCAGAGGGGTTGAAACTGGATGAGCTTTAAGATCCCTTCCAACTCAAACTATTCCATGTTTCTGTGGAGATCAGTTCACTGTTGTTGGACAGTAAATGTGGTGTTTGGACTTCAGTTTTTGCTTGACCTGTTTTTTCCTGGAGCCAGTGCAAGCTTTCTCAGGAATGGCTGGCAGGCAGAGGTACTCTGAGCAATTTGTAATGGAATGATTTGTGTTGGGAAGATTCTGCTCTCCTGTCCTGCTGGTGAACATCGTCCTCCTGTACCTTCCATGTCACGAGCACAGGTGACACAGGAGCAGTCCTGAGTTCATTGGTGCCTTTACCCTGCAGTCTGGGTGTC
Source organism: Melospiza georgiana (assembly GCF_028018845.1). Taxonomy (NCBI): domain Eukaryota; kingdom Metazoa; phylum Chordata; class Aves; order Passeriformes; family Passerellidae; genus Melospiza; species Melospiza georgiana. The sequence continues at coordinate 2,375,612 of NC_080447.1, forward strand.
CCAGCTGTGCATTCCATTATCTGCAGCTCGAGTGTTTGCTGTACAGAGAATGCTGATGTGATTTCTGTATAATTATTGCCAGTTAAAACACATACTGCACATTTAGACAGCTGAAATACTGCACAGAATTTATGTATTCCCAGGCCACCACAGCCCTTCTGAGCAGAGACACTGCTGGGGCTGAAAAATGTGGGAGGAGATCAAGGCTGGGCACCAAAATTTGTGGGGATGCTTGAGGAAGGGAAAAAGGCTATAAAATGTAGGCTTATTATTTGAAAATTTCAAGAGCTTGGTGTAATCTCTATGTTCTAAGCAGGTGTGACCAGTTAGATTCAGCTCTGAATGAAGCAAGTGCTCACATAAAAGCCCTTGAAAATAAGAATAATCAGCTAGAAAAGCAAGTGGTAAGTATCTGTTGCTTTTTAAGTAAAAGGGTAAAAGAATGAACTTTTTCATTAATAAGTTGACCAGTGCTTCCATACTTTTTTTTGTTACTTTTAACCTTTCAACCTTTCCCTTAATATATAAGATCAGCTCACATGTTACACAGTGACTTTCCTACCTGAGTTTCTTAGGATTCCCTACCTGAATCATCATCACTGTTGCTCATGAACTTTTTTTCCAGGTTAGCAGGGATCAAACAAAGTCTAAGAGTGAAATACTATGATGTGTTTATCCCATTCTTCTTTAAATTTTCTAAATTTATTTATTTTGTTTTAATTACTTTCTTATTAGATGGGTGATAAAAGAAATTTCACTTATGCTGGGGCAAAAATACTCTTTAGGTATATTTGCTGTTTTTCTAGCTAGGCCAGACCTGTTTGCTTGTGCATAAATTAATGCATAGCTGCATTAATTATTAGTCAAATTAATTAATTATTAGTCAATTAATTATTATTAGTCAAAACCCAGGACACTTTGTCATGACAGTTGAACTTTGTCATCAGAGTTAGACACCTGCAGAGACTAATTCAACCTTCTTTAGGCATTTGTCTATGCTGGGAAGTAAGTTAATCAGATGGATTGGAGGCCTCACCTCTAGATATTTAAAATCCTATAAAATAAATACATTTTGGGTGGGTTTAGTCTTCATTTTCATTCTTTCCAAGTCACAGAAATGAGCAAAAATCTTGTTTAGTTCACGTACACCCGTACCCTTGTTTTCTGTACAGGCGATTTTAAGATAATTATTTAAATTTAAATAATCTCAGAAATAATTAATGTGCCAGGGAAGAAGCACGTTTCAAACACTCTGAAGGATGTTTTGTGTCCTGCAGGCAGACTGGAGGGAGCGTTTCTGTGCCCTCAGTGACAGCTCCAAGGCCCTGCAGGAGCGGCTGGAGGAGATGCGCGCCAGCCACAAGGAGAAGGACAACGCCATCAGCCGCCTGCAGTCCCGCCTCAGGGAGCTCGAGGAGGCCTTCGAGAAGGCTTACAAGTTATCTGACAATAAAAACACCAGGCTCCAGGAAGAAAACAAAATGTTTCAAAATGTGAGTAAGAAAATGGGCAATGATGTTGGCAGGGGGACAACAGCAAGTCCCAGGTGTGAAAAATACTCGGAGTTTACAACTGGGAAGTCTTAAAGCACAACAAGAAAACAGAAATTCCTCAGCTGACTCCTTACTAGGCTGGGTGTTGGAGGGCACTGTGGAGCTGAAAGATACTTTAAAACAATTATTTAAGGCAGCAAGTGTCTACTTGATAAGCTAACCTTTGCAATAGTCTGTCTCAGGAATTTTATTACTCTAGGTTGAAGATACTACATGAAATTTTACAAAGTAATTTTTCCTCTCTTAAGCTTGTTTGAGATGGACTAAACTTTTCGTACCTCATCCCAACTTGCTAAAACTGTTCACTGTGTATGATTTTAGTCTAAGGAATTGCTCCTCTGATTCTTTAGGAAGAGCTTTATGGAATGTTTAAATGGACTGGTAGAATGGGCATTAGCTGGAAAAGCTACTTCATGCTTTAACTTCTTTTTTACAGTTGAGATTTCAAAAGACAAATTCACTTTTAAAGTCTCTGAGGAATCTTACTGGTTCATTCATTCAGTTTCTTTAGAGACAAATAATTTGAAAATTAGAAATACATTCTATCAGTAGCTCTGTCTCCTCTTGTCCTGTCTATAACTTTTTGTTCCAATTGGAAGATGATAAAAAGAACTTAACAAATACTATTAAAGTACATTTTGTATCCCCTGTAGTGCTTCTGCATGTGTTAGCCAAGCTGTTGAGATGATTTTACAGCAGCCAACAAAACTGTTAATTGACTGTGGTCTCACTGTGGGCTGGTGTTCTTTTGTTTTGTTTTAGCTTTTAGGAGAATACGAATCCCTTGGAAAAGAACATGAAAGAGTAAAGGTAGGCACACAGTGGATAATTAAAAACCCAAACATGCAAACTTTGTGATAATATTCCATGGGATTGGCTGAATTAACTTAAATATTTCGAAAAAGCTCAAACAGAAAGATCCATATTTATCTTTACTGATCACTTTCTTCTTCAGAGTCCTGGAGGGAAAAGGAAGGAAACTGGAATTTGTTATTTTCCAGTTATAGGCACCAAAAATACTGCAAAGTCAAAGCTGAAGAAATTTAATGGACCCTTTGAACTAGGAAGGTGTAATTGATGTGTTGTTTCCAAGACTGATGTGGAGTTACTTGGGTTTTATTTAATGCACTTCTGCAGTTTCTGGACTTTTTACATTTTTCTTTTTGTCCTTGTAGGATACATTAAATACAACTGAAAACAAATTGCTTGATGCAAACACAGAGATTTCTGATTTGAAAAGGTAACTGTGAAACTTGTTATTGTTTTAACAATATGAAATACAAACTGTGGGCTAAATGTCTACTCCCAGAGTGTGAGGGCTGTAGATCTTTCAAGTTTAATCACATTTTATGAAGCATTTCATGCTGCTTCATGCTACTGGTACAAACTAAAAATCTCATTAATTTAGGATATGCATTTTTTTCTACTTCTCTCCTTCCTCAGCAGTGTTGTCTGGTCCTGTCTTTCTGGCCAGATTACCTGATTTATTTAACTTCAAAATCAAAAACATATTTATATCCATATTTAGATAGAGGTGCATAGACAGAAATGCAGCAGTTGCTCTTGTTCTCGTGCTTCATCCAGAATATCTGAATAAAATGAGCTAAACTATTAAGAAATGTGATGTTTCTTTTATGCTATTTAAATCATCTCCTAATGCATCTTTTTAAGGACAATTTTAAAACTTGAAGCTCAGCTCAAGCAGGTGGAACATGAAAATGCCCTGAAACTTCGCCATATAAGTGAAAATCGTTTCACAAGAACCTCTTGTGCCAAGTAAGTGACCATTAAGACATGAAAACAATGTGGTTTAGAATAGCTTTTAACATGTTTTGGCTAAAAATGGATCAAGATGAGGTCAGTCCATGGGCTGAACTGGATTAAACACATGTGATGTAATCCAGAGATTGGATGTGCCAAGAAATTAATAAATCCAACTGAATTCTCTGCTAATGTGTCTCTGCCTTGGCCAGCTGTCCCTGCTCTTCCAAAGGAGTGATTGCTGGGTCTGAACTGCTCAGCTGAATTCCCAGCTCCACAAAGATCTTGGGAATTCCATCTGATAGTCCAGTTAGGCATTGGAGCTTTTCCTGGTGTGTCATTGGTTTGAAAAGCTGATTCCTGCTCAGTGTGGTTCTAAATAGGATTTGTGCAGGTAACCTGAGAGTAGAGGGGCAGTTCAGTCAGAATGAACACTCTGATTTGAATTGGGATTTATGTTAAAGAAATTCAAGTTGATCTGTGCTCTGCTTTTGTTTGTTTGAGGTTTTTTATTACATTTTAAAGGTCTAAGAAACTTTGTCCCCCTCTGGTTTTTGTTACTCAGTTGTGGCCTGTTCAGTGTCTCTCCCATCTCAGCACTGATGCTGTGGAGCCCAAAATGACAATTCATGTGGTTTGGGGATGTCCATTTGGATGTGTGGAGCAGGAGTATCTTGGGGAGACTTGAATTTTGATGATTATGAAGACAGAAATATTTATGTATTAATATATTAAAGGGACAGATTTCTGTTTAGAGCTCTTTTAATATTTATGAACCAGACCTCTCAACAATGAACAGAAAAAAGGAAGGCCTGGACATGGCAGCCCATGTTCATCAGGGAGGGGGGATGTAGGAGCCAATATGGATTTAGGAGTTAATCTGTCCCTAACTGATCCCACAGGCTCAAGGAAAGCTCATTCCAATTGAATGCCCAGCAGGAAAGATTTACAGAATAGTGCCTATAGTTCATAGCTTGGGTAAACAAGACCCTTTTTCCTAATTAACTGCTTTCCTGTCTATAGAAATCACATTTTTCTTTTGCTATCTCAAGATAATGATCTACTAATTGATACTTAGTTGATATTTATCCCTCTCAGGTCACCAACACTGGCTTTTTCTTGGCTTTTTGTTTTTTCTTTTTTATTTTCTAATAATTGTTGTCCAAAGGAAAGCTGGGATCAGATGCTCTGAAGCACTGCAGTAATCTCCACCAAATGTTTTCATTTAATTAGTTGAGATCTACGTGCAACCCAAACCTGGGTCTGAGTAAGCAGCATTAAATTACACAAAGATCTTTGTGGAGCTCTGCATTCTGAGCATATTGTGTAATTTAGACTGAAACCTCAACATATGGCTTTTTTTTCCCCAAATATTCTATTTTTACCTTTCAAGCATGTTTTTAAAAGTAGTTACTTTTCCCACAGTATTTACAAGTTTATTGTATATTTGTTTCTGTTTACTGGGATAAATCACAGGTTTTTCTTAAAAAACAAAACAGAAACAAACATAAACCCCCCCTCCCAAACTCCAAAGCCTTTAATAATTTTGAAGCTTTTTATTCCCACAGCAAGTTGGGAACTCCTGATGTCAGCAGGAGAAAGTGGTTGATACCAGGAGCTGAATATTCCATTTTCACTGGGCAGCCTTTGGAGGGCCAGGAGAGCCCCAAAGACAACAGGCTGGAAGAAACCTATATTCCTTCTAGGTGAGTTGGTTTCCTGAACTAAACTAAAATCTGAACTAAATTTCTCCAGGCTTTTTGTTTATTCTGTTCCTGTTTGCGTACATGAAATAAAATAAAAAACTTTATTTATTTTTTTTTTTCCTTTCACCACCTCACACTCTTTAAGGCACCATTCTCCTCCTGAGAAAGACTCCTCACAGGAAGACTCTTCAACCAACACAATAGGAAAGAAAGAAAATGAGATGGCAGAAGCACCAATTCTAAAAGCCTTTAAAGAACTTGAAGAAGGAAAAATTCTTAAAGATTGGGGTACACAGACAGAAAAAGAAGATGCACCAGCTAGTAACTCTTATTTTTATACTCCTGAATGTGTCTTTACTGGCTTTTCTCTGTTTGCATGTCTTTTGGCTTTGGTATTCTCAGCATTCAAGTCCACCAGGATACAGTGGTGGGATAAAAAAGGTTTTGGCATGCAAAACTTGTGGGGTTTTCCTAAGAAAATTCAAAGTTGGATATCTTAGTGATTTGTTTAGAATAGAGGGAATGCAGAGGTTATGGTTAGGTCTCAAGCTGAAGACTAGTTAATGTCCCCTTTTCTAAGAATATCTCAGTATTTATAAACAGTTAATGGAGTCCTAACAAGGTCTGGCTGCTGTAAATCCATTCCAGTTTCCATGGTGTTTATGGGAATGGAACTGAGGAACTGGGACTGCCCTGAGCTGTAACAATGCTGATTTAGGGAAAACGCTGAGTCTTTCTTAAAATCTTGTGTTCTGGGTCTCAGGCAGGTCCTTCAGCCTTTCCCAAAAGATGCTTTTGTCCTGATTTCCACTGTTTCTCTGTTAAACAGTGTTACTCGGCATAATTTCTCCCTCACACACTGCAGAGATCCTTTTTCATGAGTTAAATGAAACATGAATTTCATGTTCTGTGAGTAGGAAGAGAGACTTGAGCAGAACAGCAAAGTAATGTTGATGTGAGGGATAAAAAGCTCAGTTCAGGGGAATATTTGTGAATTCTTGTGTTGAAAAAGATTGATTAACATAAGAACTTTTTTTTCTTTTCATTAGAACCATCAACTCGACGTCAGACTGTGGGGTTTGTTGAACCTTCCTTGGTTGCAAACAGATCTCCAGAGAAAGGGAGAGACCAGCACAGACCCAAACGGTTCAGCTCCCCCTCTGGCCAGAGGTCATCGTCCCTTCCTCCTGCCAACAGGAAATCCAACACTCCCAGTCAGTGCCTTGCTCAGCCTTGCTTTGTGTCACTCCAAAAGCAGAATCTAATCATGAAAGGCTGCTCTAGAAGAGGGAAAAATAGGGACAGGGTTTCTGCATTGTTCTGGCAGTCTGAAAAATTCATGTCTGTAATCACGGAATATGTGAGAGTTCTAAGTTTATTTTCATTTTTGCATGTTGTGATGCACTTCTCATCTAATGTAGATAAACATGTAGACAGCTTTGAAGAGCACTCTTTAAGCTGCAAGCACATGAGTGGGAGGTACTGCACTGGGGAGTCTGAGGTACATAAACATACTTTGTCTTTTGCAGCAAGAAGAGAGATAATGCTGGCACCAGTGTCTGTGACATACAGCCCAAAACGATCTCCAAAGGAAAACCTCTCTCCTGGATTTAGCCATTTGCTCAGCAGAAATGAAAACACAGTGACAAGGTAGGAGTCTGGTGAATACAGTTGTGTTCTGATGATTTTTAGAGCAGCAGGATGTTTATCCAGGCTTAATGCTGCTGTTTCTTGTTCATTAAATGTCCTTGAAAACGAGTTGTGAAGATTTCTGAATGTAAAGCTAAGTTGTGCTTTTTAAAACATGGCCAAGAAAATGATTGATAGAATGATTGAACAGGATTTAGAAGACTTAGTCTTTAAAAAAAAATTTGTTTATTCACCCAAAAGGTGAAAAAGTAGAAAAGAACATATTGCTTGATACATGAGTTCTAACAAGTAATTGCTGTGTGCTTCCTCCTCTGTAGGTTTGATATACTCCTAGATGACCTGGAAACTGGTGCTACTTCTACTTTACAGCACAATAATCCAAGGAAAAGGCTCCAGTTCCAGTCACTAGATGATGCAGAAGGTAATCTGTCAAAGTGGAGGGAAACTGTTCTTTATTTTTGTACCATGATTCTTTCCACAGTGGTAGTGGCTGCCTAACTAGAAAGCTGACTCTTTACTCTGTGAATCCCAACTTTTAAAAATCCTCTAAATCTTGCCTTATTCATGTAGACAGAGAAATCCTGTCCATAAAATATTTTATTTTTATGTATATGTCTGTGTGCACAAACACACTGGAACAAGAAAAATAATTAAATTGAGAAAGAAGGGCAATACATTTCCCTGTGCTTAACTCAGTTATCCAATGCATATCTTAGTGGGGTCTATATTAAGATGTACACACTGAGTCATACTAATAAAATCCTATTACTAAACATTGCATTATGGACAGCAAAGAGTAACTAATAAAACCAGTTGTTTCAGATTTTTTGAAATGATTGATCTTTTCTCACCATGTTCTGCTTTTTGGTTTTATCCATGCTCTTATTCAGACTGGTGTTTGCATGACAACCAGTCAGCTTGGTGATATTTAGAAATGTACCAGTAAAAGTAATTCCTAATTAGTACAACACAGGAATCTGGTTGTTAACCAAAAAATGTGCTGTGTTTCAAAGATCCCTTGAAAGATGACCCATACAAATGTTTTGCATTCCTTTGGGAAGCTGTTCAAGGCAAGGACTGACGCTCTGCTCTTCCCTCTCCTCGATTCATGCACTGCCAAAACCACACTGCTTGTGCTGCCATTGATTTCTTTTTCTGTCCTGTGTAACAATTTCCCAGGGAATTACAAAATAAATAGAACTGTTCAACTGTTCTGTTGATAGGAAGGCAGCATTCAGGTGTCAGGCAGAGCCCCTGTACTGAATCTGTCAGTAATGGAATGAAGAAAGCAGCAGCAGCCTGGGAGGAGAGGAGCCAGAGACACGAGGCAGTGCAATCACCTTGTGAGGAAGACTTCAAGTACACAGCAAGGATTTCAACTCTGGCTGAAACTGAGAGGCTTTTTGATGAGCTGACTCACGAAAAGCAACAGGCAAAGATTATTTCTGTTTTCAAGTTGTGACAAATAGTAATTGTTCTGTGAGAGGTGAGGGATGGAGCCTTTTATCCATGGAATGTGTGGCTGAAATTCATCCACAACTTCAGTGTCACATCAGGAATGTGCCATTGTCCTTCCCTGTCCCTAAATTCATTAAAGGAGAGTCCCTGTAACAAACCCAGTGTGGGTGGGGGTTGGCACAGTATTCTGGTGGTAAAGAACAAAACTCCCCATGTAGCTGTAATCCATACACCTCACCTCTCCTTCTGTAAGAGGATTTAGGAAGGCTCATAGTGGCTCTTGAAACTAATTTACAGCTGAAGTGTTTTCTGTTATTAGATTGAGGCTGCACTCAGCCGAATCCCTTGTTCTGGTGGAAGAATGACCTTGCAAGCAAGACTAAATCAGGTGAAAAAGCCTCTCTGAATTACTGTTCTCTTCTGTTCTTCCACAATTGAGAATACATAATGTAGAGGAAACATCCTCTGGGTAGTGAGTGTGATTACTGTGGGAATTTTTATGTTAGAGTTTTTATACTGTTTAATGTCTTCTATTTTTTGTACATGGGATGCATTTTGCCAAATTACTGCCAGAATAATCTGTTCTTGTGCTAAAACTGAGAGGGAGATAAAGGCATTAACAAAATGCAGTGACTATCAAATAGATCCCTGAAGCTGCAGGGAGGATGTTGTGCTGTAGGGGAAATTGAAAAGTTTAGTTTTTGTCTGGTTGAATATTGTCTCCTTGAAAGTACAAAGTAAGAAGGTAAAAATAACTGGTTTGGGTGGAATACAGGGAGGTGCTTTCTGTGGAAAACTCTGCAGACTCTTTTAATAAAAACTAGTCTCAAAGTTGTCTTATAGAGGTCTCTGCAAAGCCTTCAACATCAGCATTTCCTGAATTGTGATCCCAGGGTGTGCTATCAGTTTATCAATTTGAAATTAAAAGTGCATTCCAGTAAATCAATACTGCTACTTACTACAGTGATCAACTGTTTCCTAAATATGCCTAATATTCCTAAATATACTTAATATTCCTAATATTCAGCCTGTCTTAATTCTTGTCAGGTTTCTCTCATGGAGTTTTGTAAGTCATGTGTTTAAAAAGCCAAAAAATACATAAAAATAACATGACAAGTTTGTGGGTCTGGCTCTGGTTTTTGGGTGATAACAATGCAGCTAAGGCCTCAAAAAAGATACCAGGAATATAGGAATGATAGCAGTTTCCTAATTTTAGAAGGATCATTTGATTTCATGATATATTATTAATGCTTTTTGTTCTTTCTTTTAACTCCTCCTTTTAGGAAGCCCTGGAAGATCGTTTGGAAAGAATTAACAGAGATTTGGGGTTAATACGAATGACTCTGAAAAGATTTCATGTTTTGAGAACCTCTGCAAATCTTTGACAGTTCTCTCTTGACTGCAAATATACTTTTTTTGCACTAATATATAATGATGCACTCAGTAAATGCAAATTGTTTTGTATTTTTATAAACCCTGAAAAGTAGTTTTGCAACCATGTTACCCTTTACAAACAGCAATATTTTGTACTTCAAACAGCCACCTCTATTTTAAACGTATTTTGTTACACCTGAGAAATCAATGTTTATCCTGTATTGTAATATTTTTAGAAATATTAATTATTTTTAAATAGTGATATTCAATTTATAATAAGAAACGAAAAGGCAGCTTGTTTTCAGGAAAAAAAAATAGTAGTGTTACCCTTTTGCACTTGGTTTTCCTCCACTATTTTATAAGTATTTATGGTGTGATGTAAATATTAGCCAAGAGGAGATTTTGGACTTTAATACAAAAAGCAACATGAGTTTACCTGTGTTAAAGGGAAACCACTGTTCTGTGGTAAATCCTTTTAATTTAAACCTTTTCCATGGGTGTTTCTCATTGGGACAGAACTGTGAGCAATACTTGCACTGTGGCTGGCTGGGGCAGGAAAATCCTTCTGTGATGGATGTGAAGCCTCCCAGCAGTGCCAGTGAGGGGTGTGCAGGTACTGTGAGTGCCAGGATTCACCTGGCAGCAGCTCCTGCCTCCCAGAGAACAGCTCAGCTCCAGCTGACACTCCAGGATGGAACTCCTTCCCTGAAGTTACTGGGTCCCTGTGCCAGGCTGGGTTTTGTGCCAGTGTTCTGTTCGTGTACATTTCATGAATTTGTGAACATAAATTAATTTTTCTTGGTGGAAAAAAAATGCATATTTGCCAGTTGACATATTGTTGCATTACTGTCCAACATTGATATTTTGGTTTGTATTTTAATATTAAATAAATGTTTAATTAGATTCTTTCCTCCTGCCCAAGTACAGTAATAGGCTCTGGGATATTACATCAGAGATAATGTGGGTTTTAATCATATTGTGTGTTTCAAATTCTGTCCTTGTTCAAGATGTTTGGCCACCAATGATGTGATTACAGGGCCAGAATAGCTGTCATAAAGGAAGCTTGAGAAGGTCTGATTCTAAAATTAGAGTGCTGTGGTTTAAGATATTTGATGAGGAATTGTCCAACCCATGCATGGTCTTTTCAGAAATTCTGTAGTTTTTGCAGCCCTGTGGGTACTTCAGTGCAAGATCAGAGCTGGGGAGAAGTCAAGGATGGGAGTTTCTTGTTTTCTCCTTTACTCTGAAATGCAGAAATTGGGTCTGAATGCTTGGAGAGGACTTGCTCCAATGTATTCCCAGTCTCCACAAACAGATGTACAATTCTGATGGCATTCCATGTTCTCACTGGTGATTTTACTTAGAAGGGGTGGAAGGGTGGAAAAAATAATCTTCCCTGTATAACTCTATTCAGCTGCAGTTTCCCCACTATTCTGTTATTAACAGGTACAATTTTAAAGCATTCTTCAGAAATATCAGTCAGCCAGCAGGATTTTTCCAAGGAATCCATCACAGGAACAATTCATGAGTCCAGTAATGGTCTTGTTTTCTTTCATCAGTGCTACAGCAAAACCAAAGAATTTTCCTGACAGACATGAGAGGCAAGTAGGTAAATCAGCTCAGCTCTTTGACTGCCTCTCCTTGTAACCTCCCTTCATCTCCACTCCATTCTCTCCAGCACTATTCATATTCATGGACTCTTTTTTATTACATCCAGAAAACTGAATTGTGAGTCAGAATTTATTTTTTAATCAAAAGTCCTCCTCCATCTGTTGGAGCTCTTTAGGCTATTTCTGTTCTATTGTAACACTGAAGGGAGGGGAAAAAGTGTTGCTTTGAGTAAACTTCTAGGCCAACCTTCTGAGATATCTGTGTGACCTGTGCAGTGTGGTGCCTTTGGCCTGATTCATCCGAGGGGCAGAGGCTCTGCAGTTCCAGATTAAATCAGTGGGAGGCCTGAATGCTCAGTGCTCCTGAAAATCACACCCGAAGCACCAAAAACTGGGACACAGGGAGCTTCACTGCCTGCCGGCCCTGCCCTTTGCTGGACATTGTCCTTTTGTTTTTAATCCCCTTTCAACTTCCTCTTAACACCAGAAAATTGCCCTGTTCTCTCTTTGAGAACGCCTAAGGATTTCCAGATAACCAGAGAGGCTTTTGCTTCCTCTGTGGAGGACTTTAGTCATCTTCCTCTCGCGTTCTCACCTGACACCTCCCAGCTATGTTGGTGTTTATCGCCTTTCCAGATCTACAAGGTCCTGCCTGGAGCCCCAGGCTCTGCTCTGCCTCAGTCTGCCCTCGCAAGACACTCCCAAGCATACTTTTCTCTATGGTAATAAACATTTCAACTCCTACAGCTCTGAGATTTGAACTTTGGAAAATAAAATTTGTTTGTTTGCATCTCTAGAAAGCAAATTTAAAAAGTTGTAGCTTTGATAGGTTTAGGCTGTAATGTGAACTACAACTCAGTCTGGCAAAGCAGGGAGCAGTTACAAAGAAAGTGCGAGTACTTTGCAGAGAGGGAAGAAGGGCTGGCATGATGCATCCTGAATGAAAAACAACCGCAGGAAATTAACAAAGGTTTAAAAGGCCACGGTAAATTTCATCGCAGGGTCTTTTCCCGAGGTTTCTGCATGAAACGATCGCTGAACTTTCTGAGATTTTTATTTTTCCCTACTGAGCTTTACAGCGAGTAAAGTTCGAGGAGTCGCCAGCGCTGCTCTGAGGGCAGCTGAGGGCAGAGCGCGGGCTCGGTGAGCGCCGCTACCCTCGCTGAGGGCACCGCTACCGGCAGCGAGCGGGGGAACGGAGGAAAGCGGTACCAGCGCGGGGATCCCCACACCGTCCGCTCGCTCTTTCCCGACTCTTTCCCCCTTCTTTCTCCGCTCTTTCTTCGCTCTTTCCCGACTCTTTCCCCGCTCCTCCCGCGCCTTCCCCTCACGCCAGGGCGGTCCCGCTGCCCCGCGCTCCTCACCGCGACCGCCAGGCGGCGCCCTCACCCCGCCAGCTCGCCTGAGGGAGCGCGGAGCGGCGCGGGGAAGGAAGTGGCGGCTCTCGGTGCTGCCGGTGCGCTGGGCTCGGCTCGCTCGGCGGGCGGATAAATCCGCGCGGCCGCCGTGCTACGGCAGGGCAAGGGCAGTGCCGGTGCGGGGCTCTTCGCCTTCCCCGCTCCCTCCTCCCCCGCAGCTGCGGCGGCCCGCCCGCCTCGCCTTCCCCCGCCTCCGCCGTCCCCGCGCCGCGGCAGCGCCGGCGGGCGAGGAGCTGCCCGCGCCCGGCCCGCCCGCGCCGGGGATTATGCCAGCGGCGCGCGGGCATGCCGGCAGGCAGCGACCCGTAGGCAACGGCAGCCGCCGAGCCGCGGCGGCATCGGCAGCAGCAGCAGCGGGAGCCACGGCCGCCGCGCCGGGAGCAGCCGGTGCGTGGCGGGGGGCGCTGAGGGCGGGCGGGGGGCGGCGAGGCGAGCACCTACACCTGGCGGCCCCCGGGATGGCCCGGCCGTGCCTCGGCGGGGGCGGGAACCGCGGCGGGCCTGAGGGGAGCTGAGCGGGGGTGGCCGGGCCCGCGGGGCGGCTGCGGCTCCGTGGAGGGGCCGGTGCTGCGCGGGGGCCCCTCCCGGGACCGCGGAACGGCCCCCGCGGGCCGCGGCGGGTACCGGCCGGCACCTGGAGGCTGCCGCGGCCTCAGCGGGGCCGGGCTGTCCGTCCTCCCCTGGGATACGGCGGTAAAAGTTTCCCGATGGAGCAGCCGGTGACCGGGAGGGCCCCGCGGCCATGGCAGCGCCCGGCACCGCACGGCAGGGACGCGGGGTCCGGCGTGTGGCACGGCCGGTGCCGGGCTCTCCCTGCGCTGGCGGGCTGCGGGCGGCAGGCACCGCTCCGTGCCCGCGGGGACAGCCGGGGACGAGCGGACGGACGGAGCACCCTCCCTTGCCGCGTCGCGGCACCCGGAGCGTTCGGGGCGGTCACGGCTCGGGGCCGGAGCCAGCCCCCGGGAGAGCTCCGTCCTGGCCCCCTTCCTCCGGTACCGCATCTCCGAGCCTTGAATTTCACCGAATTCGGCTCTGGCAGAGGCCCCCGGTGGAGGTTTTGCCGTGCGGTGGCCTCGGACGGGGCCTGGCCGTGGGGAGGAGGTGAGGGGCTGCCCGGGGGTGCCTCCCGTCCCTGAGGGAGAAGAGGGCGAGACCCTCAAGAACAAATGCCGGTGACCGATCAGAGCTGAGGGACAGCCCCGGGAGCGTTCGGGGCTCCAGACCTCCCTGTGTCAGGGCACTGCTGGGCGGTGACTGGAGCTGGCCGTGCTCCTCAGGCGGTGCTTTTCCTTGCGGGAGTGGGAGGAAGCGATTCTTCCCTTTGGAAAGAGCAGAATGCCCGTTCCTCAGCGGGATGATGGGCTGCGAGAGGGGATTCGTTTTGCTGGGCCCGGCAGTCCTTTCTCCCGGCCTCCCCATCCCTTGACAGAAGGGATCCCGGTGTTCCCCAGCCCTGTGCTCCATCCTGGAGCGTACTGCTGCTCCACGGCTACAGCGTGAACAGCTCCAGCTTTTTGCCCAGCTGTGGGAGGATCAAATCCCTTCCTTCACGTCCTCCCCAGCCTCTCCTGCTCTGCTGAAGAAGCAGAAGCACAGAGTGCGCTGAGGTGCTCAGCCTGGAGCTGGGAGCATCATTCAGGGAGCCCCTCAGAGGAGCGCCCTGCTCAGTCAGCTGCACAAGTCAGTTCTGTCACATTTCACTTTTAAATGCCACGACTGAGGTGGAGTTTATTTAAACTGTGTGTTTAAGAAATAAAAAAGTTTCTTTATGTGTTGGTACCTGCTGTAAAGTGAGAGCTTCCATCTTCTCTGTGCTCTGTGCGTCTGGAAGCTGCTAAGTGGAAATTTGATGTCAGGAAGCGTTTTTGAAGCCATAATCTGTGAGTGCTCAGCTCTGAACAGGAAAGTGACAATGGATCCGTCTTTGTGGACATCGGGACTTGAATAGGCGGATGTTTGAGTGCATGTGAGAGTATCGGTGGCTGTAGGACTCCTTATCCCCCGGTGGCACCGATTCCTGTTCCGTGCCCACATCTTTTTGCTCGTGCTGTATTTTTATCGCCCGGTTTATTTTTGTCGTGGCTGCGTTGTGCTCCGGGTAACACAAGCCGCCTGACTGCCTTTCAGAGTTCAGCACTGGCTTCTGGGCGAGGGGTTTTCCCCCCACCCACGGCCGAACAGGGGACTGCTGTTTGTAGGGCAGCCCTTTCCCTCTTTTCCTGTGGCAGAGCCGGTGCCTCCGCTGGATCTCTGAGTGCCTGGGTGTTGTGGCAGGTAACCAGCTCCTTGTGATTGGAGCGGCTCCTCGGGATATGCAGCATAAAGGATGGCCAGGCATGAAAGCACTGCTGCGGACTTGTCCTGGCTTGTTGTTTGTCTCGGGATTTCTGCTTTGTGGTCCTTGCAGTGTGTTCTGGTTGTGGCAGAATCTCTGCGAGGGGAGGAAAGGAGCAGCTGGGGCTGGGAGCGCAGCTTGTGCTGCTTCTGATGGAGCAGACTTCTGCTAGGCTGCTGGGCTTCATTAATCATATTTAAGTTTCTGTCACTAACTTTTAATTAAAAAGCATAGTTGATACCACTTTAATGAACGTACAGATGTTAGCCATCTTCATGCATAAAAATGCTTTTTAATTCCCTTACTATTCCCTTTATGGCCCTTAGATGCTTTTGCTGCCATCTAAACCGTGTACAGTAGCAGCTGTTTATCTTCTTAATAAAACTTTTTCTTGCATCTGTGTTTGGGAAACAGTAATGGTTTGAGTAAACAATTCCCTGGTATCCTTTAACAATATTTTTTTAAGAACTTGGCAGAAAGGGTCAGAAGTGCTGCCTAAATAGTGAACTCCAAGGCTCTTGCTGACTATAGCCCTGAGCCTGGTGTAAGTCACCTGAAATTTTTGGCTATTTTCAGGCTTATGTGAGCTGATGAGGAAAATAAGAAGCCCTCAGTGTATGACTTTTGATTCTGATGAGCTTCACGAGGATCTTTTCCCCAAATGACAACTTCTTATTAAAATATCTTTTCTATTTTGGGTTTGCTGCTGATGGTGTGTGTCAATGCTTTGTCGCTTGTTGTGCATCTAACAGCCTGAGCATTTATTGTGATTTACCATCTGGCACGTGGGAGTTTTATCTAACTTCTCATTTTACTTGACAGCAAGCAGTTTGGAAAGACCTTGTCCTGGGTTTTTTTTTTCCCCCTAATAGAAATTCTCAAAACTTAAAATTGACAATGGGGCTAAAAGGTTTTGAATTTAAATAATTACTCTCTTTCTATTCAAAAATTGTTACTGCTTCTGTGAGATGGCCAAAGAGAGAAGCAGCACATCCTTCAAGTGAGCTAATTTAAAGAAGGTTCCTCCAATTAGTCCTAAGGAGCATTTATCTCCCCTCTGCATTCAAATAAAACTCTTGTCATTCAGTTGCTGTCTTGGCAGCCCGAGTGGAAGGCTTTGGAAAATGGCAAGTGAAAGCTGATGCTCGCTCCTGAGCACAGTTTGACTCATGCCTGTCATGCATATTCACCATAATGTCCTGTTCCAGGACAAGCAGGATCCCTCGAGAAACATTTCTTCTTTTAAGGTGTTTTTCTTTTAGGCTTCCTCTTACTAGAGGCTCAAATAAGAGGAGAGGCTAGAAACAGGCATCGATGTGTTGCTTTGCTTTATTTTTATTTTCTTAGAAGGAAAAATTATCCCATGGTTTTCTTAACAGCCAATTTCTCTAAATGGTGAAGATGCCTTCTCATTTAATTTTAAAACTGGCTGACGTAGAATGTGATGCAATTAATATTTCTGTTTATCTCCCCAAATTGGTAAAATATGCCTAAATTTAATTTTGAGCCCAAAAGCGTCTTATAAACAAAAATGTTCTGTAGTTTTTCAGTGTGAATGGAGATGGAATAATTAATGGGAGAGGGAGGAGAGAATAAATAAAACACTTTTTATTTATAACTTGATTTCCTGGGTGTTGGAGGAAATCCAAGTGCCACAAGATTGTACTGGGGCAGAGTCTGTCTGAGCTCACCCACGAACTGAGAGGGAATGTGGCTTCTCTAATTGTGGTGTCCATGCCAAGAGTCCTAGGAAAATTTAAATGAACAAAGTAATGGATGATATTTGGATGTTCTTAATGTAAGAAGAAAACAATCTAGCCTGGGGCTGGCCCAGATCCTGTCACTACAGGGAGTTCTAATCAGCACCATGCCAAGTCAATAGACACAGCTCCCAAAGTCAGGCTTGTGCATTTTCCAGAGGAAAGAGGGTTTGCTGGTGTGACTGGATGGTGGCTTCAATTTTTCCTTTTAATCGAACTAATATTTCTTGGTTGCTCACAGCAAAATGCTTCAGTAGATCCCCCTGGAGAAGTTAGAAAGCAGTTGGAAAAAGGTTTCTTTGATTTTGAAGGAGGGAGGGGGAGGTGCAGGGACCTCCTGAGGGATGGCAGGATCTGGAGCCAGAGCTGCTTCCCCTTCCTGCAGCTCTTCCTGAGCGTGGGACACAGGGCCGGGCTGCACAGGGGAGAAGGAAGGAGAGGTGGCTCAGGCAGGTGGAGTTTTTGGGCAAACCCGAGTGCAGGGAGGAAATCCAGCTGGCACAGGGCTAAAACCTGCCCTGGGGAGCTGGGCCACAGCTGAGGAGGTGCTGGCTGTGCAGGGAGAGGCCATCCAGGAGGGAAAGGGGAGGGAAAGCAGCACCTGCCTGCCCTGGGCTGGATGGAGGAGGGGGATGAGCGGGACCCTGGGCTGCGGTGGCTGGGGCAGTGCAGGGTGGGGGCCTGGCAGTCCCGGGGCATTGTCCCAGGGCATTGTCCTGGCCTCATTGTCCCAAGGGCATTGTCCCGGCAGCCTCGGACCTGGCACCGGGCAGGGACACACATGCCAGCGCCCTGAGTGTGCCCAGGGTGCCACCAAGGGCAGGGA
Organism: Melospiza georgiana; assembly: GCF_028018845.1. Lineage (NCBI taxonomy): Eukaryota > Metazoa > Chordata > Aves > Passeriformes > Passerellidae > Melospiza > Melospiza georgiana. Next base: position 2,393,063 of record NC_080447.1, read on the forward strand.
CAAGCACACACCTGGCTGAGGAAGGAGTGCTGATAGGAGCAGGGGCACCCGTGGCAGTCTCCATCTCCCAGCAGCAGCACAGGCTGATTTTGGCTTCTCCTGACCCAGGTAGTGCCTGAGAACTCCAAAATAGATTTTTTTTTTCCTGGCTTTAAACAGCCTCCAAAAAATCTTGCTCAGACAGATTTGAAGACCTACAACATCCAGAAGTCTGCACCCCTGTGGACCTCAAGTTGTTTTCCTGCAGAAATAACCCAAGGCTGAGCAGTGAGTACCTTGGATAGCGAGGGCTCTGCACAGCTTTTACAGTCCTGGCTTTGCATGTGGACAGCTGAGCTTGGTGAGTGCTGAGGTGTGGGCACAAACCTTAAAATCTCCTTGGCAGGAAATCAGGTGGGATGAGGTGAATTGGGGGGAGTCCCTTGGTGTGATGAGGAAAAGTGATTTGCCCTTCATGGCTTTCTTTAAACAGCTCAGTCTCCAGTAGGAGAACCAGACACTGGCATTTCTACTGAGGGATTTTCCAGCAGTTTCTGTGGTCTCATCATGGTGGGGGGAAGAAACTGAGATCTAGAAAATCCAATAGTGGAACAGAGGTGGTTTGCTGTGAGCTGGGAAGGCACAGCTGGTGAGGACTTGGGGAGGAAAATAGTGAATGAAATGCTGAAAGATTTGTAATTCACCATTGGACAGGGATTCCTGTAGTGGACAGGGAAGCTGACTCTGATTTGTTTGGATTGCTGGCACTTACATAATGATCAGGGAGCTTCAGGATACTAATTCAGGCTTAACCCTCAGAGCAGTGACCTGGGAAGGCATTTTAATGGCACGATAACCAATTTGGAGGGTGGGAGTGTGTAATCACATCAGCACTGAGGTATCTGGGCACTGAGGGCGAGGCCTCCTTATCTCTGGCTCCAAAGAAGTTTGGTATTTGCATGACTTAACTCTGGATGTGTAGAGGGGCCTTAATTCCATTATGTGCTTTAGAAGGTTATGGGAGGATTTCAGGTTTTTCTGGTACACCAGTTTAGCTTCAGCTGTGTTTTGAACAGGTATTCATAAGGAGTTGGGTTTGGATCATTTTGTGTCTCTTTTCAGATGGTTTGGGTTGGAGTCAGAGTTATCCATAGCAAAACCTGGAGGGCTGTGGGCATTTCTGGAGAGGCAAAAAAAAAAATAATGGGCTGCCATCAGTTACTACCTGTTTGAAAGAAACAGAAAAACAATTTCACATATGCATTTGTGTATAAACATGGTGTAATTATGTTTTGTACACATCAGAGGACAATTCACTGGGAATAATTTCACTTGTAATTTGTTTCAAGATCAATACCATAACTTAAATAACCTTCTAAAGGTACAAACATGGTAGAATCACTTTCTCTATGTGGGTGGCTTACCTATTTTAATGCTTTTTTTTTTTTTTTTTTTAAGAAGGAAATAGAGATTTTATATTTATCATATGAGATGAATTTGAAATCTAAATATTTACATCTTTTCACTGGATCTGGGGTTGAGCACCAGCTGTAGGCGTTGCCAAGCTGTTTAAGTTGTCTCCTCCACAGAGCAGGTTGATTTCTCCAGGGTGGTGGAGAGATGGAGCCTCGTGTTTCTGGCTCTTGTTTTCTGTCCTGTGTCTGCATCTGGAAATCCTTCCCTCTGTGGGCTCTGTGACCTGGCCCCACGTTCAGAGGGTGTTCCAGCCTAAACGTGCTGAAGCTAGATAGATACATGTTGTCTCCACCGGAATGCAGAGCAAACTGCAAGCTGTGAAACTGGAGGGGGAGTCTGGGCCAGGAGGATGTAAATAACTCAAGATATTTGGTGGAAAAGAGCAGGAGGGGGAGGAAGGCTTCTTGCTTGGTTTTTCTCTGCCATCCCATCTCCTCAGTGACATCCTCTGTGCTCTTCACAAGCAAAGGTGGAGAATCACTTCTGTCTTAAAGAAGGGTAAACCAGGAGCAGACACAGGAAATGTTGCAGGCACATTTCAGCAGAAGAGACACTAGAATTCCTGAGATTTCTGTCTCTGGTTTTATTTTGCTTTCCTTGTTTCCCTGTTAATTTCTTGAGCAGGCTTGACATGGGGTTTTTAGGCTTCTGATCCACCAAAGTGAACTGATGGAGAACACACAGCCTGTTTGGTTCTCCCTCTCTTGTTTTTAAGGATCATTTATCCAGACTCACGGGACTCTTTGTTTGTCTAACCTGTCTCTGGCTTGTAAAACATTGTTCCTTTTGTTACCTTCAACAAACAGTAAACATCTTCCATCAGATATCCTCAAAAATGTGTTTAGCCTGGGCACAACCGTTTCTGTTGAGACTAGAACAATTTCAATGCTCTCTTTTGCTTATATTTAATACCTATAAATAAGTTTTTCAGAAGGGCACCTTCATCTAGCACACTGTCACTGTGAGGAAAAAAAGCATATTTGGACAAGCCTGCTTGAAGGATTAAACTTTTTTGTTCAGCTTCTGTGTGTTGCCCATTTATCCTTTTGTTTAGAGCAGGGAGAGATGGTTTGCCTTGCCTTGGGTATCTTTAGGTCAGATCTTCTGCCTCATGTCTGCCAAACACCTGGGCAGAGAGGATGGAGAGGAAAGACCTTTCTGTCCTCCTGCCTGCTCCTTTGTACAGGTGCTCCAGCAGCAAAAGGAGTTTGACATAAAGGGGAGATTTATTTCACTGTCTAATGGAGCATCTGTATTATCAAAGGCAGATATGTCAGAGCACTTTCCCCCTCCCTGCTCTGTCTTTTGTTGTCTGAATGTCATTTTGCTGATAGAACTTGTGTTGTATTCCTTGTTATCAAACTAGAACTGGAAAAAAAAAAAAAAAAAGAAAAAAAAAGAGGTGATGCTTTGTCTTAGATGTTGTTACCAAAATCATCAGCTAAACTAGGTAGAGTGAGGATTGTAATTCCTGGTTTAAAGACTGAGTATAATTTGGCTTTCAGACCTCCCATTTTTCCTAAATCAAGTTTATGGTAGCAGCAGCCATGAGTGTCAGCTTCTGATTATAAACAGATTTGGAGCCACTAAAAACCTCCTTGAAATCAGTTTGACAACTGTTTGAGAACCTCCTTTTTAATATTCTCAGCAAGTTCCCTGCTGAGGTCTCTTGCAGCAGCCTTGTAGATCTTGTAGATGTTAGTCTTCCCTGCATATTTTATTTTAACTTGCTCTAAGCTTCCTAGGAGAATGCACATGGATAAGCTTTTCCAAGCTTTTTAAAAATTCATTTTTACATGGAAACCTGGGCTCAGCAAGATGGGAGTTGAGTGGAAACTGGTTGTGCTGTGCTGGGGAGTGCAGCACCTTAGTGCTCAGAGCACCTTGCAGGGAGATGCTTTTTGCTTTTGTTTGGTTTTCTTGAGGCTAAATCCCAATTTCTCCCCGCAGTTTCTGACTCCAGGTGGGGCTCAGGACCTGCAGGGGGGTGGAGGGGCAGCAAATGCATCACCAGGCTGGTGCTGGTTTTAATTCCTGCAGCCCCTGCTCTGAGCCACCAGGCTCAGAAAACCTGAGCAGCTCCTGAGGGAGCATCACCCCAGGCCTGTGCTGCGTGCCCAGGGCTCTGCTCTGCAGGATCAAGGGAAATTCCATCTGGAGGTGGCAAAAACAACCCTGGCAGCCTTTCTTTGTTCGAGGCTGGCAGCGGGAGCGGAGCCGGGGACAGATTTCCATTTGACTCATCTGTTGTTGAGATGGTGACACCCTTGAGTCACATTAAAAACGAGACCTTGTAGCTGAATTGGCACATCATGGAGCAGGTGTTTGCTGGGGTTTTGGGGGTTTGTCCTTGTTCAGAAAATTATTTTTGTGTTCGCCGAGATGGGATGAAATTGATTAATGGTGTTGCTGATGTTCTGGGTTAAAAATAACAGGAAAACCTGATTCAGGTGGAGTGCTGGAAGTTAACTGTCAAGATAACCTGCTTGAAATAGTTGTAAAGGCCTAAAAAATAAACTAAAATAATAAAAAAGATGAATGCCCAGTAGCCAGATGGTTGGAAGAGAACACCCCACGATCAATGAGGCAATATGTAAATATTTTCGATCATTACCACAGTACTGCTGTGTTGACATTGAAATTCAGAGTGTTATTCTGTGGGACTCCTCATTGATCAGCAGATGAGCTCTGATAAAACAGAGGATGAAAGCACAATACTGAGCGTTATTATGGATTGTGGATTTCATTGACAAGGACAGGCTTCCATCAAGGGCCAGGAATGGATTTCAGACGCTCTTTAAGCACGTTGCTGAGCCACTGTGTTCCTTCCTGGCTGTCAGCTACCAATTAAATGGTGTTTTATTTCTTGAGCTGCTTTATTTAAGGTGAAATACTGCATAATTGACTAATTTTTCTGTGCTAATTGCTACAGTTATATGGGAAGGGGCAAGGTGGAAGCTGACATAGAGTTCTCTGCTTGAAATATACCTGGCTAGAAATGACTGGAAAATAATATTAATCAAACAGCTGAATTAAAGTAATTTTTTTTCATAAAAGATTCTCCTGAAAGCTGGTTGTAGAGACCCTGTCTGGCTGAGTCACTTAGAAACCTTCACGGGGTGATAGCATTCTCATGAATAAAGCATGAGGTGCCTTTGGCATACACAGGTGCTGAACCCACCCAGAGGCTTTTTCTTTTTTTCCTCCCTTCTCCTTAAAAAAAACCAAAAAAAATATCCCATCAGTTTTACTGCTCTCAGAGGGGAGTCTGAAGCTTGACACTAAATGGACTCTTTTGAAAGCTGCTTTTTAGGATCTGCCCACCCCACAGGAATCCCAGCAGGGGCTGCTGGTGGTGGTTCCTGGGGTCCAGCCTGGAGGCAGGAGCGAGGTTTGGGAAGGAGCAGGTTGCCACCTCTGTGTGATATTAAATGTGACTCTTCCCGTTTTACATAGACTGGTGTGAGGTTCCTGAAAATCTTATAATGGTGCATATACAATGTAGGGTTTGAGTTTTTTGAGATATTTTTTTCTTGCAGTTGATCAGGGCAATGGGTTGTAACATTTCCCATTTCATATAAGGGAATAAAGACTTTTAGGAAAGGCCTAATGACTTCTAAGGAGGGAGGGAGAGGGCTCTTGGCAAATGAAAAGCTCATTATAGCTACAGCAGGGTCCAGAGCCCAGGCAGCTTCTGGAAGCTTTTTGCTGTTTGTTTTCCCTCCCTTTCCCTTGGGTCTGGCTGCTTACAGTGCAGCCAGGACCTTGTGCTCCTTCGGGAATGTAACCCCGGGGCACTTGGAGGGTCCAGATGCTACAAACATCAGAGAGGGAAAAATGGTCTCGGTGCCTTTCCAAGCTGCTGGTATTTTCCAGTTAACGGCTGCCTTTCTCTTGCATGTTGATTAATTTCCTGGCACGTCCTGGAGCCTGTTCCTCCCATCAGAGTTCTTAGGATTTTGAATTTATTTCCCTGTGGTTTGTTGATTTTTAGTTGCTCACTTGTATCCCTTTAGTGCTTTAGGGTGGCCGGTAGGAGAACAGAAACCACCTTTCCTGAGGATAAAGGGCTCTGGAGACTCTCTGTGGTCTGAAACTGATGCTCCCAAACCATGGGCATGTGGTGTTTGACCACAGCTGACACTCGCTAGGGCTTAGAATTTATTCATGCAGATTGGGCAAGAGCAGGAGGCTGAGCTAGCCCAGCACGAGGAGCAGTTGTGCTGGTTCATTTCTCCCTGCAAGACGGTGCTCCCAGTGCCTCTGACTCTGCAGAAGCTTTTTTGGTGCCTGTGCTTGGCCGGGCTCTGCTCCTCGAGGCAGGTGAGTTGTGGTGTGGGGCTGTCACCAGGTGTGTTTGTCCAGGTAATGGTGAGGAGGGAGCTCTGCCTGTCCCACAGTATAAAGGGATTTAGTGGTGGCAGCGATGGTGCCTCGTGGAAGGACTGGAAAGTGAAGTGCAGCGCATCAGTTCAGCAGAAAGCATCTTATAATTAATTAATTAATCATCCTCCATGGAAAGGTAAATGCCAGTTCTGTTAGTGCAGCGTGGTGTTTTCAACATTGGTGCTGAAAACGAGCAGTGTGGCACCTCTGCCTCTTTGCAAGAGATATTTACAAGTGAATCTGTCTATTAATAGCTGTGCTCGGTTTTCCTGTGCCTCGGGTGCTGCTGAGCCGTTGTGCTGCCCCAGAGCCAGAGGTGGTCTTTGATTCGGTTCTGGGCTGCTCCAGTGCCCAGATGCTTCCCTGAAAGCCTTTCGAGGAAGGGAGGGAGTTTGTAATGTTCCTTTTTGCAAATCACCTGAAATAAAAATGTTGTTGCTGCCTTTTGGGAGCTCTTGCATTAACTCACATTTCTGTGCTTTTGTTGCGTTGCTTTTTCCTGGTGGTTTGGACAAATGTGCCCCTCGTTTAACAATGCTGAATCCTCCCACACTTCAGAAGTTTAATTTTAAAGCAGAAGCAGTTTTAACTGTGTAATTGATTTCCATTTAGCACAGCATGGTTCTGAAATGCAGACAGGGTTAATGATTATAGAAGAGGATGAAAACCTGACAATTTTTAAATTTTGCCTTGGTAATCTGTTCTCACACCTAAAAATAAGTAAATTAAGAATAGCATCAGCGAGGCCTCTGCAAACTGCAGTGGCTTTAAAAAGTGATGACTTGGGAATACAGTCAAGGTGAATTGTTTATGATTATTCCAGAAAACAAGTTTCATAGATGTCATAATGTCCTAGGCTGCATTAATTATCTATTACTTTTAGTGTTTGCTGCAGAGAAAATGCCAGTGTTTCTGTTTTCCCATAGGCAATACTTTCAGTTTCTCTTGTACAGAAATGTTTTTGCTTTTAATCACTTTTGATTGCAGTACCATTAACAAGGGTGCAGAGAAATCAGTTTTTCTGTTTGGTACAGACTTACTGTCACTGAAAAGAACAACTTTTGTCATCCTTCCCTAATGTACAATACAGGGAAAAAAACCCAACCCCAGAGCAAAAATGAGTAATGGAGGTAGGAAGATTCATTTTTCTTACCTAGAGGAGGCTTTGTGGCTGCCCCTGCGGGTTTGCAGGTTTGAGTTTTTGGGGGGGCTTTGAGTTTGGTCTCACCCAAACTCTGAAACCCTTTCAAGCTCTGTGTCCAGGCCCTGCTAATTCTGAGAACTGTTCCCGGCTCAGCAAAGGCAGACAGAGAGAGCAGGGCCCTGCTCTGACTCAATTTTTTTACAATTTATTTACCAAAGTGTGGGTTGTAGTGGATGGCTCTTCTGGGAGGATGGTGCCTGGCATATCCAGCTCCTAGAGAGACTTGTCTTGCTTGTGGGAAATGGGGAAGGAATGGATATGGACAAATCCCAATGTGCTTGAGGGATGAATTATTGTGTAACCTGTAAAAATTCAGATATATTCTGTATATTCTTGAGGAATTAATTAGTGTATAATTGGTAAGGCTCAATCAGACTAGATGTGTATTGAGTTAAAAACTACACAGCTATAATGAATCCTTTTAAAAGAGAAAGGTAGTGTGAGGATTCTTGTTTACTTGCAAATCATAATGGTAGAATGGCTAAAAGGACTAATGAAATACTTGCTTTCATAAAAAGGCATTTAAAATTCAAAGGCAAAGCAAGATTAAAATGTTGTATTTAAATATATTTCCATCATAGAGATTTGAATGGTTGCTTTAGAGAGAAAGTCCTTTGAGCTTTGCATCGTCATATTGTATATAACAATAGGGGAAGAAACACTTTACATTTGCTTTTGGAAAAGAATTTTTACTTAAAGCATTCATTAAGAATTTAGTGTGTTAATTCTGCCCCAAAGTGCACACCAAATACTGGCACAGTTATCAAATCATCAAAAATACTTTTTCTTCAGTTATAAAGAAGATGTAATTTTAAAAGTAGTGGTGATTTTCAGTGTTTATTTTGTTGAAAGCCTGAAGAATTAATTAATTTATCTTCTGATCTTGACTGTATTAATGTTGGCAGCAAGATCAATAGTCAATGAAAGAAAAGAAAACTTAACATTCAGTTTCAGATAAATTTTGATCAGATCCTAAACCACGGGGCCACTGAGTGGACCTGTGGTTCCCAGTTATTACAGATCAAATCTAAAAGATGCATCGTGGTTTTGAGATAGGTGAAGCAACTTGATGCCCAACACTTTCTATTATTATTATTATTATTATTATTATTATTATTATTATTATTATTATTATTATTATTATTATTATTATTATTATTATTATTATTATTATTATTATTGCCACCCAGCCTGGGAAAGCAGAAGTGCCATTTGGGCTCACTGTGCCTCAGCTGTGAATCAGCAAATGACGTTAATAAGCATTTGTGGACTAAATATATTTTTAAGCTGTCTGGCTGCTTGCTCCTGGTGAGATTTCTGAGATTAATGGTCCTGAAACGTTACTCACATTTGCTCTTCCTCCAGGATGAATCTGACCTGTGCAAGCACTATTATATTTTTTAAATTGCTGTGCAAGAAGTTACAAGAGTGAAGATCAGTTACTGGGTTTTTTTTTAAGCTGTTGGCAAGACATAAATTTATGTTAACTGCAGCTAAAGGTATTGATGTTTTTTCCAAACATTTCAGTTTCTGTAGGGAAGGAAACAGAGTGTATTGATGTTTTATTTATTTTTTGTGTAACACTTTGGTAGCAGGTGCTGGTGTTGAGGCTTGGATCCAAGTCCCAGTCAAGGAAATGTGCTTTATTTGTGTGGTTGTGGACCCAGATTTTGCATGTTCTGGTGCAAACACAGCCCCTGCTGCTGGGAGAGAGAACAGGGAAGGACAACTGTGCCCTTTGTGACCTGAAGGGAAAGGGATAATGGGGACAGAGAAACAAAACATTAAAGAAGACCTAAAGGAGCCTGGATATACCTGGGGAGATCATCAGTAGACAGGGGAGTGGAGAGCACATGTGTGTCCCCTAAAGTGCAACCCAGCTCCTTAAAAGCAGCATTAAAACCATATTTTAAAAAACCCAGCATTAAAACCAGTTTGCAGTGGTTGGAGGTGATGATGAGACTGCCCAAATGAATCTCTAGAAAGGCAGAGGGGCTGCCTGGAATGTTGGGCAGAGCAGTAACTTGCTCTGCAGGCAGCGTTACAGGTTCCTTGTGCCCTCAGCCCTCCTGACAGAAATCAGCCTTGGGGAGAGCAGGTGCCTGGAATAGGAGTGGAAATGGGGTGCCTGGGCTTTCCCCCCTGGGTTTGCCCTCCTGGGTGCTGCTGCTTCACCAGCCCTGCCCTTGTGCCCTGTGGGAGCTGCTGGCTCCTTGCTCCTCCAGTTGTGGAAGGATTTGTGGGGTTACAAGGGCAGCTCCAGCTCTGCTCCCACCCTCAGACATGGGAGCCTGCCCAGGCTCTGGGGGCTCCCTGAAGGATCTGTGATGTGCTGGCTTTGTCTGTGGTGTCTCCTCTGTGGCAGTCACAGAGCTCCAAGCTCAGAAGGGAGAAGCTTTGAGGAGAAGTGTTGTACAGAGGGAGCACGTGAGAGTGGTCAGTGCAACGTGTGTGTTTTTTCTTCTCTCTTTTTTTTCCCTTCTTAATTTCCATGAGTTAGAGATGACGATGACTCATGGTTTGGAACACACTTGAAATCCCTGAGGTGCTCATTGCCGCCTACTATCACGTATTGAATTTCTGACATACCGGAGGGATGTCTGCAGAGAAACTCTGATGTGCAATTATAAAATGTTGTAGCTGTATGTTGTTTGCATAGGAGCCATTAGCATGGTGTAACTGGAAAAATAATGCAGCTTTATTCTTGCTCTTGATTTCCCATGGGCATGGCAGTTCAGCAACTGTGTTCTGTCTTTTTCTAGGATGTTGACACATGTGGACCATCAGTGACATCCTTTTTCAGCAATGCTGTTTGTGCTCCCTCCTGCATTCAGAAGCATCTAGAAAGATTTTTTACAGAAGGTAGGTTCTGACATTTCAGCTGGATGGCTGTTCTTTTTCTTCTGGGTTAGAAAAAGAAAAAAACATTTAGATGTTACTAGGGAGAATGGTAATTTATGTGAGGGATACTAACTTGCTGTTGGTGAGAGGAGATCAACCTTACCTTGGGTTCCACTTGAATAAATGCTTGGGGAAAACGTGGTGAAATGGAGGCTGGAGAATGGCTGCAGGAGCTCTTTGAGAAGGGCTTGGCAGTCACAGGACATGCTTGGCTTAAATTGCATAGATGTGTGCATTGGTAATAAACTTCTTTTGAAAGGAAGCTCACACTCCTTGCCTTTTTCTGTTTAGTCAGCATCCTTTCCTGCTTGGAATATTTCAAATAAATAAATTAAAAGGGAAAATGGCAGCACAGGAGGTGCAATTAATATAATTTTTAATTTAAGGAGATGCAATTAATATAATTTTTAATTTAAATCTTAGGTGTGTTTTTTTCCTCAAAGAAAAAAAATCTTAACCTTGTTGATTTTATTTGTATTGAAATAAAAAGTAGTATAGCCTCATTTACTGCCATCAAATTGTAGTTTCTACCTTTGTTTGTCCTCTGAGCTTTGGATTTGTTTTGCATTGCCAATAGGATTGAGATGCAGAACTCCCCAATAAACAGTGTGGAAGGGGAAGCAGTTACCTGTGGTGGCTTTAACAAGGAAAAGTGAAGAAGAGATTGTTTTTTATGAATGTGTCTATGTGTGTACCTGCTACTCCCTTATGCTGTCACCTTTGCAGTGCTGCTTGGTGGTTCACTGTGTGTGTCCAGCTCCATCCACATCTCTTGTGTGAATTCTAGAAATGTCTCTCACATGTGAGCTCTCACCACAAAATTAGTGGCTGGAGTGTTTTGCTAGACAGGGTGTCAGCCTTTAGCCTGACTGCACAATTCTGCTTCATCCTATTTTCCTCCAGTAGTACATTGCTCAGCACTTGTGGTTTTTTCCTTTATCAGAAATGGTCTTTTTGACTTCACCAAATGTTTCTTTGGAGTGATACTAAAACTTAACAATAGTCAGGTTTTGCTTCAAGAGCAACGAATTGCTGAGAAGAAGAGAAGGAATAAATGAGTTTGGATCTGAGACTGTTCACTTACCAGACTGAAATACGCTTTCAGTCTCTCTGGGTTTATACCTCAGGGTCACAGCAGTTACACTGAGATTGCAGTGACACCAGCTCTGTATAAACATGCAATATCTTTATCAGAAATTGTGGTAAACTCTGGGTGATTTGAATACCTTAATTGTCTCCTGTCAGGAAATTGGCTCCCAGTGAATTCATTGCCATTCTCCAGGTTGATTTCCTTCCTGAAGCCTCTCTTTGGGATTAGCAGAGCCCAGTGCCAGGCTGGGTAGGCTGCTCCAGTGCTGTCTTGTCCCTCTGTGGTATACCTGATTTCCTCAGGAGAGAGCCCAGCAGCTCCTGCCTGCCCACTGCAGTTCCAAGGGAGCTGTGGCCATGTCTCTCTGGGATCAGAAGCTTGAACAGAGGAGTTTATGCTCAGAGAGGCATTAATTGCCATGTGAGTTTGTGCTGCTGTGCTGAGGGGGAACATCTGTATCCCGAGAGCTTTGCCTCCTCTTTTAGGTCACACACTCCCCCACAGGCTCTTGCAGAGAGAGAGTTTTTCTCTGAATTAACCAGAACAGCAGAGAAGAAATGCAATCCTTGGCAGAGCTTAGGGTTTGCTTTGCCCCAGGGCTGAGGCTCCATTCATTTTGCTTTCCTGGAGGATTTTACAGGGCTGATGAGATGCCCAAGTGGTCATTAATTCTCTGGGTAGGTGAGGGGAAATTGCCTCCAGAATGGTGTTCACAGGAAAATGAATCCCTGCTCTTGCGTCACCGGAGAGGAGCAACGTCTGTGAGCTGGCAGGTAGGGAATGTAAGGAGAGAAATGGGTTTTAAACCTTGTCAGGGAATGCAGTGCTCATGGAGACAAAGAGCTGAACCACCCTGTCCAGGAAAATGCTGGAGGCATTGGGTAATTTCCCCCTCTGTTCTGCCAGCATTGTCGTGCAGCCCTTTGTTTCTCCAAACCTGAAGGCTTTCAATCCAAACTGCTGGACAGAAGGAAAATTTTGGGAGAATGCTCCTCTGCAAGTCATCCTTGGGAGTGTTTTGCATAGAACTATTTCAAAATCTAGGGAAGTGTCCTGAGTCCCTGCTGTGGGCAGAGCCCGGGGGAGGCTGTGCAGCCCTGAGCTGTGTGTGCCGGTGATGCTGGGAGCTGTGGGGCCTGGCAGGCAGCCAGGGGGATGCAGTGTGACAGAGGATGGGGAGGGACCTGCTGCTCTGTCCCTCGGCATCCTCACTTCCAGCTCTCCTGGGCGCTCTGCTGCCTTTTTGTGCTTCCCCCGCTCCTGCAGCAGCCTGGATGGGATGAGTGTGTTCTGTCTGGAGGAAGAGGCAGAGGCTGACACTGGGCAGGAGGATAAGAAAAGGGGGAAGGAAGGTAGATGAGGTTGAATCCAAGGGTGCCTGAGAAGATGTGAGGCAGGCTGGGGACAGGGGATTTGTGCCCTGGGGAAGTGATGTCCCCTCTGAGCCATTTCTGACCCACTGAAGGAATGTGTTGTGTCCTGTCAAAAGGAAGCACAGCCTTGGTTTGCAGTTGCCTCCTTCTGCTGTCCTTCCAGCACTCCCTGCCTTGCCTGCAGCACCTGTCCCTGTGTCATGCTGGGCTGTGATTTTCCACCCCTGGCTGTGTGATGTGACCAGCTTTTTTCCATCCAGAGCCTTATGTCCTTTTATGTGGACACAAATTGGGCCTGAACCTTACTTTTTCTGCACCTTGTACTTACCAGGGGACTCAGTGTGGGACCCATGACAGGAGAATTGAACCCCTTGATAGGGGTGAGTTTGTGGAAACCAACTAAATGCAGGGAAATCTGTCTTCATGTTGGATCCTTCATCAACTGAAATGAAAAACTCACTGTGAAGAGTTAGATCAAGGGGATAATGCTCCAGGGAGCTGGGTGATGGCTGCTTTTGTACTGGCAGGGAGAGGAGCCCTGTTTGGCAGCAGAATGGAGCAGCACAATTGTGACATTTGCCTGTCTCAGTGTGTAAAGGTGGACTTGTTACTGTGCCAGGCAGGGAGAAGGGGGAGCTGCTGAGAGGTGAGGAAAGGAGAATGGGATCTTGTGAAGGTGGGAGAGAGTTACAGGTAAACCCATTTAGACCTGCCAGGACACAGATGTTTGGAAAGGTACAGAAGGATCCCTTTTCAAAAAGAAGGGATCTACAGAGCCTCCTGTACAATCTGGCACTATGGAATTCCTCATGGAAACAGGAGTGAGTTTTTCTTGTGGTGGTTTCCCTCCTTTTACAATAGAAACACAAGACACAAGGAACTGTTTGGACATCTTTAACTGAGAGGAAAGGGCTGTGATGCTGCTGTGGTTCTAACCACAAACTAACTGACAGTTTCCTGCTGCAAGTAACTTTCTATAGATCTAAACCTCCTTCATTTGTGTTTGTTTTTCTGTGCTGTTTAAATATCTGAGGGAGATTCTGTTGCTGCTAGGCTTCTATTTTTTGACAAAGTCTTTGTAATACTTTTGGAGGATGGTGGCATGAAGAGAGATCATTACAGCACTGATACAAACTCAGGTGGAGTCCAGAAAGTTTCTGTGTTTTACAACCTGGTTTAATGTAGAAGTGAAGAAGTAACACCACTGAATCAGTCTGGTTTTGCAGTTACATTTGCATGTACAAAGCTGTGTTTATTTCTGAGGAGAAAAGATGTCATCGTGTGAACCTGCCTGTGTGGCTGAGATGCTTCATGTGATATTTCCATGGCATCATTACTGGCTTCTAATTCTCCTGCCTCCTTCCCACCCTTCTCCCCTGTGATGTGTTAAATATCACAGCTGCAGAAATGAGGGCACGTTTTTTCCCTGCTGTTCCCATTCCAGCTGGAAAACTTGGACAGAACCTTCCCTTGTGGTTTGTGATACTGTAAATAAAGGCTTGGGAGGTCACACGTTCTCCATCTCAAGTTATTTTGATTCCAGAGCTGGAATGGGAGAGGAGGAGGGAGGAGAGGAATAAAAATAAAAACAAAAACAAAACCTCAAACTCTTGTAGCTTATTGTGGGGAAAAGAGCTCATTAATGCAAAGGGGAAGCAATTGGAACAAAGGCCTTTGCAGAGAGGACTTAGTCTTTGACTGAAGCTGCAACTTGGATAATTAAGGTCAAAGATTTCAAAGGAATCTTCTATAAAGCTTTGAAATAAAAGCTACCTACAAAGCAGAGGCCTTGAACACCAGCTCCTGTGATCTGGGGCTGTTGCTGGGCACTTGCTCTCTGCCTTAAAAGGTGCATCAGCCTGGCTCTATAGGCATGTGGGTGAGTAATTTTACCTGTGTCCCTCTGAAAATGGTTACTCATACTCTGAAATGTCAGTGAAGTGGGCTCTGAGTGTGGAGTGCAGAAGTTGTGGTTTGGGTCTCGCTGGCTGCGGTCGGCTGAGCTGGAGTTGTGTTTGCAGCCTGGGCAGTACCCGTGGACTGAGCTGTGGGGGTGGGAAACCTGTTTGCACATTTTATCAACAGCAGTGGTGCAGTTCAGCCTTCTGAAACCCCACAGAAGCATGGCTGGTACTGCTGCTGTTCACAGCTGGAGTCCCACATCTGCAGGTTTGGGCTCCTCAGCTGTGTCCCTTCTCATGTTGGGGTTTGAGGCTGTTGGTACTCACAGAAAACACTCTTTAGGCTTAACCTTATCATGTTTTTCTCTTTTGGTATTTGTGTAATCATGTTTTGGACTGAGTAAGAAATGAGCTCAGGGCAAGGTCCACTGGGCTTTACTACTTGGTGGTGATATGCTGGGTGTGATAGGTGTTGGTTCAGAGAGGAGACATCAACACTTACTGGCAACTGTGGCGTTCACTTTAGTGGAGTACTGAAGAGACCTTTTTCCTGGTAATGATTTTTCTGTTGGCTTTTTTTATCAAAACAGGATACAAAATGTGAATATAATTTGTCACTATAGAACTCACATTGTACCTTGACACTACAGAAGTATTTCTTTTTCCATAAACTGTTATATTTATAATATACAGCAGGAACAAAAGAGGAACATTCCACATCTAGATGTTAATCTCTGCACCGGGTAGTCTTTTGATTCAATAACTTTTCTTCCTTGATCTTCTTTCCCCGTTTTTTTTTCTTTAATAGGCATAGGACATATGGACATAAAAAATAATGGCCCAATTTCACCCCTGCTGTAGCTCATTGACGTCATTAAAGCTACAGCAGGGATGACTTGGCCCAGATTCTTTAAAAATAAGACCTGATGAACAACCTCTCCTGGAAAAGCTCTGTGGAGAAGGTTGTCCTGAGCACAGCACAGAGCAGATGTGCTGCAACTCACCCTGACATTGGATACCATTCCCCTTGATGCTGTTCCAGTGAGATGCTGGGCCCTTCCTGGAGGGGACAGGAGGCTGCAGATGTGGTCCAGATGTGCTTTTACCATGTCATGGTAGTGTGGTGGAAAGGGGCAATAAATAAAGTGAGAGAAGGGCACTTAAGCAGAGGCAGGTCTGGGTGGAAACCTCCCTTGCTTGGAAGCTGTCTGTGCCAAGGACTGGGCTTGGCACATGGTGAGGCAGAAGATGGAAATGTAGAGTTATCTGTGAAAAACTGTTGCCCTAAGCAGGTTTTTAGGAAGATGATTTAAGTGTGTTTTGCATTTTTGTACTTTTTCCTCGCATCCTCTGCAACGTCTGGGTATTGCCACACAAGGATCAGCCATCTGAGTGTGGCAGTTCCTGGCATAAAGGAGCACTGCAAGGTTCAGTATCTCAGGGTAGGTCTAAGGTGCAGCTGCTTTTTCAGGGCATATTTCCCTCCTTAGAACTGGGCATAGAAATAGAAATTCTAGGTAATGTAGATCAAAAAAGGCAATGGATCATGGTGAAGAATCTGAATTAAGCAGAAAAATGTGCTTTCAGATCTGAACACACTGGAAACGTGCTGTCAGATCTGAACACACTTGAGAACCTTTCACATTTTCACCTTTCACAGAAAGGTGAAAATGTGAAAGGTTCTCAAGAGCTGTTGACTGCTTTCTGTTTACTAAAACAGTGGCGGCAGTTCATAGATGGTGACTCTGAAAATCTTCACACTAACGTACAAAGGGAGTGTTTTACTCCCTGTTATTTATAACTGCAGGGAGAAACACCCTTCAGAGAGCAGTCAGAGCCCCAAAGCTGCATCTGAGGTGGGTGAATGCCTGATCACTTTTTGTACAGCCAGTATTCATTGCCCAGGGTATCTTTAATTTAACTGAATCCTTGGTGGTTATAACTGTGCCTGGCCAAGCCAGGTTCTCTTGCAGTGAGTCCAAGAAATCAGATAGGTCTTTTTCTGATGCCAGACTCTTCTGGTCCATTGAGTATAACTGCAAGAACACATAGTTCCCAAGGAGGAAAATGCTTACTGTGTTTTTGGTGACAGCTGAAGCTAACTTGGGGGAGGGCAAGATGGAGCAAATGGCACTTGTCTGCTTATGAGAGCATGTTCGTTTTGAGGGAGTTTGAGTTGGAAAGTTTTTTGCAGTGAAAAGCCAGAATAGTGTCAAAATGACATTGACTAGTATAAATAGTGAAGGGAGAATTAAATCTTTAGAATATATTCAGTCCTTTGATTAGTCATCCAGAACTCTGCTGGTAAGACAGTGAAAGAAATCTGGGCTTAGCCTGATAAATGTTCTTCTAATGGTGGAACAAGTCAGAAAACCCAAGAATTTAATTCATGAAATCCAGAGAGGTCCTGCAGCAGCTGGCAGCATACTGCTAAGGAAGAGTATTAATCCTAGAGGAAAGAGGGGGAAAAGGTAACTGAAAACTCTGCAGCCTTAAGGACTTTTGGAAGTGAAAGATATTTGTTGAAATGCAGATAAAGGTGATTAGCTTATTTTATTGCATAGAATACACCCTTGTCTGATTAACTCTCTTGCTTTGAAATTCTCTTTCCTTGTATTGTCTTCATCCATTTCAGTCTCCCCTGTGTCATTGTGGGTGGGCCTGTTTAGGATCTAACCCTGCTTTTACTGAGGTTAAAAGCAAAATTTGATGGGTGTGAAAAGAGCCTGCCCTGGGACTTGAAGTGAACTCCCAACATTTCTCTCTAACCAGACTGATGAGCAGCATGGATTGAATATTTATGCCAGTTCCAATAAAACCTTGATGAATGCAGAGAAGGGTTGAAGAGAGGATTCTACCTGAGTAAAAGAATGTATGAAAATTTTAAATTGCGTATCTTTGTGACTGACCTATAGCAGTTAATTTTCCAGAGCCGAGACTACATTGTCATCAGTTTTAGCAGAGTAGAGAAATGATTAATTTCTGTGGTATACAGAGATCTTTCTTAATAATCAGAAGCATGTCATCTGGTTGAAAATACAATCTTTCAGGAAGGAGGGGAG
The DNA here is from genome assembly GCF_028018845.1 of Melospiza georgiana. Lineage (NCBI taxonomy): Eukaryota > Metazoa > Chordata > Aves > Passeriformes > Passerellidae > Melospiza > Melospiza georgiana. Next base: position 2,410,435 of record NC_080447.1, read on the forward strand.
CTGTGAATGGACAGCAGCTCGTTGTTATGGATGCAGTCAGAGCAGAGGCATCCCTGTGAACCAATTCCAGCTCCCTCTCTGTGGCACTCAGGCCGTGCTGGGGAGGGATGAGCTACAGCCAAGCCTGGTTCCTCTGGAGCTCAGCACCTGGATGTCACGCTGATACACACACTCCCCAGGCTGCAGGGGGTTATCAGGGAGATAACCTGGCTGAACCCCAGCACTTGTGATGGAATCTCAGCCTCACAGCCTCCAGTGGAAACTCCAGGACGTTCCAGTTCCTACTGAGCCAGCGTGTTGTGTGTGTTAATCCTGTGCAGGGGCTGTGAGGGAGAGGAGGATTCACCAGCCCATGCACTGACAGACCCATGTCCTGTTTTGTTTGTGAAGAGTTAAGAGTTGAAATCAAGATGCAGATCAGGAGTGCTCTGAGTACCTAAAGAAAATCCTTTGCCTGTGGTTCCTGCATCATCCCAGCAGTTTATTAGAAAAATAGAAAGAAAAAGAGGGGGAGGCAAATACCATCTGTATTTATTCAGATTAAAAAGGAGAGTGGGGATGGAGCTGTAGGGTGAAGGGGAACTGTTCAGTGCTGAAGCAGAACTTTCAATTTATTTGATGGGAAATTTTAATCTATTCTGGATGATTTAACTGTTAAGCCCTAACTCACTTCAGCTCATCACCTGATAAGTGCTTTGGTTCCACTGGATACACTCAAGTCCTGTAGAGGCCCGTGAGGTTCAGATCTATTCCTAAGAGCTCACAGAGTGTAGGAAAGAGTGAGGTAAAGGAAACTTTAAAAACACTGTGTTTATAAAAAGAACAAAGAAAATAACCTTGAAATTAATTTGAGCTATCCCCTTGATCAATGGCTCTACATTGTCCACTAATTCTTTTGTATATATAGCTGGAATACAACCTACCAATAAAAGTTCTCTTCATTTCTTACTATTTTGAGGTTTATTTTGATGGATTATGTTTCTAGGTAACAGTTGAAGGTTATTTCTGGGAAATGCTGCCAGAATGTTTATTAACATGTGACTAGACCCAGGTAGAGTCCCTTGAGAAAATCTGGCTCTTCTGTGCACTCTCAGCAAGGGGCAGTGACTGTGCTGAAGGGTGAGAGTCCTCCCGTTCCCTGCCCACGCTGGGCCTGGAAATAACTCTGTCAATAGTGGAAATGTCACAGCAGGAATGACTCGCTGGATGTGCCCAATTCCGCTTATCTAAATGAGCTGTGATCCTGGATTTAATGTGCTGTTTCATAGTTAAGATAAGAGTCACATGAATTAGATTATTGTTGGGGAAAAAAAATAGAGGGGTTCTGATATAAATACTTCTGTGGGGAGTTTAGAGAGCATTAGCAAGTCTTTTTACTTTTATGAACAGCAGTGGTCAAAGCAGTTTCCTGCAAGAGATGCTTTCCACGTGATAGGAACTCTAGTCATTAAAAAAGCATGAATTGGATTAACAAGTGTAGGGTTATTTTAATTTGCCTTTGAGTCTTCAGATGTCAGTGCAAGCTTTAATCAGCAGTTGTGCCAGTGAGGAGCCACCTCATGAAATGGAAAGGGAGGATGTGGGCAGAGATGCTCCTGGCTGAGTGGTTCAGGGGCTCCCCTGTGCCCTGAAGGGTCCTGCCCAGCAGCTTCTCAGTTCTCCAGGATGGCATGAGCCCTCATGACCCTTTAGTGGCCTTGTCAGCAGCAGCCAAAGGTGTCCCTGTGGTTTGTGGAGCTGAGGACAGGTTCAGAGAGGGGCAGCTGTGTGGGCAGTGGGGTGGGTACCCAAGAGCACTCCTGCCTCAGTGTGAGACTCCAGGGTAAAAACATGTGGCACAGGTAGTACCAGTCTTGTGACATTGGCAGCTGGCTGTCTCCTGGGCACTTGTCTGATGCCTTTCTTTCAGGTAGACTTCAAAATACTATTTCTTCCTTCTGGGAGCTTCCTCTGCATGTGAAACAAACTCCTGGAGCCCTTTGTCTTTGGTTTCACATCACCCTTATGGCCTGTGGTGCCCACTGCTTTGAGCACCCATCTGTGTTCCCTGGGGTTCAGTGGGAGATACAGCAATGACAAATGTTAACAGCTCAAATTCTTCTTTCTGTGTGTGCTTAATAAGCAAAACATCATCTGTGTTGTTTCAGAGGCAGTGATGAGCAGTTCTCTCCTTCCCTGTGTTCTCAGGGCACGGGTGCTCAGCTTTGGCCCAGTACCAGGGATTTTGTCATGAGGCAGAAGCAGGAGGGCACAGAGGGTGTCCCTTCTCAAGGCCATGGTGGGGACAGCAGTGCTGAGCTCCTGATAACCCTGAGGGGAGGGACTGTCCCAGCACTGTGACTTTGCTGGGGCATTCTTAATGCTCATGTCTGAGTGGATGGCTCTGTTCTGCAGGTCATGATCAGGAAAAAGGCAAATTCCCTGGACAGGGTGGCAGGAAGTGCAGGAGGTGAGGCAGCAGGAAGCAGTTCTGTGATCCTGAGCTTCTGTTGGTAGAAAAGTTGTGCTTGTTCTTATTTCTGCTCTGGCTCTGTGCTCTTGGCAGTTTGTGTTTAATTTTGTGAGATATTCAGGGCAGTACCTGCCATCTCTCTAGACAGCTGTACTCACTCCTCTTGTTATCACCATGGCTGTTCACTGGTGATAAAGGAGAAGCAGAAGAGGAACCAGGATCCTGATACTTGGGAACAGGGCAACACTTCCATTTGAATTGTCTCTTGTAGCAGAGATTCCAGGCACTGTGGGGATCTGCTTCCTTGAAGACCTGAAATACACTTTTATTGACTACTCAAACTTTGAAATCATGATGGGACAAAGTAGCAAAACCATTGAAAAGCTTCTTTCCCCACATCTTAGTGCTGTCTTCATGGCTGCCTCTTATGAATCGAAACACCCCCTGTGCCATTCCCTTTCTTTTAATATAAGCTTGTCTCTACTGCAAGTAAATACATTAATTTAATATCCCAGTTGCCTGAAATCAAGTGGCTCCAGTGTTGCCAAACTCGTGTTGCTGGTAGCTCAGGGGGATATTCTGCCCAGCTGTGCTGTGACCATCTGCCATTGGCTTTCCTTTTGCACAAGAGCAGGATCTGGTCACTCACACCACCACCCTTTCATAATCCTCCCTGCCATGCTGATTTAAGGGAAAGTGTCAATTCTCCATCTCCTTCCACCCAAGCCATCACACACACCCTGACTGTTCCACTTACCACTCTCCTGGCCTGTGGAATCTGCCTCTTTTCCTGATCATTGCCTGGAATCAAAGTGCAGCTTGGGGGAGTGCAGGGTGCCTGCTGCTTCTGCTGAGCTGTTCCCTGGGCTATTCCAGTCACCCCTGAGCTCTGGGCTGCTGCTCCCTGATGTCAAAGCAGAGGAGTAACTCTGCCCAGGGGCTCAACTGCATCAAGCTTTTGGAGATTAAGCTGATTGCACATCTCTCATAAATCAATCTTTCTGTACTAATAAATAAATGCCTGCAATAGTTGCATTATTACAGTTCATGGAAGCTTTCAGAAAGAAAAATTTCCTGAATAAGCCATTTCTGCAGTCTCAGCTGGCTTTTAAAGACTGGTGTCATTAATTGAATTTTGGCTTTTCCTCTGGAATGGGGACTGTGCTTTTTGCTTGAGCATATGGCTGATGTACATGAAAGAGAATAGGAGATACAGTCTTTAGAGCTACTTGCTTGGCATCTTTGGCCATCAGGTTACTGGGAAGAGTGAGCAGCCTTTCAGTGGGGCTGCCTTACACTGGGGTCTTTGAGGTGTGAGGCTTTCCCCACTGAAGGCCATGTCGTGGTTGTTGGTTGGCTGTAGAGACCTGGCTGCTTGTCTGCTGCTGACTCATTCTTCCTGCAAAGTCTCTCTTAAAACCACAAGATGTGGTCTATATATCACAGGTAACCAGATTCTTCTTTCTACAGGGAATGATACTTGTTGGAAATCTATTTTGATTAATTCAGAGCATCACAAATGTAATAATTAAGTGATCCTTAATTTCCATACTCATTTGGTGGAGAGATAGCAGCTTCTTTTTTATAACTGGGCTTTGCCTTTTGAAAATACTCTGACCAGTGTTACAAAGAAACCATATTATAGCCCACCCTTAATGGCCACTGATTAGAGGGTCCTTTGTGAAGTGTTGTCTCTTTCTGACATAAATTAATTAATATGGAACCAGCAAAATTCCTATGGAAACAAAACAGATGAGTGTGTGTTTTGGGCTATGAAAGTGATCATGAAACTCATTTCTTAACAGGACCACTAGAAGAACAAACAAATCTGCAGAGATGTGGTTGTAAGCCTCAGCTAGAAATGTATGTTTGTGGATATAATTAAACTTCAGTTAATAATGTATTGTCCTCAGTCTTGGCAGAGAGCTGTACTTGGGCTGTGGCTACACGTCCAAAGCATTTTTACCAGATTAACTTCCCTGTGCAGCCTGCTCAGGAGCTCTCCAGTGGCTGCTCCGCATCTCTGCTCCTCTCTCAGCTCTGAGAGCAGTGAACCCTTCCCTGTGGCCCTGGGTGGCTGTCACTGTCCCTTCCTCAGGCTGCAGTGTGTCAGGGTGATGCTTCCTGATTCACTTTTTGCATTGCAAATCCTGTTTCGTAAGTAAGCCGCTTCCACCGATACCTTAAACGATTTATTGTCTCTCAGAGCTTTTCTTCACCTGGCAAAAACCAAAATATCATCAGTGTCTTGGAAACCTCTGTGCTGAGCATTGTACGATTAAGCTGTACTTTTGAAGTGACGGGTTTGGGCATATAATTTTCATGACCATCTTTGCTTTCAGGGGTCATAAATACTGGTTCCAGCTGTAATGAAGTGCTGTGCTACTTACCATGTTCTTATCATTGCGTGTGTCTTTTTGTTTAAATTACTAAATCACAGTGGCAATGGCCATAATAATGTGGTTGTTTTATGTCTTGGAACAGGGAAAAATAATTTTATTTAGTTGGAATAATGTAATTGTAACGTGCCTCTGGGTTAGAGTTAAAGGGGGAGGTGGTGCAGGTGGCTGCCAAGGCAGGGCTGTTCTCTGGATGATTTTCTGCAGCAAATTCCACAGCCGTGGAGTGGCAGCACGTTTGTTTTTAATGGAACAACTTGTGAGCAAACACCGGGATGTTTATGGTGACAAGGAAAGCACTAGAAAAATAGAGGCTATAAAATCCCACTGGTTAAGGGCAGCACATGGATAATTGGCTCAGTCAGGTGCATCCTGGGGGAGGGATGTGGATCTGGCACAACACTTGAGCTCTTTGCACCTCTGAAGGCTGTCTGTAGGGGAGGCAGCTCTGCCTGGGTGGTTTTGTGAGGCAAAGTGCCAGGGAAGGACTCAGAGATCCTCTGATGGAAACTGCTTCAGAGATAAGGTGTTTATTTCCCCTTTTGAAGAGAAAAGATGTGTGATGGTTTCTTGAATCAGGATGACTGCACCAATTCAGATCTAATTTGATAAATGAAGTATAAAGGCCCAGTGAATGACCTTCTGTAAAATACAAGAGTGCCTGAACTATTTGTTCTCTAAATCTTGCTTCTCATCTCTGTATTTCCTGCTCATGCTGTTCATTAGTCTCCTGTGCCCTGTTGTTTTGGGGCAGATAATGGATAGCTGAGTGGTGATGCTGAAAACAAAGCTTCTGTATAAATAACCTGCTTTTCTCAGCATAAATTCTTCTGGGTATGGGGCACATACCCACACGCTTTTTTTTTTACATGTATTAGTATTCCTTATGTAGCCTCTTGAATTCCAGTTGATTGAGGCATCTCTTCCCCTGGTGAAAGCTTACACTGCTGTGGCTGCACACGGACTGTGGTTTATTTCCAAATGAATCATGAGGGTTTTACAAGCTGTAAAACTTCTCTGGAGAGCTTAAGGGTGTGACCAGCTTACAAGCGTGGGTGATTTTTGATTTTTTTTTTCTTTTTTTTTCTCTTTTTCTGGTTCAGGGCTGAATATGTCCTCAATATCTGCTTGATGTTTTAGGTTGCCAGCAGGATTTGTTTTTCCTTCACATGGGATGCAGCACAATCCCAGACTTTTGTGGCTGCCTCCAAAGCTTTGCTGGGACTCCCCTGGGGACTTGGTGTAGGGAGTGATAAAACTTCATTAGTGTAGGTTCCTCCAGTCAGTGTAAACCTTTTATGAGCAATAAGCTTGTGCATTTGGAGAACAAAATTGCTGATTTCTCTGGCTGGACTTTGCTTAAGGTAAATGTGTCATTTTACCTTTCACAGCAGCTCTTTGGCCAGGCCTGGGGAGGCAGATTTGACCAGTCCAGCTTAGTCCAAACCACTTCTCTCCCAAGCTGTTTGTTCTGCTGGGATTCTGTTGGTGGTGGAACAGCCCTGCAGAGGGGACTGTGGATTGGCAGAGTTGGTTCCCTTGGGCTCATCCCCTGATCTGCTGGACCTGGAATGTGTGAGCAGCCCTGGGCAGAGCTGGCACATCCACGCCTGCCTCTGGCATGTGCTGGGCTGGGGAAATCTGGAAACCAAAGGGTGTTTGCAGTAGTTGGAGCTCTGGGTGGGGGCTGTAGGAGCATTTCTTGCACAGTGTCCTGCAGGGCTCATCCCAGGTTCCTGCTGCTGGTCTCTCTGCTCTGACTCAGCCTTGGCTGCCCCAAAGAGAGACTTTCTCCAGAGCAGGGCACTGGCCAAGAAATCGGGAGCTGGCAGTGATATGGAGCTGGCAGAGGACAAACCAAGCTGGTAGGAACTGTCAGGAGCTCTGGGAAATAGGGAAAAAAATATTCCCCTCTTTTTCAGGCATATGCCAAGGGTAGGTGGTTCAGAAGGGGAATACCTGGCACATTATTATGCCAACTTACCCAGCTGCCCTAACAGGATACTTTTGCCAGGAACCTTTGGACCTATTCTTCCTGGTGTAAACAACATCAAATAAAATACTTGTTACTATAAATAAAATGAGTATGATTACCTGGAGTCTCTGGAGGCACCTCACACGGTCAGTATTTGTTCCTTTCTGCCTCTGCCAGCAATTACTGGAGAAAGAGAGAACCATCAGTGAGCACAGGCATCAGCCAGGCAGCATGGAGGCTCATAATAACTTTCTTTTATGATAAAGGAGATATTTTTATAGTCTGAATTTTTTATTTCACTTTTCCCCTAGTGGGAGAGAATTACTGGTGATGATAGTTGGTGGAGCAGCTCCTGTTGGGAAGCACTGAATGGAGGAAGGATTTATTGAAGGGAATGTGTTGAAAATTCCTTTATAACACACATTTTTTCTTTCCCCTTTATTTAAAGAGGTTGTTTATAACTAAGAGACCATTAGCGCCCAGGAGGTAATTTTGTTTCAGCAGTACCTTATTGAATGAAAGCTTGGTAGTCTGTTTCTGGATGGAAGCCTTGGGAACAGCTCCTGTGTAATGCTGTACCTACATTTTTTTTTCATTTCTCCTTTTTTCTACTTTAAATTGCAATTGGTGCCGTTCCTTCCCGTGTAGTTGAATGAACAGCTTTGTGAAGTACATGTCAGCATTTGAATTATGCTTTTCATTTACTGTAGCCAGTTCCAGGCCTCTCCTTTCACCCCCAGGGTTTCTAGAAGGTTTCTTGACAAATCTCGCTTTTCACCCCCAGCAGCCCAGAGACAAAAACCCAGGAGCTCCTTTGTGTGCTGCTTGGCTGCTTTGCCTGGCTTGCTGATGCTGTCGGAGAAATTCTGTGATTTTTGCAAATGATACTAAAATTAGGGTGTGGCAGAACTGTGCTCTGAGAGTCCTGCTCAGGTTACTGCCTCTGCTGAGGAGCAGTCAGAATTTATCAGTGTAAAACCTTCTACACCAAGGGAGTAAACAACACAGATTAACTGGTGCGGGATGCTGAGCGCTCAGCTTCCCTTGTTGTGTAAAGTGGGGTTTGTTACTTCTGGCCTGAATACTGACCTCATAATCCTGTGTCTAAAGCACCTGCCAATCATTCCCCACTGTAGCAGTTAAGAGATGAGAGAGAGAAGTGTATCGCAAAGACTGAGGATCATTGCAAGAGCTGTGTTCCTCTTTGGTTTAAAATAATCTTTCATGTGATCAAAGAAAGGGTGATGTGTTCCTAATTATCTCCACTGTAAAATCTTTTGAGCTGTTGCTGCAGAATGTCTAATCCAGAAACCTCTTTTGGTGATAAAAAATGGTGAGGGAAGGTCATGTGTATTTTGCATCTTGCCCCTTTTACCCTCCCTTTAGTTAAAGCGTTTGGGATGGAATACACTGAGCTACCCAGGTGCAGAGGATATTACAGATTTCCATATTGCAAGCCCTAATTTTAGCTTCTCTCTGCAGGGTTCATGCCAATATTCACCCACTTGCATTTGCACTTTGGGTAGCACTCATTACACAGTGTGAGCTTGGCACATGTGCCACTCCTCCTGCAGAGGGGATTTGTGTTCCTCAGCCACACCGAGGGGTCTGCGTGGGGCAGGGGTGGGTGGGGAGCTGCCCACAGCTGGGGATGTGTCCCTGCAGAGCCCCGGGCTCGCTGCAGCCTCTTGGAGCCAATTGGATGGGAGCAAGGGGAAAGGAGCTCTGTAATTCCCTTCTGCTCTTGAGTGAAGTGGAGAAATGGCTCTGCCTTGCACGTCGTGCACTTTGGCTGTGGAAGGACTCCCAGTCCAATTTGTCAAGGCAGAGACTTGACGTGAGTCCAAATGTACTTGACAATAGTCTCTCTGCTGTCAAAACCTCTCCTCCTCCTGTGATAAAAACACAGCTCCAAGAAACACTCCTCTCCTTCCTTCCTGTGGCTCTTCAGAAAGACTCTGCATCCCAGAGCTGCTCTGGGGAGGAAGTTCTTTCCTGGATTCAAAGCACTTTTCCCATTAAAAAGATTTGACAGAGCAGTGCATTCAAAACAAGATAGCCACAGAGAATTTGAATTTATGCTTTCTTTAATTGGCCCACATAAGATTTTATTTACTGATAGTGTCCAAAGGGAGCTGTCGAAACATTGCAGAAAGAGTGAATGTGTCCATTGTGGTAATGTGCTTTTGATAAATGCATTATGGCATAGTTATGAAGTCAGGAAGAAGCCTTAATTACTGTTATGAAGCCATTAGAGTCTAAAGCAGCAATTTCAGCTCTAGTTGCAATTGTGTTTTATATTTCTTCATTGAAGACTTTTGCACCAAAAAACAGTGCTTGTTTTAGAAGGTAATTTATGCCTTTTATTTCCTTTGCCTTTTTAAAATGGTGCAGAAGTGACTGGGATAGCAGTGAGCTCCACAGATTCACATAAATTAAAAAATCCCACAACCTTTGTGCAGAGCATGTATGGGGAATTCATGCAGGGAAGTGATGCTATATGACCTGCTGATTGTTTTCTTCTGTTACTCATATGGCAAAAGAAATTACTGAGCTTGATTCTCCCATGATGAGGAAAAGAAATAGAGGGAGAGAGGGAAGGATTGGTCTCTAGGAATCTCATGCAAATATTCCTGTGGGGTGTGAGGGAAGGAGAAAGGTCTTGGAAACGTCTTATTAATGAAAATTGCTTTGGGAGATCAGTCAGTGTTATAATAACCTGCAGATGGGGTCAACAAATTGTCTGTCCCTGGAAACCTCTGTTTTCCACATCATCTGTTCCCCAGCACAGCCAGAATCTCACTTGGATCTCCCCTGACAGCCACAAAGCAAAGTGTTTGGAGCTGACTCTTCTACCAAAAATGTTAGCAAAAAAAAAAGAGCTTTGTTTTCAGATGTTTGATCTTTTAATGTTTTAAGTTATTCAGCAAAAGGCTGTTTAATGTTCACTCACCTGTTTTTGGTGCTTTGTACATGTTCTTTCACTCTCGTGTAGCATGTTATTTATAGCAGATGTTAATTTAATGGTGTGAACTTTGTTGCCCTTCAGCACACAAGCATCTTAATTTCAAAACCAAAACTGACCAACAGGGTTGTAAATCAAAGGTTAACAGGCATAACAACACAAAGGCATTGTTTGCTTCCTTGTTATACCGATAGTGAGCTGCTTTCTTAAATGGAATATTTCTTTAGCAACAGGAAGGCTCAGTACAAATTGTACTATTATGAGAAAGGAGGAATGAGCATTACTTAGTGTTTTTCCAAAGCTGATTGTTAAAATAATTGCAGGTGCAACACGGGAGGGCTGATGGTTTTTCCAGCAGCTGTGGAAGCAGCTGTGGGTGCCTCCAGCCACTCCATGCCAGCTCTGAACTGGCTCTCACTTGGCCTCACTCTGGGCTCTGACTTCTGGCAGTTTCTTGGAATAGACTGCCCAGAGAAGCTGTGGCTGCCCCATCCCTGGAAGTTTCTGTGATTCTAGGGAGCAGTGAGGATCTTTGCTCATAAGCTTTGGAAAGCAGCAGTTAAAGGAGCCCTTCCCAAGAGCAGGAATATCCTCAGTGCACCAACCCTCCCAGGGCAGGCAGCGTGGGGGCCTCCACATCCAGCACTGTGGGGAGCCTTGGGTCATGTTTTTCATGCTCAGTCTGGGATTCAGCCCCTTCAGCTGACACTCAGAGATGTCCAGAATGTCTGCTCAGTATGTTGGACCAGTTTTTAACTTTCCCAAAGTGTGTTTATCTTTGCAGGGTGTTTTGCGAGGGCTCTGTTCTTAGGACGGTTTTCTGGTTTGATTCCATTACACGTAATTAAAAAAAAAAGGCAGCAAAACTCCTCCAAACTCACCCCCAGCCCCCTCTACCCCAACACTTAACTATTCCAAGGCTGTGTGATTTCCCTCTCCATGTGCTTTCAGCATGCTGAGCTGGGGAAGGTGCTGATGGTAAATATCACCACCTTGTTTCCCAAAGCTGTTGGGTAAGATCTCTCACTGCAGCATCTGAAGCATTACTGGAAATATTCAGAACTGTTACAACAACATATCTGCATAATTTTTCTTTTCCAAAAGTCTTTCCCTTCCGTTAATTTTGGGTGGAAGACACTAATCAGAGAGATTCAGGTGTCAGCAAATGTTCCAAGCTCCTGAATCATGCAGCAGAGAGTGAACGCTGAAACATTCCCCTTCCCTTTGGATAGCAGCATTAATTCTCAGAGTGCACTGGTAGTGCTGCTGCAGTTATCATCATATCTGTGTATTTTCAAGCTGAAGGTGCTTACAGTTATGATGTTTGTCCTGATTGTCTATTGTCAGAGATGTTCTGGAATTTGGGTTGACTTCTTGAAGTCTGGCACACAGCATAAAAATTCTCTGTGTGCCTCATCTCTGTAGAGTGGCAACACTACAGATTAAACCTAAGTTTTATCTCCAAAGGAGATAGGCTAAGTATTTTTTCCTCTCCAGGGTACTCTACACTGTCTAGCTCTACAATTAAAATGGATGTATCTTTACCTATTTAATATAATACCGATTATTTCCTCTTTGTTTCAAATTTGAGTAATTGGGGGCAGTTCATGCTTCTAATTTAAATGAATTTGTTCACAGCTGTAAGCTTGTAGATGTGTTAGGTAATGTGAAGCTCAAAAGAGACACTGGAAGAGTCCAGAGAAATTTAACCAGATGATTCCTCTGCTCTCCAGGCACAGTTCCGTTGGGTTGTCATCATTGCAGTCAGCTTCACCAGCCTCCAGCACAGCCCTTCCACAACTGTGCATGTATTTATTTATTCAGAGCATCTGGTGTCAATGGCTAACTTGCAGGCTGGTGCTGTTTGACCATTCTGAAGTTTGTTAAAACATTCCTCAAAAGGCATTAGTGCAGCTGCTTAGTTCTGCATTTCCACTGACAAGGGCTGCCCAGCCCGTCCCTGCCCCGGGGAGGGGATTTAACCAGTTCACCTCTGTCCCTTCCACAGTTCCTGGGAAGTTTCACCCCAGCTACACACACACTCATCAGCAGATGTTGAAACCAGCCATTGTCTTCAGGCATTTGGGGCAAATGCCGCCAGAAAATGGCACAGAGGACAAAAACTAAATTTGCCTTCTAAAATCCTTTCAGCTATTAACTATTACAGATATAATTAGACACACAGGCAAGGACTATTATCCTATAAATGCCTTTCTAGTCTGTTCTGCTTTTGTAACCTTTTTTTTCATCTGTCATGCTGCCTCGCTGCGTTGTTTCTCCTGCAGCCTGGCGTCTCCACCACCGTGTCCCATTGCTGCTCGTGCTTTGCGCTGCCTCTGTTTGCTTTCTCCCTCTATTTACGTCAGAGCTGTCGTCGCTTGGCTCTGCACTGGTGTTCTCGTGAAGCCACCATCACTCACACAAATAGGTGGTTCTTATTGCTGCAGGAAAATGGAGAGCTCCTCTCTGCAATCACTCTCTCCCCAGGCAGCGCATCTTCTGCCTTTGCCACTTGGTTGATGAGGATTTTTGGAGTTTTTGTTGTGTTTTTGAAGTGCCTTAGAAAGTTGAAGCTTTGTGTAAATTGGTCCCTGCAGGTGCTGGTGTAGGAGGCAGAATGAGTCCCTTGGAGCAGGGATGCAAGTCCAGGCTGGAAAACCTCCAGGAGCTGCCTGGACATGGTGGGAAGGAAAGCCATGGCTTTCCTGTAAGAACATGCCACAGTTTGCCCAAACCAGACACCTGAGAGCCCCTGAGTGGGCAGGGGATGTGCGTCAGGCCCTGGAAATTCACCTGAGCCCTTCCCTGCCTGCACACTGTGGTGTCCTGGAGTGCTGCAGAACCTGGGTGAGGAATCCTCTGAGGTGCTGCGAGGGCACTGGCCTGAAAAACCCTCGTTAGGAACCACACAGCTTTTCCTCCCACAGACAGGACCTTAGAGTGTGGTTTTGTGTGTGCACTTCCCTGTGTCTGTGTCAGTGAGAGCTGAGGGTGCTCAGCAGGACTGGGATCCAAGGTACACGGGCTGGGGCACCCACTGAGCAATGCCAGCACCTCGTAGAACAAACAACCCCCCCTAAAATCCACGCTCATCGTTTCCCAGACACGGCTGAGATGCTCAGCCCTGCCCACAGGGAGATCGATGGTGTGTTTGGACTCCCTGTTGCTCTCCGTGGAGGTGAGTGTGTTTATGTTATTTAAGGAGTTGGTACATAATCAGTCTTAAAATTAACTGCCTGCCTGTTGACTTGTCACCCTGTGAATGAAAACACATTGCTTGTAATTTGTTTGACATTATTCTGTCCTGTTGTCAGGCTTCTAATTACATTTAGAACATAACCCAGATGTCTGTCTGTCTCCTGTCTCTCTTTTTTTTTTAATTATCATAATTATTATTGTTATTTATCTTTTTTATTGTCAAACATGGAAGGAAGTATTTCTCTGAAGTGATGGAAGTCTGTTTGTTCCTCTCTGTTTCCAGGAGATTAGGAGGTGGCTGCAGGCTTATCTCTTAAAACTGCTCCTTTTAAAAGAAGGTGTCACTTTGGGCATCCAAAATTGCAGCTCCCTTGTGACTTTGGTTTGACCTCCTGTGAACTTTAGGGACGTTGAAATATGTTTCTATCTACATGAAAGTAGGTAGAAGGTACAGCTTTCTAAATACGATCACAGTCCCCACCTTATTTATTTTTAAAGAAGAGATAAATTGCTTGTGCTTTTAGAAGTTTAAAATATTAATGTATTTAAATATAACAGTGAAAGAGAGGCGAGGCAGAAGGGGTTGCCCTTTCAAAATGTGCACCAGTGAGCAATCTTTTATGGAAGCCATTGGATAAGCCTGTCATGCTCCTTGCCAACACTGCCTTTGGATGATTAGCAAAGGAAACTCAAGCTGCTCACTGTGAGGTTTTATTGCTCCAGTCCTATCCTGTAACCTGAATTTTCCTCAAACCACAAGATTTAAGCACCAGAACCACAATTCTTCTATAGAATATTGGGTCACCAATATGACCAAGCCCAGTTTTCCAAAAGTATTAAGTCACTTAAACATCAAAGGGCTCCTACTTCCTTAATGGAACTTCTGAATACTTTAACTCTGTTCCTACTTGGAGAAAACTGTTCCCCACTGAACAAGCTCCATCCCCCTTGTGGTGGTTCTTTTTAAACTGCTTCAAGTTTGCAAAGCAACAGGAGTTTGTGCTAACTGTTTCTTGATTCTTGGTCCCTGCTGACTTGAGTTTTTGGTATTATTGATCACCAACTATCCTAGCTCTGAGCTGTGGAGGGTTACTATTATGCTTGGACACTGTTTTCTTAGGCAAAAGAGTCAGATCTGGCTAGTTCCAGCAGGAGACAGATTTTTCTGTTCTGCAAAACCTTGTTCAAACAGAGCTCGTGGTAGGGGAGAAGGTGAAAGTGTATGAAAGACACAGTGGGCTGCCATAAGGGAGAAAAAGTGGGAAGAAAGAATAAAAGAAATAAAGCAAGTGTTCAATACAACTGATAAGTGTGAGCCTTAGGCACAGAGACTGCAAATGATGGTGTGGTCCCTGCCATTAGTACAAATGCATCCCTGATTTTCCCCTCTGCATCCCTGCCCGTGGGATCTTAATGAAGGACAAGCTATGCAAACAAATTCCCTGAACCACTGGTGCCTCAGCTTGAGACGAGCTGTGTTCTGTACTCTGGGCTGCTCCGTGTGCCTGGGATGGTGCTTTTTGATCTGCTGCTGTTCTGATCAGCAGTACTGATCTGCTGTTCCATGGGGTCTGGGCATCTGTCTGTCCTGCCACCTGTGGAGAGGGCTCCTGGCTGTGATGCCAAAGGTTCTTTGAGTCTGCAAAACTGCAGGGACAGAAAGTAAACCTTGGTGGTTTTTTTGTGATGGAAGAGCTGCTTCCCCAAAGGGACAGAGCTGGTGGGCAGTGTTGAGCTTGGCTGAAATGCTGCTGGAGAGGGGGATGTTGTCACTTGAAGTTCCTCTCTGATCCATTCTTGCTTTTGTTGGCAGCCAGCAGTTAAAGAGGGAAAAGGCATTTCTGGCTCTGGGCATCTGGGCCCAAGCCTGGCTGTCACCTCAGCTGCCTCTGAAGATCTTGGTCCTTACAGGAGCTGACAAACAAGAATGAATTGGTGACTCACCAGCACAATAATGTCAGAAATGCTAGTTTTATTTTGCTGTGCCTGCATGTTCTTCAACCTGTAACTATTTATGCATTTTTTAGCCTGAAGAGAGGCTCTTGTGTCCATGTAGAGCAGAGGATGAAAATGCAGAGTGGGTGCTTTTGGAAGAAAAGTCTCTTTGGTACAGTGGGATGTTGCAGGTGGATGGATGGCTTGGCTTTCACCAATATGAGGAGGATTGGCAGAGCTTGATTTTAGTCCAGGTGGTTGGTGGAGCAAAAAAAGGGTTTCTCTAAAGATCTTGTGTTCGGTTTTCTCTCTTGATTTTTCTCCTGAAGCAGCACAAAGGAGAACTCTGTTAACTACCTGCATTTGAGATCAGGAAAGCTCTGTCCATGTGTGTTTTCACAGATTGGGGCTTTAAGTGACAAGTTAATTCTCAGATTAAGGAGGGGGAAAAAATCCTTGGAACAGCAGTGAAGCTATGTCAGTTTTGGGGAGGGGGAGAAAAAGATCTTCACAGAAGAAGAAAAATATGCTCATTTACAGTTCAGCTAATGAAGCAAGAAGTTAAGAAGATGTAACAATATACATTTATTGAGTTGTCTTTCTATTTATTAGTTACTGTGTTCACTGAGCATGGTTTCCAGGGTATGGCTTTTATTTCTCTTCAGTGATGAGAAGTTATCTTAATAAATTAAGGGATCTATTAGCAGGAGCAGCTGTGTGTTTTCCAGCCTTCAGCCAGGCCCAGCTCTCGAGGATGCCTGAATCCCCTCACGTTTCTCTTTGAGCACAGAGCAAAATGTGCATTGCTCCTGGGTGTGAGCATGTCACACAGGTCCCTCCTCAGCTGTGGGGACTCTGTTCTGTCCCTTGTGACAATATGCTCAGTGTCTAAACTGTATGGATTGTGTGAGTGGTTTTGATTTGGTTTTTATTTCCCCCCCTAGTTTGACTTTCCTTCTCCTTTTAGTCGTTCTTTCTTGTTGTTCCACAGTAAGCTTGGATATTAATCATATGGTATTCAACCTCTCCCACTGTGACAATAACAGCTGCTTGATCATTTTTTTGTAAGAATTTTTCCTTTACAACTGCAGCCTTCCAAAAAAAATCAACCAAAAATACCCCAAAGAATCCAACCTATGAAAAACCCAGGAAGGCTTTGAAGAAATGTCAGTGTCATTTAAATATGTAACACACACACTCAGGCTTTCTCTCTGTACCTGCTGTCTAATTTCCCTTCTCTCAATAGCTCTGACTAATCCTGGGATCTTTCCCTGTAGGAGCTCTGCTATTTATGAATAGAGCAAGTCCTATCTGTGGACTCGTTAATGCTCAGAGTACTCAGATTAACAATGTGCATAAATAGCAGGGAGCTGAAGGACCAGGTCCTCAGAATAACAATTGGGAGGAGATGACCCTGTGGAATATGTGATGAAGGAAACAGCTTTTGCTGGCCCCCCTGAGGGTGAGGGTGTGTTCTGTTGTTGGACTTGCCATGAAGAATCAAGTTCAGCATCCAGAGATGATCTCCTGAATTCGGCTGATCCTGACAGGGTATTTTTTTTGAAATGGTGCTGAGGGCATCTGCAATAGAAACGATGATTTTTCCTCTTACTGCAGCCCTCCTGTGTATGTTCACATCACACTTCATGTTCCCCTCTCTCCCTGAGCTATAAAGGAGAAAACAAGAGTGCTGTTAACCTGTGTAGTGCTCCTCTGGAAATGGAGAGCTGCCTCTCCATCCTCACCAGGAGCAGAGAACAAAGCTGCACCTACATCCTTTCCTGACAAAGGCTTCAAGTGCTTTCCAGCCCTTCAGTGGATAAAATCCTTGGAGCACAATGCTGTTGCTTATTTAATTACTGTTACTACCTAGTGTGTTTAGGGCAGCAGTTTAAGTGTAACTGGCATAAGGGATTTGCTAAACTCATTACTCGTTCTGCTTGTAACAATTTCTGTGTCTCCCTGGCCCTTCTTGGGGAAAATAATCCACTTAAAACATCTTGAAAGAAGGGCTAGAGAGAGCCTGCTGAGGCCAGGGCAATTCAAAGTATGTGGTGGCAATGTTGATGCTCATTTTCTGCTGTGTGTCTGGAGCTCCTGTTAGCATAAAAGATTTGATACACTGGTTTCAGTGCAGAATAAGCATAAAGTGCCCTTAGCTGTGTTTCCAGGAGGCAGCTGACACACGGAGCTTATCTCTGTAACATTTCAGCAATGATAAGGCATCTGTAGCTCTTTCCATGACACAGTTTAGTAAATCCAGCAGCAGCCCTTTGCCTGACTCGCAGAGATGTGGAGCTGCTTTTTGAATTGGCTGCACAAAGTGATGTGTGATGAGCACTCTAAAATTGGGTCATTTATTTATCTGTTAAGTGTGAACTCTGATTTCAGTCTCGTTGGGCTCTGGCTGCTCAGGTTCGATCTTCCTTGGTCACCCCTGCACAAGGATTTGCTTCACAGCAAGGACAGAGGCCAGGACGTGGCACTTTTTGGTCTCTTGTGTAGGTAGTGAGAGAAATGTGCTCAAGGACAGGGTGCTGCCAAGGCAATTCAAACCTGACTGGGAGCACTGGTGGCTCAGCTTGGTGTTGGGCAGGTGGGGCTGTTCTCATGCCTGTACTGCAGTAAAGATCAGCATCTCCTCATGGTATTTCTGGGACTGTCACGAACTGGTGCAGCTCCATTATTAATGTTGACCTTTTCCCTGCCCGATGAGACATCCATCTGCAGCATCCACTGCAGAGACTCAGGAGAGCAGCATCCTGATACCTGCTGTCAAAACCAGTCTCTTTTCCCTCGTTGTGAAGCATCTCTTGTGATGTTTTCCACATGGCAGCCCCAAGTATGTAAAGACGTGTGTGTTTTCTGTGAACACAGCTGCTGCTCTTGACCCATCTGCCAGGAATTCTGCTCTTCAGACACAGCTTGCTTCCTCCTGGTGTCTGTCTCCCTGTTCTTCCATCAGAAACAAACATTTTAACACAGCTTTGCTTAATGCAAAAGAATAACACACTCTCCTTTTAAGGGCATGGTTCAGAGAATGAGGGAATGCAAGGATGGGCTGAATCTCCTGTCAAATGGATGGTTTCATTTGGACAGCTGTATAAAGTATTTGCTGCTGTGGAAAAACTCTTCTTCTACTGCATAAAAAATCCCTAAGCAAGTGTGTCTGGGCAATGCCAAACCTGGTTAGTGTAGGGTGAAGCTTCTTGGGAGTCTCTGTCCTTCCTGCTCAAAAGAAAACCGAGCCCATGCTTCATCTTTAATTGAGTTGGGTTTTGCTCTGCCAGATGAGCTTTCTCAGCAGCACAACTAATATTGGGACTGGAGAAAAACCAGCAATTTGTTTTACTTTTGTAAGTAGGGAACAAAGAAAAAATATTTAAAACCCCTCAAACAGAAACGTAAGAGCAAGCTGCTTTTAAAACACCTGCCTCTCACCTCTGCTAAAATGGGGGATGTAGCTGAATTACAGAGGGCCTGGATCATGCACTCAGGAGTCTTTCCACACCATGGTCATGGTGCTGCCAAGGGTGTGTGCTCATGAGATGTCCTCTGATCCAGTTAGAAGAGCTCTTCCAGGAACCATGTCATTATAGAGTTGGAAATTCTGGAAGCTGCTGTGCACTTCTCCTCTTTGTGCTAAAAATGTCTCTGGAATGAGCCCTGTCCTGCCCTGGCTCTGCTCCTGCTGCTGGGCACAGCGGCCTGCCAAGGGCTCCTGTGCCCTCCTGGTGCCCTGGCCCTGGCTCTGCAGAGCTGGACAAGGCCTCTCTGTCCTGCTGGGCCTCTCCTCCCTTCAGGACCACCTCACTGATGGAGTGATTGGTTCTTTTTCACCATCAGAATGGGCCTCCTGATCTTTTCATCCCAGAGGTTAAATGTTTGGTGTAAGCACGTCTGCTGTGGTCTGTAGGTCACATTGCCTGTGCCTGGCTCTTAACCAGCAGAGCATCTGATGGAGATTGAGCTTTCTGATTTGATGGGAAATAGTGACAGGCACAGGAGGAAAATCAGCTGCAGCCTTTGGGCTCTCATTCTTTGCTGTTAGGTGTTTTTATTTGTTTGTTTGTGTTTACTTGTTTGTTTTGCTGTGCTATGCCCTGGCCACTCTGCTTGGCCAACACTGGCATTTGATAAATGTGTGCTCTTTTAAAAGAGGAGCATGTTTGAAACTGGAGTAGCAGCTTCTGAAATTCATCCTGTGCTGCAGTCCCTCCTGTGAAGGACCAGGATGGGCAGAGGAGCAGCCTTCATCCCTCAGAAGAGATTCCTCAGTGTGAGGTTTCTGCCCTAGGATGTTGGATCTGATGCTGCCGTGTCCAGAAGACATCTGGGCCTTTTTATTGTAATTATATTTGTGTATTCAGACCAATTTTGATGGTTATGAAGGTTCAAAAAAATCCCAGAGATCTTAATAAGCTAATTCAGTAACTGTTTGTGGCTTTTGTTGTTCCTCTTTGTTGTGAGGACAGAACTGGTTCTTGCTGATGAGCGCTGCATGAAAATTATATTATTAGTAATTACTGGTAATTTCTTGTCTGGAAGCTTCAGGTTTGTGGGAGCACTTGAATTTGCTTCTGTATTCCCTCTGGCTTGGCTGTAGCGTCTCACAGTACCTCAAGACACTTGAGCAGCTCCCTTTCCTCCATGGGAGCTTCTCACACCAGTTCTGGGTGGCAGAAGCAGTTCCCTCTCTGTCCGGGTGTGGATTTTCTGTTCAGTCAGGGAACCACTGAGGTGCTGAGGCTTCCCCCAGGTGAAGGGAGCAGCTCCAGCCCTCGCTCATGAGGGATGTCAGTGCAGGGTGAGGGCTCAGGGATGAGGGGGAAGGCAAAGAACCAGAAGGTGCTCCTACGTTTCCCCTTTAAAATTGTAGTTTTGTTTTAAATGCGCTGTGGTAACACCGTGGTTTCTGTCAGCTGGCAAAGTGAAGGATTAGTCATAGAGGTTTGTTTTGTTTTCTTCTAGGGAAGCTGGCAGAAAGGTAGAAAGAAAAAAGTGCACCATTAAACAAAAATCCCTGGAAAAACAACAACCCTAAACCACCAGCTCTTCAAAGAAAATGACAGTATTGCTGTGTTTGCTCTTTATGGGGAGCATCACCTGCCTATGGTGTCTCAAGTCCTTTTAGATTTAGATTAGGGATATTCCTGATTTTTGAGTTATGCATGGAGACATGCATTGGAGGTAATTGTACCTGGCTTAGCTAAGGAAATAGGAATAGATGTAACTACTGCTTAATTCTCCACTTCGAGAGTTACCTTTACTCCTTGTGCCAAATACCGAGTTTTTTTCTTCAAAGATCATCATTGGAATAGAAACATTTTTATCCCTCTCTGAGCCTGAGATTAATAGAGGAGGACTTCTTAAAAGCTGTATCTTCTGTTTTGATTTGGTTTCCAACATCCTAATTACTTCTCCTTCCAGCCATGCCTCTGTATCTGCTTTCCTTTCATCTTCCCGGCTCTGGTTGGAGCAGCCTTAGAGCAGAGAAGGGAGAGCTCCTGGCTGTAGGTGAGATAACAGCGTTGGCAGGGAGGGCCCTGGCTGGCACCTTCCAGGCCCTGCAGCCTGGGCACGCTGGGCACTGCAGCTGGAGTGGGGCAGCTCGGGGTCACCTCAGACTGCTCTGGCAACGGCTGGTGGGTTGAGATTGCCTGGGAATAAATAGTAAGTAAACCCTGGATATACTTGGAGAGGCAGTTCCTGCAGATGTTCCAAGCTTTTGTGAAAGGAGCAAGCAGGAAAAGCAGGGGGGCTTGCACTTTTTTTTTTTTTTTTTTTGTTCCCCTAAGCTGTACTAAGTTTATTCACATTTTCAACCTGTTTGTTTTGGATACCCAGCTATTCTTAATAAACACCTGATTCCTTCCTGCTTGGAGATGCTGATGGGGTGGGGACTCTGGGGTATAAATCTATGGCTCCCGTGTCCAGGTGACAACTTTGATTCCTCATGTCAGCATCTGCACATGACTTCTTGCTCAGGAAGGTCAGTAAAGCTCAAGAGCAAATAACTTGTTTCCTAAGCAATGGAAGGTTCCTAAGCAGGTTGAGTTTATATTTGTAGCTTTGTTTTGAATGTTGTTGTTATTGGCTGAAGAAATGCTTGTGCTCCTCTGGTGCTCTGTGAACTCAGCTGCTGTGGTGCCCTTCAGTGCCTCTGGATTCAGAGTGGGAGGAATGCTTGTTATTCTGTGTGATGGAAGGGCCTGGCTGTTCTCAGACGCTGAGATGTGTAAAACCTTCAAACGCCAAAATATCAGCAGGGTGATGCAAAACTTTCCTCTCGACCAGATAAGTGATGGGAGATTTACTCTGATTTGTAAAATAATAATTTCTCGCTGGTTACTTTGTGTAAACTATGATGGGTTTTTTTTATGAATTGATTCTCTTGCTGCCCCCTCCTCCCCCTGGGGAAAGTTCTTTAGCAGCACATGGAAAATGTGACTGACCCACAAAGGTCAGATTCAGTCTACCCTTCTGCTTTTCTTATCCTGCTTGTCAGACAGCACAACTTACTTGCTTTATCTACTGTCCAGATCTGGGTTTTTTTCTGTATTTCTCTTTTTTTTTCGTATGTGTGAATTTTAAATAGAATTTCTATAAAATATGGTGGCAGTAGAGCTGTTCCCTGAACGTAATTTACTGTGCTTTATGGCTCCTGCTGATCTTTTTTTAGTTTCTTGCTAGGGATGATATTGATTGGAGTACAGAGTTTTTTTGCAGCTGAAGGGAAAGGTTATGCTATTACAGATTATATATAATTTTTAAAGACTGTCTTACAGTAATAGACACATACAGGCAGTGGTTACCAAAACTCATTATTAAGTAGCTGTAAAACCTCTAACAAGATAAACTGTTTAATGTATTGGCTGGTTAGTGTCTTTAGCCCTGCCTTTGATGGCGTGGTAGGTACAATGTATATTTAGAAACTAATTCCAGAAAAAAACCATCTGTCAGACTAAAGATTTTCTCAAGACCCGAAAAAACAATCCTGTTTTTTATTTTTCTTAAGCAGAAAATCATGTGCTCTGCATGAAAGATGCTGGTAAAGCTTTGGGGAGAAAACAGGGGCAGTGGGTTCATAAAATCCCAACATCCCAGGAGAGGGAGATTCACATGGCATTGCTGGGATGGAGAACTTGGATGAGCAGAAGAGTGTTGGTGTCCAGATTCACTTCCAAACCTCCTGGATTTGGGCTTGGCTTTTATTTCTGGCTTTGGTAGTAGAGCTCAGGGCTGTGCAGTGGATTGAGCTGAGCAGCAGGCACGCTGTGGATGTTATTCCTCTGTCTGGAAGGGGTTTGGAGATGCATCAGGCATCTCAGGGAATGATTCAGTTTGTAACAACCAACCTCCTTCCATGCATGTTTGTGCCTCACCTGGTGGAGCTGCCTTGCTTCTGCCAAGCTCTGGAATATTTCTGGTTTTCCTGAACATGAGCAGAGCACCCTGAGTGATTTAAAAGCCATTGCTAAGCATTATTGTCTTTTTCTTCCCTTTTCTTTTTCTCTTTCCCCTTTTTTCATGTCACACAAAACCACTTGTCTGGAGTAGGGAAGTGTGTGATAGAACATTTAAACTTTAGGTTTTTGAGATTTTTTTTTTCTGTCAGTGGCCAGATAGCTCATTAGCTGAACTTGTGTGCTCTTGGTAGTAATATGGGTTTGTTAATGGATTTTTTTTTTCTTATAGGGATGTGTAAATGAATGAAAGAATCAATTGCTTCTCTTGAACATCCCAATATTTATTTGCTTAACTAATGAGGAAAATGTGCATTCTGAAAGGCTTCACACACACTAAGGAAAAGTTAAGGAAGTTCCTTTATTTGTAGTGACTCTTAACTGCAAGAACTGGCCCATAAGTAACAGGGAAAAAGTTGCTTCTAATACCCAACAATTTGTCCTCTGAAATACCACTCCTGGGAATGTGTGGTTATTCCCATCAGGCAGCCTGAGGGATCTGGAAAAAAGCTTTATTGGCATCAGTTGTGTGTTACCTGTGTTAGCCCTGAGTGCCTGAGACTGAGGAGGAACTTGCACATGCAGATTTTCTTCACAAGAATTACAGATTTCACCATGTGTGTTTTATCTTGTCAGTTTTTTGAGGCTTTTCTCTTTTCCCTCCGTGGTTTCTATGGGAATGTCACGAGTTTGGGTGGTGTGTGTAACTCTCCCAACTGCAGCACAGTCTGTCTCTGTATTGCTTAACTTTTGGGGTTTTTTTTGTGCTCATTTTGTGATGTAGGACAAGAGCAGAGGATGTTTGACATTTAACTAGGGGTTCCAGTTACAGGGATGGCAGTCACAGATGATTTCTCCATCGTCTGGAAGTGAAATAATTAAATCAAAAAGCACAAACCATTGTTTCCATGCAAGCTTGAGGACAGACCTTTACCATCCCCAGTCCCCTGGGGTGTGATGCAAGCTGGGAGCCATCCCAGAGCTGGGAAATTGGTTTGGGGAATGAAGGAGAAGAGAGATTTCTGTGGCTGACCCCAAGAAGGGCACTGTTGAGTGGAAGGTCTCTACCACCTTTTTTCAGAGAAACTGGTATGTGCTAAAACATCTGAGGGAACTGGGAGTGTTCCTAACCCTGGGCACAGCACTCCATGCATTTAAAAATAAAAACTGCTGACATTTCTTTCAGCTGTCCTTAGTGTGAATCAAAGCACTCTGGTTTCCAGTGTTTCTCAGCACTGACAACGCCAGGCTGGGCAGCAGGGATATTTTAGCCCTGCATACAGGATTAGTGGTGTCTTGGGGAGGGAAATGAGGCACCTCTGTTCCAGCAAATGAGCAATTTACTGTTCAGAGGAAGGTCTGGTGCTGCCTGGCGGGTGGGTCTGTGCTGTGCGAGGCTTTTGATGTGGGAATGCTGTCAGTCACCTGCAAGCTGAGGAGCTGCAAGAGGGTTGGACTTGCTGGAAACTTTGTGCTCATTTGCTGCTCTGCCTCAGGGAGCTTCTTCCGAAGAGATTGTGTGAGTGTCTTTGGGTGTAAGAACTGAACTGCAAAGGAATAAAGGAATTTAGTTAACTAATCCCTTTCCCCTTTTAGAATGTGATAACTTCAGTCTGAGGGCACCCCAAACCCTAAACAAGGGGTTCAGGTGGGATTTTGGAGACAGCTGCCCATGGTGCAAATACCAATCTTTGCTGATTTCTCTCTGTTTTTAAAACCTCTTTATGCTCCACAACTTTCTGGGTGCTCCCCTTGCCCCTGGTGTGGCAGCATTTCTGCAGGAAGAGCTGTTGGGCCACTCGGGGTGAAAGATGCAACAGGAACACAGCAAATGATCCTCTTTGTCCTGGGATCACCCCTTGTGCTGCGCCCAGACCTTGTTGGTTTGGGTGGAGGAGCCTCTCCCAGGAGGGTTTTTGAACCCAATTACAGGAACTCTGTTAGGGAACATTGCTGGACGTGTGGATAGCTCTGGAGGTATTAATGCAGGCTTTTACCACATCATCTTAGCAAACCATTTTCTCCAATAAATGTGACAAGCTGACATGGGGCTTCCAGAGGAGTTTGTCCCTGAATCCTGGAGGAGCTCAGCACTGGGAAGTGATGGGGAGGCTGACACTGCTGTCTTGGAAATCTTGGAGGTGATTGCTGGGGCGAGGAATATGAGAAAATTGCTTCCTTCTCCTTCAGATGTGTGCAATTTGTAACTGTTTGGCTAATCTGATTATCTCATCTTGCCTGGGATGACAAATGGAACAGATAGCTGTGCTCTGCTCAGTTGGGTCCTTTTGTGCTAAAGGAGCATGTGACCTTATTTTGAAAGAGTAAACTCCTACAGGAATAAATACTGTAGAGAGAAAAATGCTGCTTTCTCTACTTTCCCCTGTGACAAGCTTCAGAAACTTGTCCATTATGCTGTAAAACAGTGTAGTTATAATCTGTCTGTCAGCATGGAACTGGAAAATATTTTCAGCTCAAAATAACCTCCACAAAGAAAATAACTACCATGTGATCCCCTATTCAGAGGAAAGCTACTGGACTTTAGTCCTAAATAAAGATTCCAACCAACTTTGGTGCTTTAAAGAGCAGTGGTGGTTGTCCTGAATTTGACGTTCCCAAGTCCACTCTCCTGAACAGCCTTTGCTTTGGTCAAGTCAACAGAGCAAGTTTCACAGTGGCTTCTCTTTGTTGCTGGTGCTTTCAGTCGCTTTGAGACTGGCTTCAGCAGTGTGAAATGCAAGGAAAATTTTCCAAAATGTAATTATTGAGCCATCACTTGGTTGGCAAGTCCTTTTCAAAGCTTGCCATTGTCCTTTTGTCCTCTTTAGCATCGCTGGGAAAAAATGCATTAACCTGTGCTTGAGAAGGCGATGATTTGCTTGGTTTTTGATACAGTCAGGCCTATTTATTTTGTCAGCAGGAGATGCTGCTAATGTATTTAGCAGTAAATCATCCTGAAGCCAGGGCTCTGAACAGCTCTTGCTCGTGTTCTTTCTGTGGGGATGTTGTTGCTGAATGTGCAGAAGAGAATGGCCGTTCTTCTTTCTCTTCTAATTTCAGAGATCAGCAGGGATCAACTGCATTGCATTTTTAGAAGTAGCAATTCTGGTTCGTTTGGAACTTGGAAGTTTTCTCTCCCATTAGCTAATTAGGACTATTATACTCTATTGTCATTATTGTCACTGTATTTCTGAGAACCAAGGGTGAAAAGTGACTGTATAAAATGAAACTCATCAACGAGGCTCCCTGAGCCTATTGTGAGTCACCCTCGCTGTTTCTAGTGACAAAAATAAATCTTCTGTTACAACTGTTGACTCCTGCAAGCCCTGCAGTTACTCATTGCAGGAGCTGGGGCTGGTTTGTGCCTTGGGAAGTGCCACTGTCACCAACACATGGCCAGGGAGAATTCTCACCCACGGGTGGCTCCTCTCCGCCAGGCTCTTTTCTCTCCACCTCTAGCCTAGGATAAGTTGTTAAGCTTTCACTATCTCTTGGGTAGTTTTGTTCTTTATCGATTTTATTGAAAATGCTGAAGAGATAGTGCTGTCCTGAGGAAGGAGGAGCAGCTGGCTCTTGACAAAAGCTTGTGTTTTAGTGGCAGAACAGAGAGGATGAGGTCCTGGATTTACATAATTATTGATACCTTTTTTTTTTTTTTTAAACTAGAAACACGAATTGCACACCTGAGCAACTGAGATAATCTTCTGGCAGTGGTCTGTGTAATTAAAAAAAATTGTTAGCAGCTTCTCACTAAAAGTATGGATTGTTAGTGCTGCCATTGCTTATGCTTTGCTTTTCTTCCTTGTAATTGTCATGACTGGTATTTTTTGCAGCTTGTCTATTTTCTCTCAAGTTGGCTAAAAATGCTGGTCTCACGTGACATGATAAATATTCTCTTGGAAGCTAATGCTGTATATATCCTGAACTTCCTATCCTGCTGATGTCTGGATTCATTCCTGAAAACTGCAGGAGCTGGAGCAAAGGTGTCCATTTTTACTGAACCTGGGCATGGGGCTGTTAATGGTCTTAAGACTGGAATGTTTTTGTTTGCTTTAGCTTTTGGGTGGTATTAGCCTTAGCTGTAACCTCTTTCAGTTTCTGTTATTTTTTAATAAGGACTTCCTAGAGCTCTGATGCTGCCTCTTGCAGGAGTTGAGTGTGTGCTGTCCCTGCTGGCACTGCTGGGAATGCTTCTCCCAAACTCTGGAACCTCTGAAAGACCAAGGCCCTGTTTGTGTTATTGATTTCTGGACTTTGCTGTCATTCAGGATTTTTGCTTACTGACAGAAGGAAAATAAAATCAAATCTGCAGAAGAGCAGAAATGGAATTTTTAGGCTAATGAAGCTGTATTGTGTCTGACAAATGGGTGGCTAATCTGTTGGAGAAGGGGGAGGGTTGACTTTTAATGAGAAGTTATTACATGTTGAATAGCTGTTAAATTGCTGTATTAATAAAGTGGACAATCCTCTCTAGCTTGTCTCCTTAAAGTATTCTTTTAATTGAGAACCCCCTTTGATCCATTCTTTTAAAAATTAATTAACATTTTGAAAAACACTTCTTTGACTGTGGTGGCCTGGTTCAGATTAAATTGGGGTTATGTCATGACTGCTTCCTTATGTACTTTAGCTGTAATTTATGGACTCAGTGGATAACACTAACTTCATAAGTAAGAGCTTAACACTTCTAAGAACAAGACTAATGGGCTGAGTTTTTTTTGGTCACAGTTCTTTGAATTGGCAGCAAACAGAAGAATAGAAATGAGATGAGAAAACAGGGTCCAGTGCCTGGAGTGAGAACTTTGGTATTATTTTCAGGCCAGCTCCTGATTGTTTTGACTGTGAGCCAGCATTTGCAGTGAATTTTGGACTAAACTATCCAAACTTTATCGTCCCTCAGTTATTGCATTTCTTGTAGACTGCAGGCAGCTTTTTTTTGCACAGACCAATTGTCCTTCATGCCATGTTGTGACCAAGCTGGAATGTTGAAGTCCTTTGGCTCCTGTGTTCCACTTCATGGATATCGCATGGATAGCTCTGGGTGGTTTTGGTCTCCCCCCTGGCAGTTCTGGGTTTTTGAGAGGCTGTCCCTCAGCAGCAGCAGGCACGTGTGCTCTGGACGTGGCTGTCTAAGAAAGCCCAGCTCCCGAATCAGGTCACTGTTTACAAAGCAGATTTATGTCAGATATAAATACAGCTGTAATGCCCTTTAGCAGAGGGCATGTGGGGCTGTGCAGTGCTCCTGCAATCCGAGAGCTGACAGAGCTGGCTCAGCCAGGATGCAGAAATTCCCAAGGTGGGAACAAGTGGCCAGGCCATGGCAGGAGCTGGGACAGGGAACTGCAGCCCTGGGTCAGAGCCATCCCTGAAACCTGAACCGAGGGGTTGGACACTTTCTGCTCCGTGCTCTGCTTCCTCAGCTGCTGCCAGGCTGGAACAAGGTTTCCATCCAACGGTGCATCTCATGAAAAGGAAAATTTTGTGCCTGAACCCTTAGTAAGCTTGCTTTTGTAACACTGTCTAGTAAGGGACACTTCAAAAAAACACCCTGAAACAATGTGGATATTTGTTGGGGAACAAAGGAAAAGTTTATTTGAATGGGTCTTGGGTTTTGTTACTTTTGTTTTAATTTACATTAAACTGCTTTCTTTTGCCCCACATGTGCAGTGTGACACCTTGTTGCAGGACACCCTGATGGACTTGTGAAGCTGAATTTGTAGTTGGAGGAGGTGGTTGAAATCCCATTTAATTTGAGGAATAAAACCACACATGAGTCCTCCAGGAACAGGAGAATTCCACCCTTGGGAAAGTTCTCTGCTTGCTTTGTCAGGCTGAAACCACAATATGTGCTCTATGGCTGATAAATACTTCGGTACATCCAGAAATCTTCTGTAGAAAAGGGAATTGTTTCCTGGAGAGAATTCTGAGTGAAGCCAGAGGTTGGCTTTCTGAAACCAGTGGGAAGGGCTGCGGGAGGGGTTCAGCAAAATGGGTCAGAATTAAAGGCCAGAGGATTTGCTTCAAAGTTTTGTCTTGTGGATTTGACAGCTGAAATGTGAGTTTGGTTTGTGATGCCCAAGATATTAATGCAAAAATTGGGTTCAGAGCACCACTTAATTACATCTGAGAATATTTTCCCCAGCAAGGATTATTTGCAAGGGGTTTTGGGGATATGGTTGTGAGTGAGAGTTTGAGCATCTTTTGATCTTGAGGAGTTTCTTTCCTTGTCATTTGTGGAGACAGGAGGTCTGTAGCCCTTCTGGTGGGTGTTTGGTTGTGGCCATGCTGGTCTGAGTGTCACAGCTCTGCCAGTCTTCATTCAAGTTACTGCATCTACCAAGATTTCAACAAAACAGAAAAGGTCTTGAAGCTCCCATGTGCTTTCCAGCAGAAAAAGGGCTTTTCTGGGGGTAACATGTGTGCTGAGAACCTCTGGGCTCTTGGGGAAATTTGATATTTTCAAGAATAATTTATTTTCTGCAGAAATTACTGATATCTTGAAAGGCAGTCAGTAAGAAGAAAAAACATTCTTCACATTTTTTTCTTGCAGAATCGTGCCAATTATGAGGAAAATTGAATTTGCTTGAGCTACTCCACTCCCTCCTCTCTTTATAAAAAATTATTTTGTGGAAAAAGTTGGATCCCATCTTGAATCTGCTCTGTCACTGATTCTCTCCTGAATATTGGACCAGATAATTTTTCTCCCCATGTCTCAATTTCCCTGCAAATGAGGGATAATGATGGTTGTCCCTGAAGCCAGGGCAGAACTTTAATGTATCCCTCAAGCCCTGGGAGCTGCTGCAGGGAGCTCAGCTGGGCCCAGCCAGGCACTCCTGCTCTGGGTGGGTGACTCAGAGAATGTTTCCTCTTTTCTTGCCAGTGCCTGCATTTGTCTCCTCAGGTGCCACTCCTGTCCTTAGCTTGGGTGAATTCAAATTTATTTTTTTATAAGTCCTGGTTTCAGTTTCCAGTTTCAACTCTATTTTAAATGATCACAGTGTGTCCTTTGGGTTGTGTTTTTTATGGAGTGGGCAGAGTGGGGAAGGAGTATGTTGGTTTTTCCTGGAGGAGGTGAGAGCTGGGGATGTGGGTGACACCTGCCAGTGCCCCTGGGTCTCTGCTGCCTGAACTGCCCATTGCACCCTGGTTTGGAATCATGTGCAGGGGTCCTGGGTGTTGTGGAGGTGCAGCTGTGGCTCCAGGGCAGGGCAGGAACCTGGAGCTGCCTGTCCAAGTGGCTGACAAAGCTTTGTCCTTCTTTAGACTTCTCAGAGAGGAGTGAGGGACAGAAATGACCCAGCAATTTGTTACCCAGGCTAAAGGAGAAACAGAACTGCTCTGGCACTTCGGCCTCCTCTGTCTCAGCTGGCAAAAGTGCTCAGCTGGAAACACCCTGGAAGCCTCTAAATGGTGTGGGTGGTGTTTAGAGGCTGGGTGTTCCATGTTGTGGTTAGCATTAAGGGTGATTTGCAAAGGCAGTAAGATGTGGTGCTTTAAAAATGCACCATCACTCCATATGTGGGATGTGGAATGGTGGAAGGGAACAAAACACCAGGCCAAAATGTGCTGACTAATGAACTGAAAGTGGGTATTGATTAGCTGTGCACTTTTCATTACCCTGCTGCAGTCCAGGAGCAGGGAGTGATTCTTTTTTCTTTATTAAAAAAAAAAAAAAAAAAAAAGAAACAAAAACTTTCAAAGGCGCTTATAAAATATTTAGTGTAATGATTTCCAAGATCAAAACTCCAAAGAAATTACCCAGCCACAGAAACCTTGTTAATCTGTTGGTGTTATGGATGAAAGACACAACAGAGATATTAAACATTTACTGCTCTTGTGCAAAATGGCCCTGTGCTTTCCTCCTCAATTGCACCATTTTTCATCAGCCTTCACTGCTGTGTCTGTCTTGCTCCCCTTGTAAGAATTTTAGGTGTCATTACAAGTTTCTTCTGATGGAGTGGGACTTATTTCCTTTATCCCCATTTTGCCCTTAGGCAAGGCAAGTCTCAGCCTAATGAAAGCAGTGTGAAGTATTACAGTGCTCTAACATTGCCTTTGCAATGGTACAATGTTTTCCTCCATGAAATGATCTTTTTAAACCAGCTTTGAATGCTCATTTCCTGTTCCACATGATATTTGCATAAATGAGGGAATAAAATGGGTTTCTTTCCATCAGGACTGTAACTACTGAAAAAGTGAAGTAGCTGTTGATGACCCTTTTCAGTTTGAATGGGGAGGTACTGAGGAAGCAATCCATGCTCTGTCCAATGTTGACTCAAATCCCAAAATTGCGTTTTTGGTCTCAAAAGCAGGTTTAGTGGATCTGCAAGTATTTGGAGATAAAAATTCAAATTAACATTGAGAAATAGCTTGAAATGGGCTGTCGGTTGGAAAAGATGAGCATAAAGACCCATGAATAAATAAGCTATAAAATGGGGAATGAGTGCTGTGGTTGCCATTGCAGGGGAGGTGGGATATGGCTGTAATGGCTTTGGGACTGAGTGCCTTTCAAGTGCCTTGTGCAGCAGGGTAGGAACAAGACTCACAGGAAATACACAAAGCTTTGCATTTCAGCTTCCTTGCTCTCAATTCAATTTCTTACTTTAATGCTTAGTGACTGGTAAGATGAAAGAGTGGGAGTTTTCATGACTTTCTGCTCTTGATGTTTTAATAGAAAACTGTGATTTCCAGTGCAGCCACTGATGGAGAGAAAGAGAACAGGGGTGGTGTGGACATGGACATTAAGAGCCTGGATGGATTTGTGGCTGGGATTTTACTACTTAATACAAGTGAAGCCTTGACCAGCTGGTGGGAACTGCACCAAGCTCCCTTTTGTTCCCTCTCCTGATTTCTGTCAGGAAGAGGGATTGTAGCACCTGGAGCTGTGAAGTGTAAATGCAATAACCTCCCAGGGAGGCTACCTGGGAAATTAGATATGCTTATTTTGGTTTTAAACTTGGCCTGCCTCCCTTCTCCCTGCCACTGCTGCCCACAGTGTGCAGGATTCTGTGCCAGTGGCCCTTCAGACTAATGCATGTGCCACCAACCAAAGAAAAATCCTGTCCATGCTGTTTGCCTGTGGCATTCCATAGATTTTTCTTTACAGTAGTTTAATGAGCTGCCAGCAATTTTCAGTCTGTTTTGAGCCAGCACGCTGTACTTGCCACACTGTCAGTGCTGCTTTTATTTTTGTTTCCCTGTGTGTGTATATATAAGTATGTCTATATATATGTGTCTATATATAAATATATATATATGTATCACACTTCTATATTTATGTATTTGTGTGTGAAATGTTGGCCTGTTTTCAGTGGATAATGCTGAGTCTTGGACTAAGAGCAACCCCATTAAAAGCAGGGTCTGCCCAGTTCCTTTAGCTCACCAGGCTCAGTAGCCTGGCCACAGGACACTGGGGTTTGTGGCTGCTCTCCTGATGCAGACTGCTTGGAAACGTTTAAACTTTAATGTCAGTGCTCTTTTTAATATTCATCTTTATCCTCAGTATCAGCAAAAGGATTAGAGGCTGGTTTGTCTTTCCCTCTGAACTCATCTGTGGCTCAAGTGTGCTTATTAGCTCTTTTAATGGCTTCGTTATTAGTTCATTATTGCATAACCTCCAGGCACGGCAGGGCTTGAAATGTTAATTTTCCATCCAAAGTTCAGCTGATGGACTTCACCTGATCCCCCTGGAATCCCTGTGTGCATGGGGAGGGCTGGCTGGCCTTGCACCACACCATCCCTTACAGAGCAGAAGGAAGGGAGTAGTCAGTTCTTCCTCTGCCAGGTGCTGAAGGAGTAACAGGACTGGAAAGTACAAAAAACCAGCACAATATCCGAGAATGTTTAATCAGAAAAAGTGGTGGGTGTTGTGCACGCTTTGCTGTGGTGTTACTTTCCCCCCTCCCCTTCTCCTCACGATGCTTCAAGCCAGTATTTGGCTGCCCAGTGAACTATAACAAGATTTAATAGCTCCAGTGTCGCTATATTGCATTTGGACTGCTTCCATCCTTCAGTTGTAATAAACGTCTACTTTACAATGAGCTCTTAAATTCTATAAGTGACGTCAAATTGGATCTAATAATGGCAAAAAGATCAAGTACTGGAAATGCAACTTGTTCACCCTGTCTTAGCAAGCAGTGTTTGTCCTCAGCCCCTCGCTGTGCTGCTGCTGCCTTCGAGGGCTCTGGAGCTCGCCCTGCACCTGGGGAAGGTGATTTGCACAAATGTGTGTGCTTTCCTTGTGTCCTGGCTGTGCTGCAGGCAGTGGGCCCAGGAGGGCTGGAATGGGACAGACCTCTCCATTGGGATCACTCTGGGAGCACCCAATGGGCTGGGAGGGCTGAACAGCACCCAGAGCCTGGCTGGGTCACACTAACACACAGTCACACTCGTGCACACCACTGCAGTTGTTCATCAGCTGCTGATTCACCGTGGGATGGGATCTGAGCTCAGCCGTGAAACTGGGATGTGCAAACATCTGCATGAGTGAAGATGTGACAGATGAGATGGAGGATTAGGATGAATGACCCTGCCCAGAGTCACACACTGACACAGTGGCCTTGGAGCCAGAGCGTGTGAACTGTGCACTTTTAAGGAGCTTTAACTTTTGATCAGTTGTTGTTTTTTTTTTCCCAGGCCTGATGAGTTTTTAAATCTGCTTAGCTGTCAGTGAGCAGGTACAACTCACACTATGAAAACTGAAAACTGCTGATTTTCAAAGCCTTCTTCTCTATCTTCAGTTTAGTGCATGTGTGTGTGAGAGAGAGACAGTTTTGAGAGTAGTGATGAGTGGTTTGTGGCCACAGAGCTACTAAATAGAAATGTTGAGGCCTTTTGACCTTCCAGTGTAGATATGGCTTGAAACAGTCCCAGTGGAGAGATCACTTTGGTGGGGTTGGGTGAGGAGGGGAGAGAAGGGAATGGTAAAATACGAGCACTCGTTATTCATCTCCTTGGAAAAGCCTCATTAATTGTGTTTGCCCCTGACCTTTACAGAGCAGTGATCAGTCATGAGAGATTCACAGTGACACACTCCAGCCTAGAGTGTGCTGAGCACTCACAGACCAAGAAGTTCCTCTCTGTCCTGTGTCCTTCCCGTGGAGCCAGCTGTGGGATGTGGGCAGGACAAATGCCAGGCTGTGCTGGTCCCTGTGGTGGATCCTGGGCCCTGTGTGCCACAGCTCCTGGAGAGGGCTGGGCAGGCAAGGCTGGCCAGACAGCCAGGCTCTGTGGGTACTCGTGGAAAGCTCCTGAGAGGCAGGGACGCTGTGGACGAGCAGGATCAGAGTGACAGGGAATGGTCTTTGCAGCAGTGCCACTCTGGACAGATGAAGCTGAGCAAGACTGCTCTGGGCCAGGAGGGAAACTGCCGCATTAATCAAGGTGTGAGCCCGAGGCTGCCTTTGAAAACTGCTGACTTAGGCCCTGGGATTCTGTTTCCCATTTATGCTGCAGCTTCTGAAGGCATAAATAAATCCCAGCACAGTAAGGATGCAGTGCTTCCAGTCATGGCAGAGCTGTGTCCTCCTCCAGGGAGCTCTGCAGGAGAGGGAAGGTGGCTGGGCTGCTAAGCCTGGTGTTGCTTTCAAAGTCCAAGTGTTAGATCCACTTGGGATCAGTGCTGACATCTCTTTGATACTGCTTTCTTCAAGAAAGCATCTTCTTGAGGGATAAAAGTGATACAGAGAGCCTAAGGAAGGTCTTTAGGGAGATAGGTGAGGTCTTCAGGTAATGCCTTCCCTCATCCTTTTGCCTGTACAGGTTTGGCTTGGTTTTCTTACAGTTGTTTCTGTTAATTATCTTAAATTTCTTGGTGATGTGAAAATATTGCAGGGAAAAATGTTCAACAGCTGAGTCAAGAATATCAATCCTTAGCTCACGAGTGTGCTCTTTCATGGAGGAGACTTTTCTCAGCTTCTCCAGAGAGCACAGCCCTGAGCAGGCAGTGGGTGATGAGAACCTGAGACCTGGGGCTGGGACTTGCTTCTGCTACCAGCTGCTGTGTGAGCCTCCATGATGGGTTTTCCTTTTAACTTTACAATGGCATAAAATCAACCTCCTGTGAGAGGCTGGAAAATGCTCATTATAGCTGCTCTCTGTCGTGTCTGTTGCAAAGGGAATGCAGCAGCCATGGCCTGAGGTGGGTCCCTGCTGCTGGGGCGTTGCTCCCTGCAGCCCTGAAAGGCTCTGCTCAGCAGCCTGAGCATGGAAAAAGTGAGCTGGTCAAAATTTGTCATTGAGGTGACAGCTGGGAAGAGTCATAACAGCTCTTCTGTAGCCTGAACCCACAGTGTGAGTGGTTCTGCTACCCTGACCCCCTCGAGGAGCTGGGATTCTGCTGTCACACTCAGTTTCCATCTCCTCGGGGCTAGCCTGGGAAGCCTGGCTGGGATTTGGCCTCCAGCATTCCAGTAGCACAGTTTAACCACCCTTCACACGCTGAACTTACTCCTTAATTACGAGCTGTCAGTTGTTATCAGCCCTTTGCTACCTCCCTTAGTAGCAGGGAGGCTGCCCAGACACTCCCAAAGTGAGCCAAGTTCATGGGTTAAATGGAGATATTCTGCTGGGTCTCTTGGTCTGTTCAGCTTCTGCAGACCCAGATAATCCTCCCCTGATTTTAAAGCACGGGCACTTTTTTTAGGGAGTTTGTTGTTGTGAGGGAGACTGTTAAAATGGGAAGTAAAAGCAGCAGGCTGTGCATGAGCCTTTAGACAGCCTGGAGCAATGGCTCAGAGGAGGACCTGACTCATCTCAGCAGGATATTGACTCTGCAGCATAATTATGATGCTTTGAGAACCTGATTTTAAAATAATTGAGGTATAAAATTATGCGCCTGGCTCTCCCAGTTACTACAGCTCGGGGTATAAATTGAATAAGGGGCTGTACAAATGTGCCACTTGGCTGGAGCAGGAGCAGCAGCCAGTCTGGAAATGTCCTGCGTCACTGTGCTTGCCTCTTGCTGGGAAGCCAGCTGCAGGCTGAGCTTTGCAAACAGCCTCTGCATCTCCCAGTTGTGCAGCCACAGGGGTGTGGCAGGTCCATGGAAAGTGCAGCTTGGTGTAGCCAAAATCCAGTGGTGAAACCCTGGCTGTTTGCTAATCCCAGCACGTGGAGCAGCTCCAACACCTCTGGCTGCTCCCAGCAATGGGCTGGGTGCAGAGAGTGCCATGGACACATTTGGGGTTTGATGCCCCTTTGCCAGAGCTGTGGTCACTCCCCTGCTTCCAGAAGCACTTTTTCCTTTCTCCCATCATTTCTGCAGGCAAACTTTTGTGTTTTGTTTAGACAATACAATGAGTGGTCTTTGATTGTCTATGAAATCCCAGGATTTTGGGAGGAGGCCACCATCCTCAGTGAGTTGTCTGAAAGGGCCATTTTGGCACCTCCATCCCACCTGGAATGGTGTTCCCCCAGATCTGAATTTGGTGAAATCCCATGGTTTTATTTCATGGTTTGATACCTGGGCTCCACTGCTCTTGCAGGGGTAAGAACAGGTTCTTTTCAACTCAAAGACAACCCAAGCTGCAAACATACCTCGATAATTTACTTTTCTTTGCCAGTCTGGCTGAAAACCAGGCAAACAAGCCAGGTTTGTTCTCTTTGTGCCTCCTTGAGTGTCAGGCTGCTGATCCCAGGTGCCTTTCTCTTGGCTGAGGTTGGGATTTGCTCTATGGTGTTGCCCAGTGTGTTTCCAGATTGTTTTCTACCCAACCCTCAGGGGTGGCTGCAGTAGCTGGAGTGGGGCACCTCCAGTGGGCACTTCCAATGGACTGCTGCTGCCTGCAGCCCTGTGGGCTGAGCACAAATGCTGCTTTTTAATCACTGACCGCAGGGAAGGAGAAACATGAAGGAGGGTTCATGCTGAACCCTCAGCTCCCATGAAAGCTGAGCAGGAGCCAGTGCTGTGACCAGACAGGCTCCATGTGCCAAGGCTGCTGCTGTGCCTGCTTGGGACCAAAATGTTGGGATTTTTAGTCTGTAATAAAATAAACCCTCTTGTGTCTCAGCCATCTGAATTATTACCTGACTGGAACTTCATTATAAACACATTTTTTCCATGTTGGTACAGGTTTCTTGCCATTTTACTGCTTTTCAGGTTCCATGTTTTGTTTTATTAATCTCTTCCAATCAATAGAACTATCCCATTTTTAGCAAGTAGCAAGGACAGATGTGACTGATGTCCTTATGATGGAGCAGAATCACTTTCAGAGCATTTGGGGAACAAGGGGAGAAGCTTTTCAATCTAATTTTCAAAGATCTCTAAAGCACAACAAACTGCTCAAGATGTGTAGCTGAGTCTCCCGCTGCCATCAGCTCCAAGAGTTGGGATCCTGGAGTTGCACCATTGCTGATCTGATCCTTGAGATCCATCCTCTGATGGTAACTGTTGTTCCTTGCCATGACACTAATTAAAAACCACTTAATGAGATTATCTCCACCTGTTCTGGAGGATTAGTTTGATGGAGGAAATCCTGGATGCACACACTTCTCTGCAGAGCTCGGCAGTGTAGGGAAGCAGAGTTTTCCCAGAATTATTCTCTACAGGCTTTGCCATAGCAGAGACTTCTTTATCCTCCCCATCCACGGGCACAGATTGCTCTGACAGCAATAAAATGCAGCAGAGAATTGAATTTGGAAATAAATTGTTTAGATGATGCAGCAGCAGACGGATCACTATTCCAGAAGAGTCGGTCTGGGGTGGATTTGCTTTAGTGCCAGATTGGAAATGTGGCAGTCACAGGGAGCTGAGCTGGGGGCACCATGGCATGGGGCTGGGTGTCCCCTGGGCAGTGTCCCTGAATGTGCTCAGCTCTGGCAGAGCCATCACAGCAAACCTGGGTTATAAACACTGGATGTTGTCCCTGTCTGTGACCATGGGCACGTGCCTGAGCCTCTCTAAAGCTCGTAAAAGGTCGGTGAAGTGTTGTGCAAACACCGGCTGGCACTAAGGGCTGCTGATAGCCATGCGGTTTCCTGATTCCCACGCCGTGGTTTAATCCACAAGATAAATTGGTTGGGTTTGTTCTCTTGGTTGTTTCTACCAGTCACAGGGCTTGGGGCTGGTTTGGCTCCAGCAGCTCTCTCTGAAGATGTCCAATAAGCAGGCACAGCAGAAAGGTGGATTTTGGTGACAAGAAGGAGCCCAGTGAATGGTTTATGTGCTGTGAGAGCCATCACCAGATCCTGCCCAGGCTGCCTTGGGCTGATAACAGACTTTGCTTCTTGTGTTCTCTTCTCCTCACAGTCATTCTTTTATTCCCCCCTTCCTTATATAAAGTTATTGTCTTTATCCACAGTCCATAGGGGGTATTAAAGGTATTTGCAAAGTTCCTGCTTTAACTGTGGTATAGTAAATGCTGTATTCCCTGAATCCTTAACTAGTAATTCTGTTACAGTGCCTTGAGGTGGGGTACAATGGAATTTTTCTCTGTTGCAGTTTGATCTTTGACTGTATTCTCATGCAGTGGGAGTGTAAAAATGAGCCTGACATTGACAGAAGTGACAGGAGGATCTTGCCAGCAGACAGTTTTGGAGGTGCAAAAAGAAAGGGTCCTACCAAGACTATAATTCAGAATAAAGCAGGAGGAAAATGTACATTTCTGCTGTCTTTATTCTTAGAATCCAATGGTCTTTCTTCATCAGATTGTTACTGAGGGCTGAGGAAGTTGGATAATTGCCCTTTCTTGCTGCTAAATGAATTTGAGAGGATAAAACCTGATGCTTTTGAGAGGATGCATCTCCAGTGTGTTGCTGACACTGGAGACTGTGGGCAGCAGCAGATCTGCCTATTCATTTGGAGCTTTTGTCACATCTCTTCCGTGGAGATGCTGTTGCATATGAAAGTCTGATTGATACTAAGGCAAAGGTCAGGAGAGTAATGGCTTTGATGGTATCCCCTGAAGCAAATAAAAATTCTTCTGAAAGATTCTGTTCAATTTGAAATCAAAGGTCTGGTAGCACTCCAGGGATTCTTCTCTCTGCTATTATGCTTATAGCTATTACAAAAATTAATGTTTGCCTGTTATTGTTTGTTTTTGGTTTTTTTCCTAAATAGGATGTTGTGCCATAAGAATGGAAAATAACCACTTCTCTCTTTCCTCCCCCCTCCTTTCTGTCTGTTTCAGGGATCCTCGATGCATTTCCTTGCCATTATTTAAGGAGCCTTTACTAAAAGCTTTTGGATTGTGTTTGTGAGCAGCCAAGAGGTTTTGGTATCCAAAATGCTCATAAAGGAATATCGCATTCCTCTCCCGATGAGCGTGGAAGAATATCGCATCGCCCAGCTCTACATGATCCAGGTCAGGACCCTCCTGTGCTCCTGCAGCCTCTGGGGGCTCTCTGGGGGACAATTCCTGCAGCATTGGAAGCTTTAAATTTGGGGTTCGCTGTTTGCTTTTAAAGGAGCAGTGGGGAAAGTAATACAAACATCAATTTCTGACTTGCTTCCTCTTCTGCTTAAATTGGAGAAGCTCTGTCTGACCTGGCTGGGGAAACACAAACCTGTTCCTGTGGAACCACTCAGCCCAAGTGTGTGGGTTCCTACTGCAAGGGATCAAGCTGTGGGGCATGAACTTCCCAGCTGGGTGGTGGTTACTGGTAGTGCCAATTCCAGTTGCAAACCAAATTCTGTTCTTTTCTTGAGAAGCAACAGTCTAATATAAACTTGAGAGGGTAAACCAGAGGCATAATTTGGAATTAAGGGAGGGGAAAAAAAAAAGAGTAATATATCTCATATACTGTGCTCATATACCACAATGAAAGAGATACTAATCAGTTTAGGCATAAAATGTAGATAATTTTTAATAGGTTCTGAATACTGATGGGAATTTTTGCAGAATTCCCTGTCTGCAGTAAAGCAGTTAATTAAAATGTTGGAGTTTTGTAACTGAAGTCCTCTGTGCCCATATTCTCCCAGTGTTTGAAATCCAACCAGGAGCAGTTATAAAAGGAAATGAAACTGAAGTGTTATTTCATTGTGCCACACTTTAAATAAAATGTAATTTTCTTCATCCAGCAAAACACACATCTAATACTGAGTTTGCAGGAGAACTTTGCTTTCTGAAGCAGTGCTAGAAAAATCTGCTTTGGCTTAAAACCTAAAATAAGGGGAAAAAACAACCCACCCCAAATCGAAGCAAAAGTACAACTCCCCCACTTCTCTCCTGACCACCCACCTGTGTTCCTTAAGGATTCATGCACTTGGGCTTGACTGTTTAAAGAATACATGTGTATTTTGCAGTAATAATGGTCAAATTCAAATTTCTGACACAAATGTGTCATCTTTGTGTGTTTAACCTAAATCTTGGCTTAAAGAGGTAAACATTTTTCTTAGGTGGTTTCATTTTTCTGTACCTTTTCCTGATGCTGTAGCTGCTTTGAATATTGGTGTAATTATTTTGTTAACAACTTTGTCTCCCTAATTTGTCTCAGCTGCTTTGCCTGAAGAGCTGGTGGATGGCAGCAGAGTATTATCTGTGCAGAACTTGTCAGAGAGCAGCAGAGCGTAGGGGAGAGTGATCTGATTAGGAAGGAGGAGCCCACCTGATTAAACAGAGGATGACTCCTTAATTGGGGACTGTCTGTGGGGCCTCCTGGGAATTCTGGAGGACTTGGTCAGGGAGGTGGATTTGCTTTTTGACCTCAGAAGTTAAATTGCTGATTTTAACTTAATGCAGAGCACTGGGTTCTGCTTTGTTGCTTGACAGGGATTTTGGCCACATCTTAACATCAAAAGGACACGAGGAACCATAAGGGTTTCATGCAAGGGGAAGTACACCAGCTTGAGAAACTGCATCTCCAAATTGCCATCCAGCCCTGCTTTAATTTTCTACTGCATTGCCAGGCAGCAGAGTAAGGTTTCCTTGTAGCTCAGGTGTCAAGTCAGGTTTCAGATGTCCCTCCACTCTCCTGGAGCAGGGGGCTGAGCTGGAAACACTTCATGGAGCCCAGGGGCTGGGGGAGCTGCAGGAGTGCATGGCAAGCAGGGGACTTTGCTCTGTTACTTGTGTAAGTAACACAAGAGGAAAAGTTAGCTGTGCTTTTCCTTGAGAATACCAGTTTCAGCTCAAGTTTGAAATAAGCAAAAAGCAGTAACAAAACAAATTCCACTTAGGGTAGAGTTCATAGTTTGGTAGCAATTTGCTTCAATCATTCCTGCAATTGGTGGAAAGATTCCTGCTGGCTTCAGTGTGAGCTTTTCCTAGACCAGCATATCAAATCTTCAGTTTGATTTAAAAGTGGAAGTTTTGTCTTTGAGACAGGCAGTGGAGAGCATGACTCTGTCCTTTTAGAGAATGAGAAAGTGCTTCATGTCTGCCCTTTTATTTTTCGTCTGGAACGCCTGAAGAGGCCACAGGACAAGTAAGTTCTGTGTGTTGAGCCCCCTTATGGGAACAAGCTCAGATATCTGTGCAAAGCAGCAGTGGAGAGGCATTTCTGAGAAATCTGTGGCTGAAATGTGGAACAGAATGTTTTGAGGTAGTTCCTGGGAAGAGGAGCGATTCTTAAAGGCAAAAGGTTGATTTCTGTGACATTTGTCATGCACAGAATGGTGGCATTATTGCTTGCAGCACCAGGCAGCCTAGTCCTGTGAGGAGCAGTTCTCCAGCAGTGCAAAAGGAGATGCCACAATTGCTCCTCAAGGGTTTAGGGAGCCTCAAGCATGCACCTGAAGTTGATCACTCAGTTACCTTCAAGCTCATGAGTGAAAATTCCCGTTAAATTCCAAGCCAGCTGGTACAAAGCTGCCTATTTTTTAAAAAAATCTTTTTGCCTGGGTGTACATTTTCCTAGATTTCAGCATTGTCCAAATGGAAGTTTTCCAAAAGGCCCTTCTCCCCTGAGCCCTGTGGTGGAAGTGATGCCCCAAAGCCATGTAGGCAGGGATGTTCAACCTCAAGCTGCAGTACTGTCACCACTTTTCAAAGCCATTTCCATGTAGATTTTTGCTCTGCAGGGGAAGGATCAATCATCTGTTTTCATGAGAGAACAATCCCTTCTTATTCATACAAGTCTCTACAAAACTTTCCACCAGATTTGATGTAAGCAGCATCGTGCCCAAATAGCAAAGGATCCTTCCATTAAATGGGAACAGGCTGTACTCATATTTGCTGTGTTTACTGGATGGGAGAATTAAAATTGTGCAGTATATAATCCACATCTCTCTTGCTTCTCTGCGCCACTGGGCAGGCGAGACGTGCAAT
Organism: Melospiza georgiana; assembly: GCF_028018845.1. Classification (NCBI taxonomy): domain Eukaryota; kingdom Metazoa; phylum Chordata; class Aves; order Passeriformes; family Passerellidae; genus Melospiza; species Melospiza georgiana. Next base: position 2,452,027 of record NC_080447.1, read on the forward strand.
AAATCATTGTGTGCATGCCTGTGTTGCTCTGTAATTCCTCTTATAACTACAAGTTCTCCAGGCTGGTGTATAAAGCTGTGAAAACTGAGATGAGTGGCCTGCTGCTTTGCTTTTTTAGTGTTTGGTTTTTTGTTTTTGTTTTTTTTTTAATTTGAGGTGAGAGAGCAAAAAGTCTCCTAAGTTGCTTTCTGCTGGCTTCTGAAATACTATCTACAGTCAGTGGTTTCAGTACTTTAAGTAGCACTTAAATTCTTCCCTAAATAAGTTAATTTTACATTACAGCAAGGACTTAATGTACCCTCGACTTGCTTGAAGCCTAGCAGATCTGAATTGTTTTTCTCTATTAAATTTCAGACTTTCAATATCCTTCCAAGGGAAACCTCTCACGCAGCATTGTCAGCCTCTCCAGGCTGGGAACCCTTGCTTCATCCAGAGCAATTTGGTTTACCTTTTCCATAGGCACAAGACCTTTTTGCATCATTGCTGAGGTTTTGTCTCTTTTTAGGTCCAAATTAAAGCATACTCATTTTTGTATCTGAGCTAAGAACCAGCAATCTTCCTTCCTGGTTTTATTCTGGTGCATAAAACAGGCAAAATATTTCAAAACAATGAAATCATTCTTTATACCTCTATTAATGTAACTTTTCCCTGAAATTTGTGTGCACATGTAAAAGGCAGTCCTGCTTTCAAGGGTGAGGGTTTCTCAATGAACTCAGCCTGGAGCTGAGTTGTCCATGGGACTGGGAGAGGTTTGATCTGGGGAGCTGCAGGCTGATGTCCTCAAGTAAGCAGAGAGGAACTGGAGATGAGCACTGGAACAAGTTCTGTGGTACACAAACCATTTATGGGGGGAACAACTGTAACCATCTATAGGGATTTGTTTCTTCCTGCAGAAATTTTGAGCCAAGGACTCTGTCCTGGATGTCTTCTCAGTTCTGCACATCACATCTGAGGTGTGTGTGCTATTTCAGTCTCTGTGAGGTGAACCCTGTTGGGCACAGAGGGATCTGTGTTACACAGATCTTATTAAAGGGTCTCTTAGTTCTTCCCCTCCTGAATCCTGCATATTTTGGTCTCAGCAGCAATCCTTTCCTGGAACACTGGCATCTTTTCCTTCTGTGTTCAGGGAACCTTTCTGTCTGCACACCTCCTCCTCCTCACCCCAGCAACAATGCACGCATTAACGTAAAGTCTCTGTTTCATAAAAGCTTGAAATCCGAGTCCTGGATGCATTTGTTGGGATGTTATTAGCCAAAGGTCAGTCCTTTTATCATCTTAATAATGTTCATTACTGTGCTTCCATATGCCACAAGATTCCGAGAGACTGCTGCCCTTCTGACCCTTGCATAAGACAAGAGAATTCCTCTTGTTATTAAAACTTATTTTTATATCAGCGTGCTCAGCTTTCTTGTCTCTTGTAAATAACTCTGGTCCTCATTTTGTCTACACAGATTTCTCTGGGTATTTGTGACCTTCCTCCAAAGATAGTGTGCTTTAAAAATATTCTTCTGCTGGACTTTGTGATTACCTTTTGAGGAGAAGACTTATTTTAAGATGCAGCGTCATCCTTTGGAGTTAATAGCGTTAATACTTTGTCATTCATCACTCTGAGGGTCCATGGCTGGGAAAGGCCTCTGGCCCTGTTTGAGGCACTACATGGGAGATAACCCATCTGCTCAGCACTGCCTGCTGAACTCAGGCACAGTCCTGGGAATTGAGGGCTTCTCTCATGTTTTAACATGAGCCTCTCCTCTACCGTCCTCCAGGGCTTTGCATTTATTGCCTTCCCTGAAAAATCAAAGCCTGTTCCAAGCATCTGCAATGTGCTGTACTCTCCTGTCCTGACTGCTGATGGAGTATCCTGAGTCACTTTGCTCCTTTCTGGAGAATCATGGTTTGTCCATCATCTCAGTTTCCAGACACCTGCACTGTCCTATTTTCCCCTTCATTTCCATGTAGCTCTCAGGAAGCACCTTTGAGAGCAGACTGAGAGCTCTGCTTGGTGCTGGTGGCAATTCTTGAGGCCCTGTTGTGATACCCAGGTGCAAAAGTTGTGTCCCTTAAGCCCTCAGCTCTGCTTGGCAGTTGCCAGCAGGCTCAGCAGATGGTGAAGGATTGATTGAGTGGGGGAAAGCAAACTAACCCTTCATCTCTGGACACTGAAAACTGGAGGGCTGATTATTTCTGTTCTGCATGCAGATGCCTTGGCCATCTGCACAGACAGACATTTGTGCTTCAGTTTTAAAGCAGGTGATGCTGCTGACAGCTCCAGAGACCCTGGAAGGCTCACAAGTCTAAAAGCAAAGCCTGGTTTGAAGCTTTGCCCCTGATTTCTGTGCTGCACTGTTAAAACCTGTGGCTTCTGTGTGCTCTCTTCTTCCTCTGGTTTTCATAACCTTTTCTTTGTGACCATGAGGATTTGCAGCCTTCTGGAGGAGGAGAGTAAGGCACTTGCAGATGTTTGGTTTTGATGACAAGGGTGGTACCACACTTGGGGTCTCATTTGCACAGGTTATCATTTTGGGAAAACATACAGAAGGAGCAAACACATTTTCTACATCTACTTTTTTCTTGTTTTGTAGTCATTATCCTTGAATTCTTACATTGTCTGGGATTCCATATCATGTTCCAAAAAAGATTGATTTTAGGGTAGTGAACTTGATGTTGCCTTGACAGTTCGTGTGCTCTCTTTCTCTTAACAAAGGTGAATGAAGCTGAACAAAATTTTAAACTTCAGATTTGCACTGATTTTAATACAGGACACAGCACTGCCAGTCCTACTAAAATTGTTGGCTGTCAAAAACCCTTTTTCCTTCTGTATTTTTTTTATTCTTATGAAAGAAGGACAAAAATATTGACTGGGATTAGGTTCTCCCTTTTTCAAATACCTGAAGGCAAGTAATGAATTAAGTATAAGGAAGACTATGGGGATTTCTTTAAGCCAGTCCTGTGGTATTTTAGCACACAGCCCATTGTTAGTGAACAATTGCATTGGGTTCCTAAATTATAAGGGATGTAGTCAGAGGATTAGACTTGATCCAGAGAAGCCCAAGTTGAAATTTTGTCTCTGACTCACAGTATAGTAATGGGCAACTTGCTTTGCCTCCCTTTAAACCAGGGACAGTAATTCTCACAGACAGTGTCTGTGGAATAGCTAATGCAGTGAAAAATCAGTTTAAAGACTGATTGGATGGAAGGAAATACTTGGAGTAGATAAAATACTGAGCTGGAAGTGTAGTAGACATTTTGAAAGATGAAGCATGTGGGGTAAACAAGTTTGAGGTATCTCCATAATAAAGTGATCCCTAATTCATGTGCCTGTGGCACATCCAGCCCTGACTCTAAAGGACTGTGACAGGGCATCTTTGTAAGGCACAGTGATTAATGAGTGGCCATGAGAAAGGTTCTCTTAATGCTGTAAATTTTTTATGACCCTACACGATTGATTGTCCCCAAAATATCCTGTTTTTGTACAAGCAGCTTCATTAATATCTAGCCCTGATTCTAAATAATGCAGTGCCTACAACACTTGTACAAAGTGAGGCTGTGTGTGTTTCTGCTCGAGCCTGGTGCTGACAGCCCAGCCTGCCTGCAGCTTTTAGGGCTTTTTTACAAAAAATGTGAGTTCCATTACAAGCAAAGCAGCCAGGAGTGCTGGTGCAGATGCAGTGCAGGTAATGTGAGAGGTCCCTTCCTCAGGGCCTCCTGTATACCCAGCTTTGCTTGTGCAGCTCTGCATGTGCCTGTCTCTGACACAAAGACCCTTCTTGGTCTCCTTCTGTGCTGGATGTGCCCTTGGAGGCAGCATTGAGGGTGGTTACAGGCCTGTCTGCTTGTCCAAATTCTTGTTTGGTAAGCTTGAGGGAAGATTCCCCCCATAAAATCCATGCCACAGGCAGGAGTGGTCAGGTGGCATCTCCCTGCAGAGCTGGGAAGGACCCAAAAGGGAAGAACCCTCTTGGAAGTTGCAGCTGATCAGTGCTGGATTGGGAAAACAGAGGGTAACTACTTAATAGTTACTATCAGAAGGTAACTACTTTATGGTTCCTATCAGAATTATGTGCAGCTGGTGAGGTATCAGTGTTTGGGGACAGGGCAGTGTCTGGCTGGAATGAAGCACTGCATATTACCCAGCCCATTGATCAAACCTGCAAAGGGGTGTTTGAAACAGCTGCTCTGTTGCCTTTATTAATGAAGCCATTGATGAGGAACAGATTCTTTCCCCTCTCCTCAGGGTTTCAGGTCATTCCCCTGCATTGGGAGCAGTGAGGCTCAAAGTGCTATTGTAAAGCCTCGTGTTCTGATCGTTATCTTGTTGACTCAAACTAACCTTCCTTCCAGAAATAAGTATTGACATGGCCCTTCATGGGGTTTTGTTTTGTTTTTTTTTAACAGCACTAATTGGATTACAGTAATTGTCACGCGTGAAGGATGCATGGCGGAGCACAAAGGGCACAGGGGAGGCTCGGTGTGGGCACCATGGTTACTGGTGACATCACTGCTTTGCTGCTCCCCGCCAGGATTCGGTGCAGCTGGAGCTGGAGTGAGGATGGCCCCAGCTGGGGGGTTGCTGATGCAGCCCCTCCCGTTGCCATGGAAACAGAGGATGCAGTTTAGAGTTGCCTGCATGCATAACGTGGTGCTCACGGTGTAAACAAAAGCAGGGTCCTGTGGTGCCCACAGCTTCTGGAAGGGCAGAGTGGGGAATCCTGTTGTGGTTTGACTTGTTTTCCCATTGACTTTACTGTGCATGATGAGACAAAGTGAGCCTTACTTTGAGGGACAAGAGCAAAGCTCACAAGTCCTTTGCTGTCCTGAGCAGTTTTGTGGTTGAGGGTTTGCCAGTCCAACTTGATGTAATTGTTTCTGATTGGACCTTACAAAGTGCAGGCTCAAAAGTTCTGTTAAAACCATCCCTGGGATAACAGGGTCCCCATTGCTAAAGGTAAGCCCCTACCTACCTTTAAGATTGTCTTTCTAATATAACCATTAAGATTGTTCTCAACTCCTGCAAAACAGTAGAGGAGCTTCCCTGTTTGAGGACTGTTTTGCTGTATTTTGATTAAGGTTCCTTCCTCCAGCAAAGAGCACTGTCACAAAATGGTTAGGGTGCTGAAATGGGGATTCAGAGATGTGGGTACTGGATGTAGCCCTGCCAGCAGCTCTGTGTCTTCAGGTTCCTTTCTCTTTCTTCAAAATGGTGCTCTCTTGTTGGTTCCATGATCTTTAATGTGAGGGCACTCAGCTGTTCTGACTGGGGAACAAAAGCCTCTGCCAGCTGAAGTTGTGTGTGCTGTTGTACTTCAGCACCCTCCTGCTTAAGTAACAGTAGGGGTGATTTTTATTTTTAATTTAGTTCCTTTAACTTTCTGTTTGCTTTTAGAACATTGTGCACTGATAAAATTATGTTGGTTTTGATGTGACAAGAAATTCTGAATTTTGGCTTCTCTAAGAGTGGAATAGCTCCATCTTTTTTGCTCTGTTCTTTCATTTTGAACAAAGCTCTTTGCTCAGGTATTGCTCTGGCTATGGTGATATGATTTTAACTGAGTGTTTCAGGTCTTTGACACACACATACAGAAAAGAAAAGAACAAGTTGTAAGGTATGAAACTATGGTACTTTTAAGATAAGCTGGCATTTTGTTTTCATAGGTAGGTGTTGGTTACCTGCAGTAAATAGTGACCATGAATGGGGCCTGGGCTATCAGATATCTGCATCAGCAGGCAGAAGGTTGCTGGTGGTGAAAGCAGATTGCTGGTAATGAATTAGCTGTCAGCTGAAATGCTGGTGAAGGAGTGGTTAACAGAAGCCAGAGCTGAGTCATTGCGCAGCACAGGCGCTGAGGCACAGCGGGTACACCCTGAGCAGGCACTCCCTGCCTGCCCGTGGTACCAGTGCAGCATCCTGGGCTGGGAAAACCCTTCAGAATAAACCCAGCATTCCCTCCAGGACCTTTTGGTGTTTCCCAGTGTGTCCATCACTGGCTTTCTGGTTTTTGGTGCTGTTTAATTCTGGCAGCTATGGCTGGAATGTGCTGTTGTATTTTATTTGTGGTGTTTGCTGATACTGCCACAATAGCCCAAATTACATGGGTGAGACTAACAGGCTGCTTTTCTCACAACCTCTCCCAGCTTTTCTGTTAAAGTTTGCAACTTGCAATGTCCCAGCCACAGTGTCACTGGTACCTCCTCGGTACCTGGTGCCTGCAGGTTGGGGTGAGGATGGCTGCTGCTGGACCATAGTAAGGAAGCCTCTTGATGGTGGGAGGACACCACTTTGGAAAATCAATTGTAGGAGTGAAATATCCCTCAGCCTAAATAATGTTCAGCTGGAGATAGTTGGGAATATTTTTCCCTTAGCATATGGAAGAGATTTGGAGCAAAGAGTTTATTCCTCTCCCTCAGCCTAAGTTTTGTTTATACCTTGGGTGCCTTTACACTTTCTTTCTAAAACTGAACAAAACAGGTCTGGTTGGTGAAAACAGGTCTTAAGAGCTCTCCAGTGATGGCAGGAGTCATCTTGCTGAGCAGCTTCAGGCATTTTTGTGGTCTGATGGATTGTGTGAGGCACTTCATGCTTTCTCTGGTTCCCAAAGGAAGGGTCTGTTTCTGGGGACTTAATTGGTGTTTGTGGTAGCCTTAGCATCCAAAACAATAAAAAAAATAGTAATGGGTCATAGAGAATGTTTTCTCAGCCTCCCTTGCCACAACAATATGAGCAAGTATGTTAGCAGGGTCCTCTGGGGATATTTGCTGTCATGTTCTTGTTCTGTGGTTACAGAGATGTCTTTGCAGCCCTTGTTAACCGAAACCGTCAGGCAGCTGGAAACTTCTCATATCCCTATCTAGGTCTTAGTGGGCTAAAAAAATCCTGAGAATTCAGTGTTATTTTAATGCATTCTCCCAGAAGAGTTTTGTCCAGACTATCAAAATACCCCCTTTTCCAAATGGGAGCTGGAGGAAAAAAACACCCCCCAAAAAAATCTTGTGGTTATTGTTTCCAGACAATGATTTGTGTCTTCCTTACCCATGGATGATAGGTCTGTCAAGCATGGTGCTGTCAGTCTTCATAATTGGAGTAATCTCAAACAGAACTCTCGTGGGTCCTGTGGCGCTGTGTGACTGCCCTGCTGAGGGGATGTAAGAACATCCGGAAGCTGAAGCATCCCAGCCTTTTGTGAGCACTGTCTCACTTATTTAGATTGAGAGGTTGTACTGCAAACCATAATCAGTGGTAAACAAGGTGAGAGTGTAGCTATAATCTGTTTTGGAAAGCTAGAACATGCCTGGATCACCCATTATCACCATGCAGCCTACCCTGTCCTGACTGTTCTCTGCAGGAGCGTTGCTGTGCTCAGAGCAGTTACAATAAAAACAGACAACTTCAGGAGGAGCTGAACCAGCTGAGCTGTTGGCAGTGCTGCTGCTGGCTTTGCAGAGATTCTCTGCTTGTAGACCTGAGCCTGTGAGCAGCCTGGGCTGGATTCCAGGGCAGGAGCACAAGGAGGATTCTGGATTAGATTAATATTCTTCCTGGTGTTCTGAGTTGGTTGATGGGGCTGTTTTTCTTCTAATTCCCCAAAAGCAAAACATTACAAGGCAACCTTAATTTACACAGCCTGACTTGTGTATTTCTCCAGCTGATCCAATAATCCACATCCTTAACTGATCCAGCAGTATGCACTCCTGTTCTGGGAATGCTGTTCCTTCAGCTCTGCTGAGACTCCTTGGGCTGTGAAGGTTTCTGTGACCATCAACCATCTTTCCTTTATGGAGCTGTGTCCCACTAGAAAAACAAACACATTGCATTGAGTCACCTGGTTCTGTTCACCTGGGCCAGGTCATTTGCTGGACTAAGGCTTTGCAAGGTGTGCTCTGGTTGGGAGACACATTTCTGACTGGGAAGGGAGATGGAAGATCTGAGAACTGATGAACCTACCTGTGGAAGGCTCTGTTTACAGCTGTTGGTCTGCTGTTGAGAGCAGATGATAAATGGGGTTAGGCTGGCCCAGTGGTTAAGTGATATTCATGGGAATTATTCATCTGTGATTGTTGTGCTGAGGTCATGTGCTGTGTCCCATGCTATGCTGCTGTGCCAAGAGATTTATTTTAATAGAAGCCTTTAAGTAACTGGCATTCTTGCTAATCATGGTGCATCTGCTTCTCTGGGTTCCCTGTTATGAGTAATTTAATGCTATTACTTTAGCTAGAAGGGATCTGTGTCACCATCTGTCCTGAAAAGCTATTGATGGGGCTGTGGGGAACATGGATGTCATCAGCAGGAGAGAGGGACTTGGAAAGGGATGCCTGGATTTCCTCTTGTAATACAATATAAGATGGTTTACTGTGCTTGTGGGTTAGATAACCTGCACAGAGAGGCTGTCAGCTACTCTTTGATTTTGTTGGGACCATTCCTGTGGCAGTAGTGAGTAGCAATGACCCAGGCAATCTCCTAATAAAGTCTCTACTTCTCTCTGAGGCTGAAGCCTCTGAGACTGACCCTCAAGTGCCTGCACATCAGCACCTCCAGCAGATATTCCTTGGAGAGGTCCTGCCACACACTTCTCAAGCCAAATGTTTTCTTAATTGAGGGTTATTTTTAATTGTTGTTTACAGACCATTTCCTTGTGAGAAGCCCTCTCCAGGCTGTGGCTCAGGCACAGTGGGCATGAAGAGGCTGCAGAGCAAATTGCTCTTCACTCCCACAAGTGCTTCACTTTCACAGCACCACTTGTGCCCAGAGTACCATCCTGGTCTCTCAAGTGCATGTGGCTAAAGTCTTTATTTTTATTATATGAGAAACATAACTTCTCTTTGTCTTTCTGACTGGTCAGTAACTGTTCACCATCTCAGACTCTTGGCCCTTCCTTCCTTCACTGCAGCTCGTCGTCTTCTCAACAAGCCAGCTGCTAAGTGTGAGAGCCTGGAGGGCTGGGAAGCAGCTTTGTGTGGGTTTATCCTGGGGAGTTTCTCTTTGATCATACTATCCTTCCCAGCAGTGTGGTGTGTTATGAGTATAAATTTGGCCTGACTCAAAAGTCCTGGCTCTAAAGATAGTTTGGGATATAATCTTGGGATTTTTTTTTCCCTGTCAGCAGAGCTACAGCTCTTATTTCACATTCATCTGAGAAAATGGTCTCGCTGTCCTCGTCATATCTTACGTAGATAAGTGACAAGTAGGAGGGATGTGAAGGGCCAGAATTTGCTGAGGGTTTGTAACTGGGTGACAAAGGCTGTGGGCTGGAGTTGGTCCTCTGGAAAGGCTGGAGGAGGAAGCACACCCTGCTCCCAGAATAGGGTTTGCAGTCTGCTGCAGCTGCACAGAAGTGAATAAAATAACCACAATTCAGAAGTGGGATGTGAACTGACTTTCACAGAGAGTCTCAGTGAACTTGGTTTTTCCTTCCTTCCTTCTCTCTCACTGAGTTGGGACAATGACACTGTGGCACCCTTACCTCTCCCACCATCAGAGTTCCAGGCTGTGTGGAGAAGCTGCTGGTGGAATTATTCATGTACAGCAAAAATTGATCATTGCTCTGGGTTCTTCAGGGTTCCAGCTGTAGGGGGAGAATCAGCAGCTCATCTCCATGCAGAGAAGTTTTTGTTAAAACCAGCTGAACAGGGAAAAGTGAAATGGGAAATTAGTGAGTAAAACCCCACAGTGGATTTTGGTCCCAAATGAGGGCTTGCAGAATTTTCTGGAATTGCTGTAACTGTGCAGTTTAGAATGGAGTTTTGAATAACCTGGCATGAAGAAAACTCATCTTCCCTCTGCTTATGATTTCCATGTGCTTCTGCCATATAATAAAACTCTAAATCTCTATAATTTCTATCAACTGTTCAGAGCAGATCCTGTGCAGTTATTCTGTCTGACACTTCCACTGTGCTGGCTGGGTTGCTGCCTTTTCTGAGACCTTTGAATTAACCAGATTTTGGGGTCATCAAGATTATTTAATGTTATTGTCATAAATATTTGTACAGGACTTGGTCAGTGCTTATATAAGAACTGAAAGACAGTAGTTTGTTAGAAGAGGATGTGTGCTTTAATGAACTGCCAGCTGAGTGTTGGAAATAAACTGTAAAAAAATACTTTTCTGCTTTTCTATTTTTTTTTCTATTGCAGTTTGTGGGGCAGGAAAAAAGTGATTATTTAGATTGTCAGTTATTTAGGTTTGTCAGTTACGGCTGTTTAAATTTAAAATCACTTGAGAGGTCTTTATAAACAGGGCTATTTACTTCTAAGCAGCTCTGTTGGCTTAACATCCTGTCCTCAAAAGATAAGAAGTTGATCTCTTGCATCTTATTAATAATTTTCTGTTAAACCATGTTGTCCTTTGAATTGTTTGTATGCCAGAAATGAGGAGTTGTTATTGTGTTGCATTTCACAGTTGATTCTTGGTATAAAATTCCTTTTTTGCCCCCTTATCTTCCAAAGTACTGTGCTCTCAAAATGCTCTCAAATACAAACAATAATCTCAAAATGCTAACAGAATGAATCTCTTGTTTGGAAATGATGAAGGTTATACATCATCCAATCTGCTGAAATGTATGAGAAATTAATAAATATTTGGTTTGTCTCTAGCTCATCTTAGAAGCACTGGAATTAGTATTTTTTATTGAGGGAGTTTTTGCCAGGTTTTCTCTGAAGGACAACCCTACAAATAAGCCAAAATGCGGAGACTGCCAGGGGGTGCAGTGATCGTTCTGGCAAACTTGAGTTGTTTCTTCCAAATATCTTAATTAGCAGAGCAAAGTCTCCAAGCTGTTCTTGGAGAGCTTCTGCTGGGCCAGATCACACGCAGCAAACCCCCAAACCCTGTGGGTGTAGGTCACAGAATGGTCTTTATCACTGTGATCACGGAATCACTGAGGTTGGAAAGGACCTCTGGGATCACCAGGTCCAGCCAGTGACCAATTCCCAGCTTCTCAACTCAACCAGAGCACTGAGTGCCACGTGCAGCCGTTTCTTGAGCACCTCCAGGGGTCGTGGCTCCAGTGCCTGACCCCTCTTCCAGTGAGGAAACTCTTCCTGGTGTCCAGCCTGAGGTTCTGCTGTGTCAGGAGCGTGTGTGGCATCACCACGGGGCTGTGCAGGATGGACAGACTCCCCTTGGCTGCTGATGCAAAGGGCTTTGTGCTGTTGGGTGGTTCAGAGCTGGAGCCAGGGGTTGGGATGTGATGTGTTACCTGTTCCAGGAGCAGAACTTGAGGTGTCATTACAGCTCCATTCAAACTGAGCATCCAAATGGAAATTGGCATGGGGTCCTGCATAAATCAAATCTCTGTGTCGGCCAGATGAGTCTGTAAATTTTGCCTTTGTAATCTCTAGGTTTGGTAATCTTAGTGCTGGGGTGCTGCTACAGCTCTGCTGTGCTCAAAAGGAGTCCTGGAAACCACCCCCAGTGTCCAGATGCTTTGAGAGCCAGGTCCTTCCACGATGCCCTGGAAAATGAGCATTTTTGTGATGTCTTTGTGATCTGTTTTCCCTTTCAGAAAAAGAGCAGAGAGGAGACATGTGGGGAAGGCAGTGGAGTGGAGATCCTGGAGAACAGGCCCTACGTGGATGGCCCTGGGGGCAGTGGGCAGTACACTCACAAGGTTTACCACATTGGCATGCACATCCCCAGCTGGTTCCGCTCCATCCTGCCCAAGGCGGCTCTGCGCGTCGAGGAGGAGTCCTGGAACGCGTATCCTTACACAAGGACAAGGTAAAATGGGCACAGTGCCCACAGCTGTGTCCCTGTGCTAAAGACAGGGCTGGGTGTCACCCTCTGGCAGGGCATTTCCCTCTCCAGTGATATCCTTCAGAGCAACTGGGGTCAGCTCCTGAAATTCCTGTGCAGTGCTTGGTGTCAGGAGTTTCCTTGGCTGACTGCACACCTGCCTGAGAATCTGGGGCTCCTTGCTGTAAAATGTGGAGCTGTTTTGTCTGTCAAAGCTTGGGCAATCATGAATGGTTTTTATTTAGCTTTGTATCCGCTTAACATTGCAGATCTCTGCAAGCTCAGGGAAGTTCTAAATGCACAATGCTGGGACAGATGTCATGCTGAATCCTGTCAGGGAAGGCAGGATGCATTTGTAGAGGGGATTTTTCTTTCCCTTTCTTAATAAATAAATAAATAATCACAGCACTTCTTTTCTGAGAACTGTCTGTCATTTAACTAGAAAATAACAAACCTACATCCTATGGTTTTCACCCTGAGGAGGGAAGAGAGCCAGAGGCTCTGTGGAGCCCTCTGGGACCTCCTTGTTTCATCTGATTTTGTCAAGGAGGACTTCACATACCCTGGAAAAATACAACCTTTGTGCCAGTTACTCCGTTTTAGAGCATTTACTCTTTTTCAGATTTACAAATCTGATTTTCCTGACATCTTGCACAATAAAAAGGCTTTAATGGGTATTTTGATTCTTATGAAAAATCTGGAAAAATTTTCTGGTTCTGTTTTAGTTGGTCTCTGCAAGTAACATCAATCCTGGGAAGGTGGGGAGTCTGTTTGTGCATATGGGCTGTTGCCAGTGACTGAATATAATGGAGCTGCCTGACTTTTAAATGATTAAAGTTCACTTCCAGTCAGTTTTTATCTCTTCTCTTGAAATGCCTATGAGTCAATCAGTTGGCCAGGAAACCTGTGCTGCACAGAACTAGTTTGTATTTTATTCTGCCATAGGTTCCTGGCAGGAGCTTTGCTTTTCTCCTTGCACAGGTGCATTTCCTGAGTGTCCTTGTATCAGGATCCATGTCACAAATTTTTAATACAGTGGGCCCAAAATTTATCTGCTTGCTGAAAACTGCTGAGCTCCTGTCTTAAGAAGTTATTCAAGAACAATCTCTAGCTGGTATTTTAAGCATATCTGAAGGAAAACATGAGTGAAAGCTGGCTGGGATTTGAGGCTGATTTACTCTAAGCTGTGTTGTTCTGGCGCCCAGGTACACGTGTCCTTTTGTGGAGAAATTCTCTATTGATATTGAGACCTACTACAAAAGTGACCCAGGAGACCATAACAACGTGTTCAACCTTTCTGCTGCAGAAAAAAGGCAAACCATTTTAGGTAAATAGCCTTTCTCCTCTACTTTTCCCTGGTTTTGTCTTTTTCTTTTTTTCCTTGGTGTGTCCGTTTGCCTGTCCATCCTACCTAAACACGTCACTGTCACTGCAGTTAGGGTTACATCAAGTAGGGTGAGAATACCAGAATTCTCTTCTAGGTTTGATGTAAATCCCATGGAAATAATTTGAATCCCCCATCTGTAAATTTAAGCTGATGCTTTTCCATCTTATTTATGCAGCTCCCAAGAGGAGTCAGACATCTAATGAATTTGGGGGTAATAAGTAGAAATAACCATAGAAGAGGAAAAAATAGCTGTATAATTGTGAAAATATTCTTGTTTATTTGTGTGGCTCTTTCATGTATATGAAAATCATTCCTGTCTGCACTTTTGAAGCATGAAGTTGCATTTAATTTTTGTTCTCTCTCCTTTTAGTCCTGCCCTCATGTAAGTTAGCACTCACTTCTCAGCTGTCTTTAGAAGATTGAGTTAACGTAAGGAATTAATGAGGAAAGGCACAAGGATTTTAAAAATGTATTTTTGTACTTCAGCTGCCCTCATTGCTGGGCCTGGCTGACCAGGCTTCACTGCTGAGCAGACTTGAGTCCCACAGCTGCACTGAGAGGTGTCACAGAGCAGTCACTGCTGGGGAAGTGAGATCCTGCCCTTCAATCCAAACTTCAGATGCTTCTGCTGAGCTCTGGGGGTTGCAGGTCTTTAGAATATGTTAATTCACTCCACTCCTGCTGCAGCTTCCACTTCTCCATTGTTGGATTGTTCATTAGGACTTGAGTTAAACTTTCTGCTTCCCACAGTACATCTGGTCTAACAATAGCAGCTGAGGAGTTCCCAGTGCCCTCCTCTGATGGAGCCAGAGATGTTCATGGGCAGTGTCTGTTCCATGGCAGGGCAGGTGTGTTTAACTGTCTTGGCTGAGACAGCTGCAGCACTGAGTGCCATTAGAAAAGCTGGAAGGTGGAATGTGCAACAGATCTGTGTGGAGCTGGAAAGACAGAGTGTGCAGAGCTGCCAGAGTGCTGTGGATGTGCAGTTACTGTGGGCAAACACATCTCTTTGGAGCAAAGCCTCTGTTTGCTGGAACTGTGTGTGCTCGTTCCTCTGGCACAGCTGATTTCTGCCCAGTAGCAGTGTATAAACAATTTAAATATCAGTTGTTTAAGTGTAAGTAGAAAAAACTAAATTGCTGTAATGCTTCTGGTACTTACTAAAACAGAAATAGCTCATGAAAAATTATATTTTTGTGTTTTGCTCAGGAAAAGGAAATGTCTAACAGTTTCTGTTCTCTTTCTATAGATCCTATTGATATTGTTAAAGATCCTATCCCTCCCCATGAATACAAAGTTGAGGAGGATCCAAAGCTGTATAAATCAGTGAAGACTAAAAGAGGACCCCTCTCAGAAGATTGGATCCAAGAGTACAAGAACAACCCTGGGAAATACCCCATCATGTGTGCATACAAACTGTGCAAAGTGGAGTTCAGATACTGGGGGATGCAGTCAAAAATCGAGCGCTTTATCCACGATGTTGGTGAGCATTTCTGCCCTTGCACAGTTCACTCCTTAATGCTGGCACTGAATTGAAACATGAAGGTGAGGTCTGTGCAATGCATCACATTCCAAGGCATGTCTGTGAAGGGATTCTCAGGTCTGATGACTCTGTGGGGCAGTTCAGAAAAAAATCCTGTTATTCTGTCACTTATAATCGTGGTATATACAAACCCAAACCACGTGAACCCACTGAAAAGGTATCAAGTCCTGTGTAGGCAACATCTTGCATTCTCCTTGTTTTAAATTTTTTTTCAAGATAAACTTGCCAGATCATTTTTAAACTCTGCCAGTCTTCTTTATCGTGACCAAAATCCATCCTGAAGGGCTGCCTAAAGAAATCAGCTTCACTTCATCATCCTGAGTGCTTCCAGAAAACCACTCCCTGGAGCATCCCTAGTTTCTACCTGCCTTGTGACAGGGCTAGTGGGTCTCTGTGTGGCTCTGAGTTGTGACTAAGTGTCCTTCTTTGATGGATGCATCATTGTTAGGTCAGGGCTTTTAAGGAGGAGTTGGATGTGTCTGGGAGTAACTAAGTGGAGACAGTACAGGTGCTGGCAGTGCTGGCAGTAATTTATTTTTTGCAGAAAATCTATAAAACACCTGATACAGTTTCTGAGCCTTGCCACAAATGGCTGGTTCTATGGCCAAGTCGAAAACCTAAATAGTGTTTTAAAGGAGCATTCTCATCTGAAAGGCAGAGCTCTGGCTGTCCTCTGGCAAAGAAAATGCAAAAAAAAAGGATGTGTAGAGGATGCTGCCACCTTCCAGTGCACTGTATATCCTCCTGCATGACCTCTGTGACTCTGCTTTTGATGTGCAAGTCTTCATGAACTGCCTGATTCTAGCATAAGTAATTTTCACGCTCTTTGTAGCCACATTGCTCCTGAGAGCTAATGTGAAAAACACTGATAGAGCAGTGGAGAATAGCGTGCCCCTCTCTCTGAATGCTCACGGGTTGTTTTCTTACAGCTCCTTTGCTTTTCTTTGGGCAGGGATGGAGGCTTTTCCTGCTGTAGGCTGTGTTACAAGTGCCTCTCTGCACTGAACTCCCTTGGTGTTTCGGTGACATGGGTTAATTTAGTGTATGCTGGAAAACACAGAGGCAGAATAACAACTCCATTGTATCTGTTAAATGAAAAAGGAGCACATGACTCTTCCAGTTCAGAGGTGTTTGGCATAGATTAACTGTGGTCCCTTAGAAATATTGCTTTTGTATTCTGTGAAAGATTGCCTGCCATTTCCCTCTTGATTGAGGCTTTGCACAGAGCAGAGCCAGCTCATTGTCTGCCATTCAAAAGCTTTTCCAGCCTGTTATAAAGATGGCAAATAGTGTTTTTCAAAGTGGTTAAGATGCATAAAATCAGGGAAGTCTTTTAGGCAAGATGAAGTAGAGTGAGGGAAAAGTGAAAGTAAAAGCTTGGGGTATCTGCAGGAGCTGTGTGGCCTCCCCCTGCCCTGGGACAGCTGTGGGGAAGCCATGAGTGGGCAAAGTGCCACAGCATTTGTACCAAAGCCACAATGCATGACGATGTTTAAGTTGGAAAGATGAGGGTACAACAGGACTGACCAGGCTGAGGTACAGATCCTGTGTGGGGTTTCCCGCCGGTGGCCAAAAGCACCTGGAGACCTTTGTGCACCTGATGGTGAGCCAGAGTTGTTGTGGTGGGTCAGCCCCTTCTCCCTTGGCATTTTCCTCCTGGTTCCTCTGTTCCCAACTGGAGCAACTTTATTTCTTGGGGAATTAGCCCACCCTGCAGGATCACCAAGGCAGCAAGGATACAAACAGCAAGATCCAAACTCTGCCCAATGGGGAGCAGCACTTAGTGGAGCAAACTAAAATTAGAGAATGGGTTGGAAAAGAGCAGGTGTGAGGTGAGTGATGGATGGCTTGTGCAGTGGGGAAGGGCTGCTGAGCACAGAGGGAGGAACTCTGGGGGCCGGTGTTGAAACGTTCTCACTCTCACTGAGTGCAGCAGCCATTCTTTCCCATGACTAATTGGACAGTTACTCAGTGCTTTGACAGCCTGAGACACAGACTAAAATTGTGATTGTGGGCTATTAGTCTGCTTGGCTGTAATATTTGTATGCTTTTTTACTCCTTTCCCATAGATTTTAAGTTTAATTGGACTGGCACTGCATAATGTTCTGCTCCCACTTGCTTCCTAATGGTGCATGTGGGCTCTGAGTCTTTTGTTGTTAAACAAGTGTGTTGACTGTGTATGGGTTATTAATTATATACTGTGGCAAAGTGTGTTCCATCCCAGTAACTGGAGCTTTGTCTAAGCCACTGTGTCCTAGGCTAAATATGCCCAAATTGCTGCACTGTGGTGAAGTGGTTTTTGAAAGCTCTTTTGCAGAACTTTGGCTTCACTAAAGCACTCAGATGAGTCAGTTCATGCACTGCCCACTGGATCCCAAAGGTGGAGTTTTGTCTTTCCAAGGGGAGGCAGGTTGCTGTTGGCATGATGTGGATGTGACCACAGGCTTTTCTTGTGAGGGTTCTGAGCAAGGGAGGGCAGGGAAGCAAACAGGTGTGGCTGCAGGTGGCCTTGGGTCGGATTGTACTGGCCAGGTTAAGGGATCTCTTGGGACTGTCAGGGAAATGGACAATCAGGCATCCTGTATTTGCTGTCAGGAAATTGTGAATTATAAAATTATTTGGAGGTTGCTTCTGGGTGCAGAGGCAATGGGAATCTGAACAGTTGCTTTGTTTGGATATTTGAGGGCATTAGGGGCAGAATTTGTTGGTGGGTTTTGTGATTTATTTCTGTTGAGTTGTTATTACATTTACTACTTTAATTTCACCTTGGAAAACAAGTCCAGAACTACAGACCAAAGGTTTTTAAATTTCACATGCAGGCACCTCTCTGCCCTGGCTTGTCTAATGGTCATTTACACTTCATTTGTATGATGGAGTCCAGCACCACAAATCATTTACAGCAGTCAGCACCTCAAGGATTCAACCAGCCTCTGAGTTGTTGAGGTGGTGAGCTGGAAATCAAATGATTTAAATGTTTGCACCCTGCTCAGCTCTTCACAGATGATCTTTCTGCACAGCACAGTGGGAAATGTTACAATAATTAAATCAACACATGATGACGGGCGCTCTGAACTCAGCCTGCACATTTGTGCATGTGTGGTGTTATTGTTTGTTTGTTTTTTTAACAAAGCATTGCACTCTGGAGAAATGATAGTCTGCTTAATGACTGATAACCAGCTGGTAGCTGCATCCTTGTCAAAAAACCTCTTCCCATTTTTTCTGGGTGACTTCAGTGAGGTGCCTGATGAGGCTGTGGGGTTTTCCTCTGATTCTGGGGAAGGAGGCTCAGATAAGCTTGGGGCACGTTGGTGGAGGGGGAAAACCTGCTGGCAAGGCAAACTTCCAACTGTGCTGCAGCTGGGGCAGTGTGTGACAGGGACTTCTGTGGCTGAGTAGGACACATTTACACCTTCTCTCCTTCCAGGGAGAAAAAGGAAAGCCAGCTGGGCCACAGATTCCCTCAGCACTCTTCTGATGGGCATCTGCTCCAGAGAGAGTTTTTCCCAATTACTCTCTTTCCTGGGTCTGGTGTCTCCCCTCCTTTTCACTTTCCAATAAAGAACTTGTTTTTCTCTAGGATTTTGATACAAAAATGCTTTGAGATTTATTTTTTTTTCCATTGCACAGGGAGAGCAGCAGTGTCTGGACAGGTGAGTCATTTGTAGCTGGATCCTGGCTCCCTGTAGCTGGGTGGGACTCTTGTTGTGTTCCCTGGGTCTCTGCTGGGAGGCTGCAGGCTGGGCAGGAGTTCAGTGCCCACTGCTGTGCACAGAGGAGCCCCTCAAGTTCTCTTCCCTAGCACTGAAGCCTTTTCTGCAAGCCATGACTTTTATTTTTCCATTTCTTTTGTACCAGCACAGCCTCATTCTCCCAAGGGTTTTCTCCTTGTGTTTAACAAAGAGAAATGCAGCTGGCACATCCCAGGTGAAGGCCAAATGCTGGGAAAGTAATCTCTTTTTTGGACTTCTTAACTAACCTGGAGGGGGAGAGGCACAGCAGCTCTGAAGCCCTGTGGTGCCATCCCATTTTCAAAGGAGCAGAGCTTTAAGGGAGGGTGGTTTGGGATATCTAATCAAAGGGATGTGAGCAGGGCACATGGGGAGGTCTGTGGGTTGGCAGGAAGCAGTGCAGGTGATGTTTGAGATCTAAGAAGGCAGAGAGGAACTTCAAGAGACTTTTTTTTACCCCCAGGTGGTTTTCATGTTCCCTGTGATGTTAGTCCATTAAAACGCAGATACGTGGTTGGTGGCATCTGTGCCTCTGCACAGAGAATTTCTGAGGAGTTAGGGCACTGATACATCAAGGCTGGATTCAGGAGCAGGAGTGGAGCCTGCTGAGCCCTTGAACAGGGGAAGCTGTGGGATAAGAGCAGCATTCACTTGTGTGTCTGATCACTGTCTGTCTTCAAGGTGTTCCAAGCAAGGTGGAATTGGACACTGTGGGTGTGGAAGTCCAAAGGGTGGTGGGGACAGCAAGAGAAATGTTTTCTTGGCTTTCAGTGTGGGTGTGATATAAATTTAATCTTGGTTTTTAAGCTCTGCTGGTTGTCAATCATAACAGGAGGTGAAGAGGCTAAAACATTTTCCTGTAGTTCTGCAAAAAGTAATCTGGCAGGGGAAATAACTCTGAGTCTCAGCTCAGGTCGAACAGAATTAAGGTGCTGAAGGCTGTCACTCTGCCCCAGAAGGTCACACTCTGCTGGCTCAAACTTGCCTCTCCCTTCTGAAAGTCAGTCAGCAAAATACATCAAATATTGATAGATTTAATCTTACTGTGTAAATGAAGTTCAGGTTGAGCTGGTCCGTGGCATTAGCTGCTGATCTCAGTGGCCATTTCCTCCTGGCAGCCTGGCTTGGCAGGACTGGTGGCATTGAGGACTGACCAAAGAGCAGAACACACAATAAAATGCTCAGATCTGGAAGGAGATGAAGATATAAAAACATTCTTTTTATGTGTTTAAGAAAGCAAACAAACAAAAATGACTGCTGGAAACAAACTGGATCTTTAGGCAGAACATCACAGAAGCTGTGGCCGTGGTGGGATCCAAGGCTTTCTGTACAGCAGGGAAGCTCCTGATGCTGGCAGCACCTCAGAAACCCTGCTCATGGTGGGACCATCCCCCTTGGCCATGCTCCTGGAGATGGAGAGTGGCTTGTGAGGGATGGCTTTCCTCGTGGTGGTGCTTAGAGAGCTCAATCTGCAGCTCCCAAAACCCAAATGATTCTAATGTAGCCTGTTGATTGCTCTCATAATTCCACTGACAGCAAATCCCACTGGGGCTTTTGGCTTGTCCTTCAGCCCATCTCTGCCTCAGTTTCCCAGTAATTAAAGAGGGGGCAATATTAATTGATTGTTTATTATCAGAAAAAAAACTCCTGAGGATCAGTTGGTCAGTATTTAGAGAAGCTTTGAAAGCATCATTACTGCTGTGTGATCCCATCAAGAATAAATAGCAGTTTGGAGTTTTGACCTGTTGTGAGCTTTTAAGGAATAATATTGGTGAAAATCCTGAGTGACTTATGTTTTAAAAGTCTTGGGGGTATGATGATGTTAGTGAGTGAGTCTAAGTCTTAGGGAGAGTATCTGTTGCCTGTTCAGGTGCATTGTGTGTTGATACTGAGGCTGCTCTTCCTTTCAGATATGTGATACATTGAAATATTTTAAATTGGCTTTACCCACTCCATTTTTCTCTTGCAGCAAAAGACAGATGGTATCTGCAAAATAAAGCATCTTTATTCCCTCCCTTACTTTGCTTTTTATCCCATTATCTCAGAAGCTCCAATTTGTGGTGCTGTTTTACTGATACATAGAAACCAGGTGCAGAAAGCAGGTTTCCAAGGACAGGAATGTGGGATGTCCTTCTGTAATGTAACAACTGGGGAGGGCTGTGGAGCATACATCAAGGAATGATTTGAAACTCTCCAGGATTTAAAAAAAAAAAAAAAGCCAACAAAAAATCAGTAGCTTTTTTTCTGTTTTCTGTTATTTATTACTTGGTAATGTATTTCACTTTGAAGTCAGGGTCCAAATGTTGCAACTTCTAGAACTTCCGGCATTTGAAACTGTGGTCTGTGTGTGGTTCCTCCTTGGTGGAGCAGGCAGGCAAATTCTTCCATCCAAAATTAGGAAATCTCTTTGCAAGTTAAAAGTTAAAAATCCCTTTCCAAGTTAAAATCCCTTTCCAAGTTAAAAATCCCTTTCCCCTTCCAGTGACAGAAGACTGGCTGATTTCAGTGATTTCAGGTTGATTAGGAAGAATTGAGGAGATGAAGTAGATGAAGTGACCAGGTTGCCACCCTGACTGTGTGAAGGTCCTGCGCTGCGGCACTGCAGGCTGATGTCTCTGTAATGTCCCTGCCATGGTGTTGAGAGGCTTTGGGAGGGGAGCACCTTGGTTGCTGCAGTTTGTGGCTCTGGTGACAGGGACATTTTGGCTTTGCAGGCCTGAGGAAGGTGATGGTCCGGGCCCACCGGCAGGCCTGGTGCTGGCAGGACGAGTGGTACGGGCTCACCATCGAGGACATCCGGCAGCTGGAGAAGGAGGCCCAGCTGATGCTGGCCCAGAAGATGGCCCAGTTCTGCGGTGAGAACGACCCAGAGCAGCACGGTGTCAAGGACACTGCTGGGGAGAAGGACGTGGAGCCCAGCACGGGGTCACCTGCAGACGCCGAGGACGCCTCTGCCAACAGCGACGCGGCCTCGGGCAGGTCCCTCACCAAGCAATGGTCCACCTCCTCCAAGTCCTCACGCTCTTCAAAGAGAGGAGGTAAGATGCTGCCAGTGACTTGCTCTTCTGAACTCATGGAGGTTGGGCTTTTGGGGGATTGGGCCATGTCTCCTTATGGCAGGTGCCTTTGGGATAATGTGTAGTAGTATTTTGAGTCCTATTAAATTCTTTGCTGGTGCTGCAGGCTCAGTCTTCTCAGGTGACCTGGTTTGGGTTTGGGAAGGTTTCTAATCATCCCATAACTGTGACTCAGTGTCACATGGCAGAGTTGCCAATGTCAAAAGCACAGAATCTGTAAAAACACCACAGAGAAGCAGGCAGGAGCTGGCTGGCAGCACTGGGGCTCAAAAGACAGCCAGCAGCACAGAGTTAGTCCTTGTTACTCAGGAGCCACTGGTGGCTTTCTCAGGCCCTTCCATGGTGTTCCCTTCTGGATATCTGCTTATCATTGATACCTGTGTCACAGAGGTACCTTCTGCGCCACAAGAACCCTATCATTTCAGGAGGTATGTTTGGCTCCATGGGGCTGCACACGGTGAAACATCTCATCAGCTACTGGGGAGATTAAGGCAGGAACCCCCAAAAGTGCATGGAGGCTGCTGCTTTCCCCTGGTGATGGTGTGCAGCAGCTGCTTGGAGACAAAACCTCACTGTGGGATTTGGAGGGACTGTACATTGCCTTTGAAACACCATTCAGGAAGCTTTCAGGATTTTTATGTTAAAGCTCTGCTGTGGATACCCTGTAAGGACTCAGCTTTGAGCTTGGATTTTGTTACTCACCTCTCCCTTGGGACTCACCTCGTTTGCTGTACTTCCCTTCTTTGGACTGTTCTGTACAGAGAGGTGACTCCCTGGTGAGTTACAGCCTCAAGGTTCAAATCTTTAGCAGTTCCCTCTCTGGTTAGCCAAGTGCTGCAGGGAGCAGGGAAATTGCAGCTCTCACTGCAAGAGGGAGAAAAACCTCATGAAAACCCCAAGGGGCAGCATTTCTTCCAGTGATGGTGGAAGGAACATCTGGGTGAGTGAAGCTTCTCCATCTATCATATGCTCTAAATATTGGGAGCTGAGTCTCCATTTTTATTTCCCACTCCATCACTGATTTCATTGCGGGGTGAATGAGAGAGGAGCAGTAGTTTTACCTTGCGATGACTCACTCGAGTGAGCCCCAGGGAAGAACCTACCAGATGCTTCATAAATCACTGCATAAAGATAAAAATACTGGCTACTTTGCCTGCACCAGGATTTGATATTGATGCACCCATCTCCCATTATGCTCTTTGCACAAACCCCCTCTTCCGCTGCTGACATGTTCACTGGGAGCTGGAGTTTTCAGACCTCTCAGAATTTCACTTGAAGGTTTTCACTGGGAGCAAAGCATGAATTTCTTTTCAACTGCAGAATGTCTCAGCTTTTACAAGGAAAAGTAATGAAAGAAATTAATTGTGATGTGCTGGGAAGTACGTCACACAGATATTTTAATCCTCCTTCATGCTGGCAGCACATTACCATATGGAAGCAAGGAGGGCTGTCGCGACGCACCGCCACCTCCAGCTGAAAAAACGCCTTTTCTCCAAAGCTTTTCCCTCTCTCCACCACCCGAGCGAGACCTCTGGTGATGGCAGGACCCTTGCTGCCCTCCCATGTGTTATTAGGTGCTCTATTTTTAGCAACTATTATGCGAGTGCCTTGACGTCACTGGGGCGTGAATGAGCTCTGCTCCGGCACCTCCTCGCTGGCTGCTCGCAGGGTGGGTGCTGGGGGCTGCTGAGCTGTAATTACCTGACTCTGCACAGGGTCTGCATCCTTGTTCCATGTGACAGCCGGGTGGGAGATTAGGAGAATTTTACTTCTATATTCGACTCTGTTGGAACAATAGCACGAAACGGCTCGTGCGGCTGTCACAGTAACCGGAGCCTTTCAGGCTCTTGTACATGCTAAATGAGAACTTGTCAGTCTCCTCAGGTTTTTGCTGGGTGAGGTGGCTGCTGTGAGTGCTTTGTGCGCTCCGTGTCACAGGCACGAGGGGACAAACCCTCTCTCCCATCGCTCTCTGGACAGCGCTCCCCTCAGCAGGCGGCTGTTCTGAGACAACTTCAGCCGAGAAGTGCTCGGGCTGGATGGTTGCTAAATTATATCTGAAAAAAAGAAAAGAAGAAGCCATAATGTGCTTATATATTTAGCTCAGAGAGCTCTGGAGGCGAAAGTGAAAGGGAGTAGGTAGGTGTGGGAACAGGAGGGCAAACAGCACTAAAAGGACTTTGGGGTTTCTCCTTGCTCTGTCAGGACCGCTGCTCCGACAGCTTCCTTTGAAGTAGTCAGATAGCATGTTGTTTAAATCATTCAAGTTTAAAGTTTAAACAGATCTCTAATCCAATTTGTGTGGAAGCAATTTCCTTCCAGAAAACAGATTATTCCTCTCCAGGCTGCTCTGCTGAGCTACCCACCCGAAAGTTAGCGAAGCAGAGGCATGGCTTGTGTGCTGATGAGAGGCACAGAGAGAGCTTCCAATCAGCCTGCTTCCTTCCTAATTGCAAACTTTAAAACCCAGCTGATTTTGCACGTCCTACTAACAATTATAAATAGCTGCCATTCAAAATAGCAGAAGAGTGATCCAAGCAGCTTTGCTTTAATGTAGCATCTTGCTGGCAGGTTCTACCAACAGTAAACAAACAGGATCTGTAAAGCAGTACACTGACATCACACCAGCATCATCGGGGTTTTGTGTTTTTTAATATTGCAGCAGTGAATTTTCTTGGAGAACACATGATTCTTCCTCCAGCAAAGATCATGTTGGGAACTCTCTGTCTTGTGGATGTAGCGTTTCGCATAAAGCTTTTTTGTTTTTTCCAGCAAGTCCCTCGCGCCATAGTATCTCCGAGTGGAGGATGCAGAGCATTGCCAGGGATTCAGATGACAGCTCAGATGATGAATTCTTTGATGCACATGGTATGTGGAGCCTAAATCACCATCGTTTCTTCCCTGAAATGGTGGGGTAAGAGAACGGAAGGCATGAAGGGCGGGGGGTGAGCAGGAAAAAGGCTGAGACTTTTTTGCTTTGAAGTCTTTTCCTTTCTAACCATGATGTGCAGCTTCTTCCAGCGTCACCCAGCAGACTCTTACATTAATGCAGCACCATTTCAGGTGCAGTCTGAGCTGTTTGAGAACAGGGGATCTTGAACAGTCTTAGCCCTAGGGGCTGTATTTTATTTGGTGCAAATAAGTGTGCATGAAATCCAGCAGTACTAACTGGACTGTGGGTGTGTCCTAATGATTCACTGTGACTGATTATTTTTCTAATTTGTTTTTTAATCAGTAAGAGGTATGATTAATTGCCCTGTCTGGGCCTGAAGAGACCCAAATTTGCCTTTATTAACTCCTCATTCTCCCATTCCAAGAAATACCAACAGCGAATGCAACAAGGTGCTTCAGGTGCCAAAATTAATCAGTGTTGATTCCAGAATTCTCAAAGTAATTTTGATTATTAAGAGAACACTGTTATATTTTTTTTTCCTCTGTGAATGTGTGTGTGAAGAAGCTTTGTTCCATTGCACTCATTTTATATATTCTACTTTATGCAAATTTAAGCCTGAAGGGCTCCATCTCTATTGACAACAGATGGACTCTCCTTCTTGCTTGTCTGATGGAAGTGAGAGGTGCAATATTTGCTGATGAAGTTGGGAAATGCAGTTGTTAAAAGATGACACCCCAGTTTTGCAAAACTGATGCTCAGCTGAAATTCAACCTCCCAAAATGGATAGTATCATGTTCCAGAAGAGTTCTCCCATGAGTGTTTAGGCATGGATCTCAAACTGTGGGGTAGAGAGGGGTGTGTTATTGTGGTGAGCTGCACAGCAGCAGCTGAAATGGCTGGGACATGTGTGAGTAGGGATAAATGTGTGTCTCCTGCTGGGAAAGGGAAGGGCCAACTTAGTTTAAGTGTCACTATTTATTAACTTACGTAGCATTTACAACAAGTGAGGGATTTATTGGAGCAATATAAGGGAAGAGGAGTGAGTCATCCAAACGGCACCGGCGCTATCCACACGCTTTTTGCCTTTTTAATTACTCAGTAATAAAACTGAGATGGAGACCGCTCTGCCTGGGATCCAGGGCCCAGGGAATCCCTGGCATGCTCCTAACAGGCCTGGGAAGGGGAATTAACAATAATGAGCCCTATGCACCTCTGTTGCAATACTTGCAGGAGGTTGCTGAGAGTAAAAGCAGCTGCTCTCCTGCGAGCCCATGTACGCACAGTTTGTCCTCTGCAGTCAGCACGGTTGGGTTGGAGAGTCTGTCCCCAAATCTGGTGGGGTTTTGGCCCATGAGTCAAAGCCTTGGCATGTGTGTGTGCAGCTGACAGAGCCCCATCCCCAGGAGGGAGCTCTGGGTGCCCCTTGGCCCGCAGAGCCCGCGGGGCTGTGGGCAGGGCTGAGGCTCCGCTCGCAGCTCATCCTGCCGGGTCGGTGCCATGGGAACTGGCAGGGCTCAGGATGTGAGTCAACAGCCAGCAGAGTTCCTCAGAAGTGCTTCCCATCCACACACACACACATTTCCTCACAGTGCAGTGGGCGTAACCTGAGCCCCAGAAGATTCCTTGTCTCCAGCTTCCCACTCAGCCTCATTCCCTGGTAAAGGTAGTGACAAATACAGTAATATCGAATATCTATCCTGTAATAAATGCTAATAATGGGAGTAATATCCCATTCAGGGATCACTTGAGCAGCAGTAAGGGCTGTAATTAGACCTCTCAAGGAATTAAGTTTAATATTTAGATTAAGTTGCTGGAGGAGCTTAGAGTGCAGTCGTCCTCTTAATTCTCTGCCAGCACGTGTGTTACAGGCCTATGCTTTCCACTTGCTCTGGACAGGCAGCTCCACACCCCTGTGAGCAGGGAAATTGGGATTTACTCAAATTCTTTCCATGGCTGAAAAAGGAAATGGCATGCTGGTACAAAATTTCCAGGTTGCTCTCTTTTTATGGTCAAAGTTGAAATAGAAATTCCTAAAAATAATCAGGCTTTGCTTGGATCTTCACCTAGTGCCCTTCATACAAATTTTTTTAAGCTATTGCTCAGATTTTCTGAAAAGATTAATATATTTCATAATCTTTCTTTGTTCCCCATTGTGGGATTCTTCCAGCTAATTATTTTCTTAGTAACTGTACAGCAATAAGAAAGGGGAAATCCTAGTCTGGGACTCTGAAGATTACAGCTTTTAGATCTTCAAGACATCTGTAATTACTGCTGTTATTATGTTTATAACTCTTTATTAAATTTACAAGGCCAAAATTTTCAGGAAAGACATACTAAGCACAGAGGTATAAATAAATTAGAAAGCACTTAGCCATCGTAGCAGCAAAAGATGCATCCTCAATGGAAAAAAAAAAGAGAGAGAAAGGAGAGCTCCCCTTTGTATGTCTCTTCCTTTTAATTACACTTCTAAGAACATAATATTTTTGGGACTCTTATGCTTTATTGACTATGATTGAACTGAGCCACAGGTTTGGAAGATACTGAGGTAGGAAGGAAAAAGCAGATCCATGTGTGTCTCATCTCCTGAGGAAATCAGCTTGGGGGGTTCACATCCCCTTTATTGCTCCTGCCTTTCTAGGTGTTTGGTCCTTTGAGCAGCAGTGATCCTTGTCCCTTCTTCCCCCAGAGAAATCCCACAGCCCTCAGACAGGGCTGGGAGGGTCCCAGTGGGAATCCTTGTCCTTCCTTGTCCTCCTCTCCTGTGCTGGAGCATTCTGGCTGCTTTGGCACCATCAGAGAGAATGGCAAGGCAAAGGCCAAACATGGTACCATTAAATATCCAGATTGCTTCTTTCCATGTTTTAGGAGTTTTGTTTGTTTAAATCATGCAGCTAGAATGTTTTGTTTACTTTTCAAAAGGTGCTTTGGTTTCTATATAACAAAGCTGGTAAAGTATGTGGCTTATTTTGACTTAAGCTATTCAAATGTGTATAGATTGCACAGAGTTGTGGGTTTTATGTAAAATTCTGGGGTTTGCTTTTTTCTATATACATATTTTTGTGTTTGTGACTCTCAAAAAATCTGTTTTTTAAAGAGGACTTGTCTGACAATGAGGAAATGTTCCCGAAAGAAATAACCAAATGGAGTTCCAACGATCTGATGGATAAGATTGAAACCCCCGAATGCGATGATGTCCAGGGTAATTCTTTTCCAAGTACAAACTGCATGTGCTATTTTACAGTATTTCCAGGCAATTGTCACAGCCTCATTGTGAACAAGGTAAAACTTGTTATCCTCATCTCACAAAGGGAGAAGCTGAGACAGAGCATAAAAATGACTGTCCAGTGCTGCTGGAAAAGATTTGCTCAGTGGGAGCTGGGAAAGCTTTTGATTCTCTTTTATTTTCCACATTGGTTTGGCTCCTTTGTGTGACAGCCAGGATTCTCTCACATAATGATGAAATATCCCAGCTCTGTCTCAAATGACTTGAATTTCTCCTGGCTCTTCTTTCCTTTTGCTCCATCCTTTGTTCCTGGCTGTACCTGCCTCAGTTTTATTTTCTGCTCATCATTATGAAATGGTGAAAGGAAGCTGTAGCTCCTCAGCCAGAGCGGTGCATGGTGGAAGGTGACACTCAGGTTTATTCTACAAAGTCAGTCTGTGTAGGCACAGATGTAGGAATACATCAGATCTCTACTCCCCAGCGTAGTTCAAGCAATTCCTTTTATTTTCCCACAAACCAATCATTTCTGACAGTCGTGCAGGGATTTCCCATTGTTGCCATCCTTAATAAAGCAGCAGTACCAGATCTCTGTAATGAGAGAAGAGTTCACTGATGTCCTCAGCTCTTAGCCAGGTTAGGAGAAATTGCTGGAAAATAAATGACCCAGCATTGCCCAGGCTTCTCAGGTGGAAGGAGGCAGGAAGGAGGGAGAGGATGATTTGATGAAATAATGAAGGAGATGTGAGGCATTGGAACAAGCAGTGTCTTTATGGAAGGATGATGGAAGGTCTTTGCCAAAGAGCATCTGGAGTGCTGACATTTTCCACCTCTGTGCTTCCAGGTGACTTGTACCAGGAGACATCAGCAGAGTACCACGTTGGCTCCAGCGTGGAGAGGCTCAGCATCATCGAGGTGAGTGCTTGGGCTGCTTGTGAAGAGATCTGTGCTGCTGGAATGGCTCTGTGTGGGATAAATGGGTCCCTTTGCTGTGAGCAGTGTCTTGTCTCCATGTGCTGCTGAGCCCCAGGAACACCTGTGTGTGTCCTTCTGTAATTCTGATTTAAGGGGTTTTTCACCCATCTTTGGAACATCATCTAGAAAATGCTGTGTAGTTTGCAGGCAGCATCAGGTATCCAGCTGGAAAAAACTGTGGAGAGCAGAGCAGCTCAAGGGTAGAGCTGTCCTACAATGCCAGATGAGCAAGTGTGGGAGTGGGAGAACAGGTTCCTGCAGCACCAGGGTGCAAAGGACAGCACTCAGCTGTAGCCCACAGCATGGAGCTGCTCAGAGTCGTGTTTGGAATCCAGTTACAGCACAGCCTGGGGCAGTACTCTGGGCAAAATAATAAATAAATAACAGCACACCGAGCCAGCCCAGCCCAGCTCTCTGCAGTTCAGAGTGCTACTCAGACACCCCAGGCTGGCTGTTCTTGTCCTGCCCTTGAGCAGCTGCCTGTCTGTGCTGCAGGGGTGGTGCAGCTGCTTTGCAGAGTGCCTGCATTGGGTCTGAGTGGTCCATCAGAGATCATGAGTTCTGGAATTACTGTCTGTGCCAGGCTCTAAGTTCATGGTGGTTTGGCTTTTCCATAATAGACTGAGAGCTCGAGGGCTGTGAGGAGAGTGGGTGGCTGGGAGGGGAGCAGCTCTGGCCACCTCAAAATAAGCAAGTCACAGCCCTAAGATTTCTCTTGGAGCTCAAGATGGTGTGGGAAATTTGTCTTCCTCAGAGGGCTGTGCAAACTCAACCCCCTCCTGTTTCTGCCTTCATTTTAGAAAAAGAACAGACTTCAAAGCAAGATGAAAAAGACAGTTATTTGTAGTTGTTCACAAGCTGTCTGCTAAAATAGTATGAAATTCCTGTGCCACCAATTGCAATGATTTTCAGGTTAAAAGCTCCCCTCACTTGAAGGTGGTTCAGGATTTAGGTGTTTTAAGAGGCTCCAGATCTTACAAGGAAGTTCTGAATAGTTACCTCCACCCTTAAACTGATCAGCAGTTCCCCACTTCCTTCAGAGCAGAGGGTAATCAACTGAAAGGTGCCTCCAAAGCACTGCTGATAAACTTCTGCATGACCTGAGCTTGGTGACTCATGTTGTTCTCCAAATGAACACTTAAAACACTTGTCTGGAAGCAGAACAGGTGCTGAGAGTGCTCCTCCTGTGCCTCCAGCCAGGGAAGGGTTCACTGTGCAGGTGCTAAAACTGGAGTCAGAGGAGGTTTGAAGAGCAGCATGGATACAGTGCAATGGTGCTAAATAATTCAAGGCCATTCTTATGCAGGAGGTCTGGAAAAAATCATTATTACAGACTTGGATGAGAATTTTAATACTTCTGGTGGGCTGTGTAGTAAGACAAGCTTTAACATTATCTGGCAAAAATGTGATGTGGTTGTTAGGCTGCTAATGTGTGCCTGGGCATGCTTTCCTCCCACCAGCAGGTCTGTCAGGGACTCAATCACTGCTCAGAGGACAACAGGTGACTGAAGATGCTCGAATTAGAACAATTTGCCAAATGGAAAACACTGCTGCCCTCCATCCTTTCCTCACCCCTCTCAATGGCAGCAGGGAGTTGCTCAGGGTGTTCTCAGATGTCTCTGCTGGCACAGGGGGCAGGTACAGAGGGTTTGCACAGATCTCACAGATGTAGGATGGAGGATTTGAGTCCGTGTGGGAGCTGTAAACACTGAAAGCCCTGATAGCAAATAGATATTAAAATAGTTACTGCTCTGCTGTGTTACAGGATGTGCACATAGATGCTCTTGTACCTGCCTGGGGCATCAGGACAGGGCTTACAGCTCTTCTGGCAGGGCATTAATGATGAAGATACAATTCCCTCCTTCCCCCAAATTACAGCCTGTCTCTTTGGGCAAGGAATTGCTTCAACACAATAAGCAAATCACCTGGGCAGCCAAATTAAAGTCCCTCACAGTGTTCATGCAGCAGTCTCCCAGCCACATGCTGGCCATTCTGTGGGTTATGGTGTCATGAACTTTTTTCAGTTCCTCTCTTGCAACAGTTTAAGCAAATCTGAAATCTTGTTTATAACTTCTGTGTTAGGCAAACATGCAATGACTGATCTTCCCACAACTTCTCAGTAACTTGCCACTTGCTGACCTGTTTGACCTCATTTCTTAATTTTGCTGAATGTGTTTCACTGCCAACTGCTTCAGCTGAGCTCAGCACCCCACAAAAAACAACTTATTTCTGTATTTTTCCACCCTAATATACACAAGGATGTCTTCACTGCTGCCATGTCTTACCTGGATACAATTTTATGCAGGTTTTTTAAAATTTTTTTACTTTCAGCATTCCTTCTGCTTCTAACAAGTCAGACTAAAGCTGTGTGTGCATTTGTGCATGCATAAGTGTTGGATAAGAGACTTGGAAGGAGTACTCAGGTTCTCAACATTGTATTGTGGTGTATCTAATGGCCTTTGCCATAAATTAATTTGCCATAAATTAAGCACAAGTCAGACCCCTTTGAAAAATGAGCATTTCTGTGTGCTCTCTTCCATCCCCACCTAGGATGAAACAGTGCAGCCATTAATGCAGCCAAGTAAAATCCACGTCCTCCTCTTGGTTCTCCATGGAGGGAACATCCTGGACTCAGGAAGTGGTGACCAGAGCTCCAAGCAAGGGGATGTCAACACCATCACCACTGTGTTTGACACAGTGATGAGGGTGCATTACCCAGCTGCTCTGGGACACATTGCCATCAAACTTGTCCCTTGCCCAGCCATCTGCTCTGAAGCATTTTCCCTGGTGTCCAGGTAAGTTGATGCTGCTTTATCATGGAGTGGAGGTTTTTTGGGAGTTTGTTTTGTTTTGTTTGTTTCCCTGAGGTGTTTTGCATGTAGCACTGGGAGCTCTGACCATGCTTTGGGAATGCATTTATTAATGTACCAGCCAGGCATTCAATCTCGATTTCATACTTAGCTGCAGTGAATGCAGTAATCATGCAGCACAAGTTCTGAGATTGATTTATTCTAATTAATCCAATAAATACTAAGGGTTTAATTCCTTGTCTGGAGGTTGTTCTGTCAGTGTAAGTATGTTGTCCTTGAAGATTTACGTTTGATGGGAGGGAAAGATTTATTAAGCTCTCACCCATTCACAGAGGAATAAATGGCCTTTCTGTCTTGAGGCTTTTTTTTATGAACCACAACACTTGACTGTACTGCCTGCAAGTTGTTTTCCCCATGTTCCCACTGTCTGTTGCCTTCTGCAGCCTCAGCCCCTACAGCTATGATGAGGGCTGCCTGTCCAACAGCCAGGATCACATTCCCCTCGCCGCGCTGCCCCTGCTCGCCACGTCCTCCCCGCAGTACCAGGAAGCCGTGGCCACTGTCATTGTCAGAGCCAACCAGGCCTACAGTGAGTTCATCAAATCCCAGGAGGGCACCTCCTTCAATGGCCAGGTGAGCCAGGGGCTGCTCAGGCACAGCCAGAGCAAGAACAAGGGAAGCAATTTCCTTCTGAAATTGTCTTTGCCATAAATCTCTCAGGAGGGATGGGAATATGACAGTGCTGGGCTGCAATAAGGAAGTGCTGTGCTTTCCATTCCTTCCTTTCTGAGAGGGAGGGATTATTGCTTGTGTGCTGTCCTGAACCTTTGGGACTTGAAGCAAAGCTTGAGTTTGTGTTCAGAAATGAAGCTCCAAAGCTGTGAAGTTAATCAGGTTTCAGTGTGACACACCGTGCCCAAGCAGGAATGTTGCCTTTGTTACTAAACGTGATCTCATCCCCATTGCAAACCAAGGCTGTTTAAGCATTCCTGGCTTTAAAGGACCTTCAGCAGCTCGTGCTGGAGCTGTACACCCATGGGTTTATTTTGTGAGGCTGTGCAGCTGCTGCACCTCATAAAGAGCACAACTGAGCCTCACACCTCTGAGCAAAGTGACTCCCCAGCCCCACAAGGGCAGACATTAGAGGAGCTCTCACATGTGGTTTATTCACTCGGAGCTTCTTCCCAGCCCTCTCCTGCCCAGGGGTCTTGGTGCTTTACTGTGCCTATCTGCTCATAGCCTTGCAGGCAGAGCACTGTTACCCCTCAGGATACAAATGGGCAGAAGCTTCCCTGAGGGAGCACAGGAGCTGGCAAGGGGGATCCAGCTTGGCTTCTGCAGTCAGCACCAGGATCAGGGCTCTGTGTTGCTGTCCTGTTGCTCCAGTTGGCTGGTGGGGACAGCCAGGACACCTGAGCTGTGTGAGAGAATGGGAGTGTGCAGGCAGTGATGGATTTCACTGCCTGAGCAGTTTTACTGATGGAGGCACTGAGCATCCTGTCACTCCAGCCTGCCCAGCTGTAATCCAGCTCCCTGTCCAACTGTTAGTTCTAAACTGAAGTCAAGGGGCTTCTTCTCTTAATTTCCTTTTCATTCCTCTCCCTGTCCTCCCCTGCTTCTGTTTCCTGTCTCAGGTCTGCTTGGTAGGGGACTGTGTTGGGGGGATCCTGGGATTTGATGCCTTGTGCTACAGCAACCAGACCGTGTCCGAGAGCCAGAACAGCAGCCGGCGAGGGAGCGTGGTGAGTGTCCAGGTGAGGCTGGCCCCAGCTCCTCCACAGGGCCTGCTCTGGGTGAGGATCTCTGAAACAGCAAACACTCTGCTCCTTATCAGTGGCAGACATGTCTTAAGGTACATATAGGGTGTCAGTTTGGGTGTGTTTGCTCTAAACAGGGGTGTTTCACCCTCTGGTGTGAAGCATCACCCACACTTCAGGGAGTAATTGGGCCTGAGATTCTGTACTGGCCTCAACTGGATCTTGGGGTAAATGGGGAAAGGAGGAGAGGAGGGAGGTGTTACCATGTGGGTGTATTCTTAATTCAGCTAAATTCATCCATTTCAAATCCCAGGATACCGACCTGCTGTCTCCTGGGATAACGGTGAACAACAGCCACTGTTCCAATGGCTCTAATCTGGAAGCCAGCAGACATCTCAGCAGGAGCAACATTGATATTCCTCGTAGCAATGGAGAAGATCCAAAGAAGCAGCTGCCACGAAAAAGGAGTGATTCATCCACCTATGAGCTGGACACGATAAAGCAGCACCAAGCCTTTCTTTCAAGGTAAGATTTGGAAGGAGCAGATCCAGCAGTGTTCTGGAGCTGGGGGTGGTGTGTCTGTGGAACCTGAGTGTTGCTTTGTCATCCTGTGATAAGCAAGGTGTAGGAAAACAATTTAGATTAGAGAGTTATCGATTTCAGTGTGTTGTATATGCAGAAAAAAAAAGAATTAACAGCTTTCTTGCTGAGTGGCACTGAGAGAATCCAGCTTCTCTACTGCATCAGTGGTGCAATGGCAAGAAGCCCTTTGAGCTGTTGTGTGACAGCCAAGGCAGTCAGGGAGCTGCTGCTCTGCTGTGCTCCAAGTGTGGGATGGAGGTCAGAAAGCAAATGGAGAAATTGTGTAAGGGAACTCAGTGAAGCAGAACTGGGAACCCAGTGTTGTATTCATTTTAAAGCATCTCTGAAACCTGATTTTGAGTTATTCTGTCCCCTGCCACAGCTGCTTCATTGCACCAAGGACATGTTTCAGATTTGTTACTCACTGTTGAAGCCCCCAGTATCACATTTTTAACCTTTTTCAAATGGACATTCAGAAATGTGTCTGTTAACATAACCCATGGAATTTTCACAGCAGTCTGCCCATGGCCTCTGGTCATTCAGGGATTATTTCTGTAAATCCAGAGGAATTTTCTGACTGAATCTTCTTCAGTCTCTGAAACTGGACAGCCCAGAGCTTTTTCTCCTGCAGGCCTGGAGGAACTGCAGTAAAAATGCTCTTAATCCTTCTTCTCTCATGTCCAGGAACTGGGGAGCAGTGTCCCCCACAGCAAGCCCTGTTACCTGCATTGCAGCTGCACCCAAGGCTGTTCCTTTGTGCTGAAGGCTTCCCCTGCATTTCTCCCCCTCCATCACTGCTTGGAGTCAGTGTTTCAGCACAGGGATTTGTGTTGTCCTGCCATGTCAGGCCCCTTTGGTAAATGATTTATGGGAGGGAGAAGGTATCAAGTGAATGTTGTTGGTGCACAGAGATAGGATATTCAGAAAGACAGCTGCATTTACAAATCCCCAGTGAGGTTCTTGGATATTTCCAGCAGGTTAATAAAAGGCAATCAGGCTCTTGTTCTTGCCTCCTCAAAACAGTCTCCTGTATTACAGGGAAAATATGAGTTGTGCAAAAATGTGCTGATTTTCCTCCTTGTTATTGACCTCAGGGGCACAGACTCAGTTAAGGAAATCAGGCAGGCATCTTGATGCATTTTTGCACCTATTTTAGAATAAGTGCTGGGCCTGATGTGGATAATGGATTGCTCATTTTGTTGTTCCAAACAGCTTTGTGCTGGTCCTTCCTGTTCCATCTCTGAAGGGCTCTGCCTGCACCCAGCACACAACACTCGTGACTCCCTGGCATTCGGGGGGGTGACAGATTGGTGCATCTTCACTTCTTAAAGAGTTTTACATGGTTTTAAACCTCCCTTTAGACCTTGGGCTAAAAACTAGTGTCTTCCCAGAGCTCAAAACCAGGATTCCCTGAGGGAAAGGGGCAGGTTGGGGCTGTGGTGGGAGCTCTCTCTGTATGTGTCTCACTCAGCTCTGTGGTGCAGGGGAAGCTGGGGAGCAGAGATTCACCTCACCCATGGTGCAGGAGAGGCTGTGGAGCATGGGTTCAGCTCATCCCTGGGGCAGGAGAGGCTGGGAAGCAGGAATTCAGCTCATCCATAGTGCAGAAGAGGCTGGGGAGCAGGAATTCACCTCGTCCCTGGGGCAGAGGAGGCTGAGGATCAGGGATGCACTCGTCCCTCCCTGCATGTCAGCAGGACGTCTCTCTCACACCCATCCCTGGACCTTGTTCTCCCAGCCAGCACCAGCAGAATGCCCATTGGCCTCTGCCATCAAGGAATGATTTTTCTCATTATTTTTCTTCAAACCAAGCCCTGGTGTGATGTGGCTTTGAGCAGGAGGTTGGCAGAACAGAGCCAGGTTTTCCTGCAGGGCTCGGCAGACTGGCAGCCTGGCACACAGGGACCTTTCTGTCCGTGCCCACTGCAGATTTCAGACTGTGCCAAAGACTCTCATTTTTATTCATGTATCAGACCTACCCACTTCTCTGGGATAATGCCCAGCAAGCCAGAGCAGCATCTGGAGAGTACAATCACACATTTATTTTTAAATTCAGTCCTTCTGCACAACTACATTATTTCTGGCTGTGCCGTACTTGTATTATTGTAAATGAGTTGATTTGCTTCTGAAATCCATAAGCTCTTGTTTAATTAATGCACACAGTACATCTGCTGCTCTTTAAAGGGAGAACAGGGCACTGCAGGTTGCTTGGAGCATGACAGATCCAGAGTTCCCCTTGGCTCTCATTTCCTTTGATTGCTGAAAAGGCAATTCCAAGTTCCCGGCAGAAGGAGTGAAGGTGCCCAAATTGCTCCGTGCTGTGCCTGCTCTGCTTCTTCCCTTGCCCAGGAAGAGATGCTGTGGGAAGCTGTGTGGAATGCACCAAACAGCCCCTGCACCCATCCTGCCCTGGGGACAGCTTTTCCTCTGGATTCCCATCTCTGTCACCCTGCCTTCAGTGAAACTGAGCTGTTCTAAATGACTTTGCATTCCTCACACACCGCAAACTCACTGTGTTACATCTTGTTAGCTGAAGCAATTGTAGCTCCACCAAAGGTGGCTTGTTCTCAGAGCTGTTTCAGGGCTCTGCAGCCTCGTTTGCATCACAGAAACAGGAACAGGCTCGTTTGAGCTGTCACTGCTGTAACCTCGTGTTCCTCCCGTTTTGACACCACTGTTTTGACTCCCCGTGATGTGTGTGTGTCTGGCATAAGTAACTGATCATTCCCAGGCTGGGAAACAGGAGAGCAGAGCTGTGCATGTGCCTGTGTGCAGCCCCAGAGGGAACACAGCAGCACAGCAGGAACAGGAGGAGCTTCAGCATCCTCTGGGAGCAACGTTCAGCACTGGAGCTGTCACTGGGATTATTCCTTGTTTGCCGTGGCAGGAAAGAAAAGTCTGCCTGAAACCTGGTTTTCTTCCCCAAAAGTGTGAGCATTGCAGCTTCTCCAGGGCTGTGGCTGTGTCTAAGGGGTCTGTGAGCAACTGCTCTGTGCTGAGGATGTGGAACAGCCCTGTTTGGGGACCACAGCACTGCTGGGCTGTCACTGTGCTCAGAAATAGCCATGCTGAGCCAGAGCTGTTGCACATGAGGATGTGACAAGTTCTGGTCACCACCTGGGATTTTGTTCTGGGGCCACAAAGCCAGCAGGAGACTGTTGGATCTGCATCATTCCCAACTCCAGGCCTGTAAACCCTTTATCCAACCCATCTCTTATGGTATCCATTTCTCCTACACGTTTTATAGAACCTGTTCTGATGCTTTTTTAAGTGTTTGCAAATACCCTCTTAAGGCACTGCTGGTACTGCCTTCAACTCTCTGCTTCTACTTATAATGAGGTAACCCAGTACAGCTCTCACTGGAATCTGCACAACCTGGAGAGCAAAGGAATTTGCAGCTTTGTGCTTTTGGGTGGGAATAGAAGCATCTCAGAAAGCCTTTTGTGAACCAGGTTATCAGTGTTACGCATCTGTCATTTCATTTTCCCAGATTTACACTGCAGAGAAGCTACTCTTCCTAACATGTGGGTGGATTCCCAGGATTTTCACCTAAGCAATCCTGCTGCTTCTTCTTCAGTGTCCAAGGAAAATGGGAATTTATATCTCTGTGTTAAACCTGTGCATTGCCTAGCCTGCACAAGACTGAGGTGGAATTTTGCAAACAGATTTGACACCTGAGAGAGGGAGGAAAAGCTGGACATGTTCTATATAGTAGCTGCAACCACGATTTTGACTCCTTAAAAAAAAAACATTTTGAGGAGGTGGTGTGTAAATGAACTCACCTGAAGCTTGGATTTGTACATATAAATGATGCCAGAGCAGTGGGGTCACTGTGGGTTGATTAGTATAGTTCTTTCACTGAAGAGATAGAAATTATATCCACTGTCAATCACCAATCCATGTTTTAATTATGAAAATACAGTGAGGATATGATTCAGACTTAATTTTCTGTTCTTGTCCCAGTTTACATTCTAGTGTCCTGAGAAACGACCCCACATCCAGGAGATCCAGCAGCTCCACGATGCTGGATGGAGGAAATATTGGCAAATTTGACTTTGAGATCACAGACTTCTTCCTCTTTGGGTCTCCCCTGGGTCTGGTGCTTGCTCTGAGGAAAACTGTGATTCCAGCTCTTGACAGTAAGTCCTGGTGCCAGCTGCTCCCTTGGTGGGTGGGGTGAGCACCTCCTGCTGCACTCACAGGGGTCTGGTGAAACCCAAACATTTCTGTATCTTGTTTATTGCTCTGTAAAGCAGCAGATCTCCCTGTGCTCTGTGCACCACTGATACCATTTCCAAACAGGAAAAGCACTGAGCAGCTCTGGAGTCTGTAAACTGTAATAAATTGTTTCAGTTGACTAAACAAGGAGATGAGAGAGTGATAAATGATAAATCTTTTGCAATTTTGTAACCTGACAGTTGTCATTTTTCAAGACAAATATTTACAGTATTCTAACAAGCGGTGTTTTGATGCTTGAGGGATTTTTTTTCTTTGTCTTTTCAGTCTTTCAGCTCAGACCAGCTTGTCAGCAGGTCTATAACCTGTTCCACCCTGCAGACCCATCTGCTTCACGCCTGGAGCCTCTTTTGGAGAGGAAGTTTTACCTTTTGCCCCCCTTCAATATCCCCCGGTACCAGAGGTTCCCGCTGGGCGACGGCAACTCTGCAGTTCTGGGTGAGTCCTGGATCCACATGGGCTGCTAAAGGTTACATGAATTGGAAATGGTGAGAAGGAGAACTGGCCCTGTAGCATTAGCTTGCTCCTGG
Organism: Melospiza georgiana; assembly: GCF_028018845.1. NCBI lineage: Eukaryota > Metazoa > Chordata > Aves > Passeriformes > Passerellidae > Melospiza > Melospiza georgiana. The sequence continues at coordinate 2,490,488 of NC_080447.1, forward strand.
TTTACCAGAAAAGGGATTTTCTTGCAGTGAAATCAGTGCCTTGTGTCGTGTGTGCCCTCTGTTTGCCACACAAACAGCTGCTGAGGGTCATGAGGTGGTGATCTCCCTGTGAAGGCTTCTGTTTTACACCCAGACTGGTGCTCGTGGTGGAGTGTGAATGAAACACAACTGAGTTGGCAGAATTTAGGACTTGGAGGGAGCAGAGTCGACCGTGAGATGATGAGATGATTTACTTGTTTGCATCCCCTTTGTCTAATATTTGAATCATGCACGACTAAATGAAGATTGTATAACTAGAACTGGATAATTCTGGTGATCCCCTCTGCATCATTTTAAAGTTGAAAGTCCAAAGAAGTGGCCTTCTATATGATTAGTGTCTTCAAGTTTGTAATTGCTCAGTCTAGGGCCTGATTTTTTAGATGGGCACAAACTAAACCCCATGTTTGATGAAGTGAATAAAATTCTTTCTGCAGGCCCCACTCACTTGTCAAATTTAGCCAAGATCTTGCTGCAACACTTTTTAAAAATGGATCCACCCACAACTGCATTTGTACCCAGGCCAGTTACAACAGCTCAGGGAATCTATAGCAACTTGAAGAGCAATTTGCTTTTTGGGTGTATTCTAGGTATCAGCTGCAAGGGGCTTATTACAAAATATGCAGCTAAGCATCTTGCCTTCATTCTCTTAAATACATTCCAGAGCCCCTGTTGTCACTGAACCCAGAGGTAGAGCCCCCATTGACACCAAACCTGTGTTCTGGTTATCATTGGACAGCAGCAGGAATATTAGAGCCTCCCTGGACCTCTGAGCTGGCTGTGTTTGGAGAGACACTTGCTATGCAGTGAAGTTAAACAGCCATTAGCTCTCCTATGAGAAGGGCAGAGTGATGGCAACACCTCCAGGTCTGAGCCTTGTTATTTTAAGAGATACTGCTCTGCCTTCATGAATAAAACTGACAAAAAACAACTTTAAATTCTCTTTTTCCTGTAAGACAAGGCCTCTTCATTTGCTTATCAGAAAGTAACAGGCCATTCCTTTCCATTAGAGTCCGTGTTGTGATGGACACATCACCCAGAAGGACTAACCATGATTCACCAAGCTGCTCCTGAAGTTGGTGTTCACTGGAGGGCACTCCAGAAAAGTTAATTGCTGCTATAATTAAGCTGTGTGTTTTGCAGATCACGTAAAATTCAGGTGCTCAGTTATAATTGGTTTTGTACAAAACCTTGTGTAACGCTGCTTGTGCACATCTCCTCATGCAGGCAGCTTTTTTGGGAGCCCACAGCTCAGAAAGCCTCTCAGGCTGTTTTCCCCCATTTTCCCATCTGTACTAAGTGCTGGTCCCTGTTCCATTTCAATGAACTTGCAGAGTAAAATCAAACTCACATCCCTGCTTACTCCTGTGCTTTGCACTGTGTAGGCTGTGAGTCTGATTCTTCCCTTACTGCATATTTTTTTCCACTCATAGTAAAAGATATTTCTCTGGATCTGCAGTGTATTTATGAATTTGGCTTAGGAGGGGGTGAAGATGCCTCCCTTTTGTTGTTGAAATGCCATCGTTGTGTTCTCCTCTGCTCCCAGTTAATCTCTGATGTTGGTCTGTTTGGAAATCACCCATTTTGTTTCTTTTACTCTATTTGAAGGTTGTCTGTTCATTGAAGACTCATAATTAAGTGCTGGGGTGTAACTGTTTGTATGTTTAACACTTTGTGGCCTCATGTCTGTTGTTCTTTGTCCTTCTGTTATGTTTTTTTTTTCCCCATCTGCTTCTAGTTGAGACAATCCAGAACAATCCCATCCTCCTCATGGAAAGTAGCCCTCTGGGTGCTCTCCAGCACCAGGACAGCTTCATGGAAACAAGTATCCCTGTTCCTGTACTGAATTGGCAAGATGTTTCCAATAAAAGTGCTGGTTGTGCTGAGTGTGTGTAATCTACACTTTTGTATTGTCTGTGGTGTTGGGTTCTTGGGGTCCTTTTTTGGAGATCACACTGTTGCCTCCTGGAGCTGAAACCTCCGTGCTGTGCCTCAGGCTGTGCCACACAAAATCACCTCTGGGGATCACACGTGGCTCTGGGAGAGCCTCTGTGGAGAAAAGGGCTTGGGGTTATAAATTCTGTCCCATTCTGGAGTTGATGCTGGAGGGGAGCTGCTGCCTTGCAGGGACTGGTTTGCTCTGTGCTGCTGGAAAGGGCCTTTGGCAGAGACAGCCCCTGCTGGCCCTGCTGCTGTGGGGCAGCATCCCTTGGGAAAGGTGTCCTGCAGCCACCATGCCCGGAGCTCCCCTCGATGTCCGTGTCTCACCAGATTTTGTCCCTTTTGGGTATTTCCTCTTTGGACCCTCATGGCTCTGCTGAGCACAGCACTGAGGCTTTCAGACCCCAGGGTGGCTCTCTGTTGGTTATTGAAATTCATTTCTTGTCTCCCGCCTTAAAAGCAAAGTTTGATGCGTTTGTTTTGCCTTATTTTCCATCATCAATGCTGCATGGCCTCATTTATTCTGATTGTGGCTGGTGCTGCATCTGCAATTTTGATGAGATTTGCCTTTGTTTTGGTTTTTTTCTTCCCTGCGTGTCTCACTTGCCCATTCTCGTTCCTTTCTCGGTGTTTTGCATTGAGAGCTGGGTTCTGCTGCCCTCTCTGTCTCTAACAAGCTGACCCTCACTGTCCCTGAGCAGTTTGGGCTCTTATGTGGTCATACAGGATGGCAACATCACTGAGTTTTCCCAGTGGTCTCTCCTCTGGCTCCTGGATTTTTAGGTGTGCTGTGTTGCCTGTGCTGTGAGGTTCTGTGGTAAAGCAGAGGGAAAGGATCTGGTACTATTAATTAACCACTTTGGAGGTTGCCTGGTGAAATGCATTTCCCTGTGAGCTGGTACTGCCTGTGGTCAGGACAGAGCTGTAGGAGCACCCCTTGCCTGTGCCCAATTCGATGGTCTTTAAGGTCCCTTCCAACCCAAACCATTACAGGATTCTATGATTTTCTGCTTTTTACATTGTGAGTCAAGACCGCAATGTGTCCAAACAATTCTTGATGTGAGTGTAGCAAGTGCTGAATCCCAGTTCAGCCACTGGACTGCAGGAGCTTTCCAAAATCACCAAAACTGGTAGACAGCAGAAATCTGTTGCTCTTGGTCTCAGGGTAGTGACTGCAGAGTGCCCAGTGCAAGCAGGGCCTGTCTGGCTTTTCTGTGGTTTTTAATATTTTTGTTTTTATTGACCTGTACATATTTTTTGATGGCTTTCAATATTTCCCTCTTTGGTGCAATGGCTCAGTCTCCAAATAGCCCATACCAAAATCTGTCTTTCAGGTACCCCAAGGAGTTACCTGAGAGCATGTCTCAGGGCTGTTACCTTATAAGAATATTGATAAATGAGGCCAAAAGTGAAAGAGCACAGCACCAAAATGAGTATTAAAGATTGGTGCAGTGAACACGGGCACCTCTGTCCCCACTGAGTGACAGAGGAACAGCTCACCTTGATAAAGGTCTTGCTGCTGCTGGACCTTCTGGATGCACCTCTGGGTGCAGGAGGCTTCCGTGGGTCCTGTTAGGGACACCTGGCTGCAGGTGCTGGGGTCTGTCTGTGACACCCCACCCTGGTCACCACAGTCCCCAAGAAAGCCCCCTTGGTTTCAGAATTGCTGCTCAAGAGACATGATGCAGAGAATTCACAAATTCAGGAAATAGCTTGTTAGCTTTGTGGGTTTTTTTCTGCAAGTCAGGTCTCAGTATTTTCTTTGGAAGTTGCTGTCACTGCAGCTTTGGTGTGGAGGAAGCTTTTCTGAGTGGGTTGTAATGCATAAAACAGGTTTTTCTCCACATTTCCCACCCTGCCTTTTCCTGGCCTTCATTTTTCTCAGCAACTGCCCTTTCTCAGGGACAGAGGGTGTGTGGCTTGGGGAAAGGGAGAAGCACAAGAGCCCCTGAGTGGGCAGGAGCAGGGGAGCCCTGCTGTGGGGTGGCACCTTGTCCCCTGCAGGGCAGATTCCTGTCACCAGCTCTGGCAGTGCTGAACTGAACTGTTCAGCAATGCTGAAACACCTCAGGCTTTAACAGGAGTGGGAATTGTTCCTCTGGTGACACCAGGATGGGGCTGGAAGGGCTGCTGAGGTTGGGTGCTTTTGCTGCAAACATTATATTCCAAAATCCCTGGTCAGCCCAGGAAAACAAGGCTAAAAAAGAGCAGGCCCAGAATCTCACTGTTTCTTCCTTTATTCACTTTTTGTGTTCTCAAAAAGGGGTTGAAGTTCAGGCAGAGCTAAGTGAAGATGGGCTAATGGAGTCAAAGATGTGACCATGTTTGGCCCAGCCTTTTATCTTGTAACACTCTGGAATTTGTCTTCCTAATTCAAGCCACAGGTGCTTTAGGTTAAAGCAGAGGAAGAAGTGCAGGTTTCTCTGGTGGTCAAACCTGAATCTGGCATTTTTCCTGGCACAGACAAAGCCAAAGCTTTCCTCCCATCTGAGGAGGTTCAGGGAAGGTGATGATCATCACCTGTGTTGGGACACCTGTTTGGTGACACAGGAGCAGGAGCACAGGAGCATCTCACAGGCAAGAGAATGGAGAGAGAGGGGTGATCAGAGAAGAGAGAGTTGTTCCAGGTCCCCCAGCAAAGGGAATGAGACCCTTCACCCTTGAGACCTCTGTGGGGTTCAGTGCAGCTCCTGTTTTCCACTTGGATTGCCTGTTCTTGCTCATGCTGGTGTTTTGTGCAGTCAGAAGCAGCCCTGGCCTGGTTTGTGGATCCTGGTCACAGCCTTGACAGGCAGCAGCTCAAGGCAAGGTGGAAAGAGGGGGAAAGTGCTGGGAAAGTGATGCTGCTGAGGGCCTTTCAGGCACAACGTGGGCTGTGTGTGCAGCTCATCATCAGGTCAGGCTCCTGCTAAGGCTCAGATCTCACAGTCCACAGAGCTTTTACACAGAGCAGCTTGTGGCCTGATTTTCCCTGCAGAGAACAGAACTCTTTTACTGACACTTAGCCACACATTTTCTGCTTCATACATTCCCTCTCCCTGGGCTGCAGCAGGATTTGTGTGGGCACAGACGCTGCTGCTGCGAGCTGAGGGATTGGAGGGAGAAAATCAGTAGCCCCAAGCAAAAAAAGATTGATATTAAAATAAACCAATTGCTAAAACAACACCCCGTGTCAGCCTTGTGCCAGGATTAAACCCAGGGATAACTAAACAGGCTGGAATAGGTGGAGGGTGTTGATGTGTGGGAGTAATGTGCTCACATTGCTTGTGATATCTCCTGCCTGATACCTGGGAATAAATTCAGGTGCTGCTCCTCAAGTGCAGCAGAGATGGGCAAGCTTAAACCCACAATGAATTGCTTTGCTTTGCATGTTAGTGCCACGCTGGTGCTGCCTGCTGTGAGCACCTGGAGTTGGCATTACAAACCTCTGCCCTGCAGGAGCTGGGGATGTCCCACTTAACTGGGCCCCACAGCATCCCCAGAGGGGTGGGTGCTCTTAGCACTGTTGAGAGACAAAACTAAAATGCAGAGATTTTAACGTGGCTTTCAGCATCTCTTGTTTTGCCACTCCTGGGTGTTTGAGGTCCTCTTCCCTCCCATCTATATGTAAGGTCCATGTGAGCATGATTTTAAACCCTCCTTTTTGTATTTATGTACTGAGGAGTTCAGCCTAACTTGGTAAACCTCAGGTTGGGATTTTAAAATCCACACCTGTGTGTTGTACCAAAAAAGCTCTGTTTTCATAGAGCCTGAGTACTCCCTGCTCTGCTGACTCTGATGGGAGATACAAGTGCTCAGCACCAGACTCCCTTCAGGAGCCCTTTCTCCAGATTAATGAGTGTTGGCTGTGTCCTTCAGCAGTAAAATACAAGTCCAAATTTAGTCCCTGCCAGGCATGAAGATGTTTTCTTGATTTTTGCTTTTTAATAATGCTTCTCTCCTGGAATTCATTTAAATTCATTTAAATTTAAATATCTCAAGAAAACAAATACCTCTTTGTAAGGTTGTTTTTTTGTTGTTTTTCTTAACTTGGTTATCTTGTCTTGATGTGAATGTATAAAATTGTGTATATTCACATCTGTATGTATGACACATGCTTGTTATTGCTGCTTCAGTAAGTCTGCCTGGGTTTTTCTTTGGATCTGGTTTTTGAGCTACTTACTTTGCTTCTCTCAATCAAAGACTGCTCCTCCAGCCACATCTCTGCCTGCTGTGCTATTTGCTTTCTTTTCTAACCAGAGCTCCAATGAAATGTGGGGTGTTTCTGTTTCATTCCAATCAGCTCTGAGAGGTTTTTGCACCCACCAGCTTTGTTTGCCTCCTTCCTCCCTCCCCGAGTTCATCTTGCCCAGCCTCTGTCTGTTGGTCTAATATTTTGATTTCCCTGTTTCAACTTTGTAGCAGATGTTGTTCAGTCTCATGGTGCCGTCTTCATGGAAAACGCGTCCCTGTCCACCCCCATTTCAGCCCCTCAGTTCAGGGGCTTCCGGAGAGCCAGTGAGATCAGCATTGCCAGCCAGGTCTCAGGAATGGCAGACAGTTACACTGCTTCCAACATAGCCAACAGTAAGTGTTGCACCCCTCCGAGGCTCTGCTCTGCTCCGGGCCCAGAGCTTCTGTCCGTCCGTCTGTCCGGGGGGTGCTTCCAGCCATGACCAACAGCTTGGAATTGTCCTGGTTCTGCCACACTCAGTGCTCTGTGTCAGCACATCCCCTGCAGGAACAGGGGTGTGTTTGGTGGCCACGGCTGCGTTGTGCATGTTGGACCTTGCTGGTGATTAATTGTTAAAGCAAAGGTGATAACTGTGATTGTTAAAGCAAAGGTGATAACTGTGACTCTGAGCTGTGTGTGGTGAGGGTTAATCCAGAGGGATGTGGCTGTGCTGCCATGGTAAGTCATGCAGAACTGCTCAGGATCAGCACTTGAGACCAGATGGGCAATGCAGGATGTGGCTCAGTGCAGATCCCTCAAATGTGGCCCACAAAAGCAGGGATGAGTACATCCCTCTGTAACGCTGAAAGGCAAGGACAGGTTGGTTCAGAACAGAACATTTATTATTTGCATTAGAGATTCAGCTCTTCTGCAGCCCGCAGGGCAGCTCCCAGTCACTTATGACCCATTTCCCAGAGCTGAATGAGGAGTAAAAGGGATTTTTTATTCATTATTTTTCCCAAGACCTGTATAACTTCCTAACTAATGCAGTGGAGAAGAACAGACTTCGTTAAGTGGCGAAGAACAGACTTTATTAATGGCTCAGCTCCTTCTTTGTTTCAGCTCAGGTATGAGATGAACGCTGTGTCCTCATGGATTTCTGGTAACTCAGACCAAAAAAAGGCTGATAACTCAAAAAAACCCCAGAAAAACAAAACAAAACCTAAAACCCATGCATATGAGGAAATTTTCAGCCCAAACTCTATTCCCAGAAGGTCTCAAAAATTTAGAGATACATTCCTGGCACGAGTTGTGAATTACTCACTCCATCATTAATTGCTAAGGTTAATAATGCTCCTGGAGGCAGGTATGAGTTGTTAAAGGTTTGTGGGCGCTGCTCAGGGGCTGCTGTAACCTCCTGCCCTGTTTGAGGCAACACTCAGCAGCAGAACTAAAATACCTTCTCTGACAAACGAGGTTTTCCTGCTCAAAGCGTGTCCAGGAGCCGACACCGCACTCCCCACGTGCATCCTTTCCTTATCCTGACATCTTGCCAAGCACTGTTAAACAGGAATCTGCTTGGGAAGCAGCTCTCGGGGGAGAAGGTGTTTGTTTTGTGCTGCTTTCCCACCCACAGGAGCTGCTGGGCTGGCACACAGGGCTGGTTCTTGGGGAGGTGTTTGTGCTAGGGTGATGCCCCAGAGCCAGCGTTTGTGCCAGGGTGATGCCCCAGAGATCTTGTCCCGTGCTGCAGCAGGGTTGGGTCACACAGCACTCACCTCTGCTTTCCCCATGCTCTCCCCTCTTTGTGTAATTTATTTCTCCACTCAGCCATCAAAGCCTGTTGCTGAGATCAGGGAGGAAGAGTCTTCCCTCAGCTCCGAGTGTCCCCCGAGCTCCAGCTCTGCCTTGCTGCTCCTGCTCTCAGCCTGGTTGGTGTGGTGGTAACCTGGAGCTGTGGCACTGAGGGCTGGATGTGATCTGTGCTTATCCCCAGGGAGAGCTGGAGGAAGGTTGGAGGGGCACTGCAAACCCACAGCTCCCTCCCAGGAGCCTCCTTAGGGGTGCAGCTCCCCTGGTACCGTGAGTTTGTGGAGGATGAAATCAGTGTGTGCCATAATAATGAGTGATTTCTGCTTTTTTTTTTTTTATGTTTTATTTTTCCTTTTAGAAACCAAACACCACCTTAATCATTGTAGGGGCTTTAGCCTTCTGTCCCAACTTGCCCTCCCTCACAAATCCCCTGCCCAAAGCTCGTTCAGGAGGCGTAGGCAGCACAAACACACAGCCCCTGCCAAGGGAAGGAAGCTCCAAGGGCCACGGAGCCGGGCTGCAGGCTGTGCTCTTCGGATACCACACCTGGACATCAAGACAGGTATTCTGGAGAGATCCACTCCTGTCAGCCTCCTCTCTCATTTGTAGTCACAGAACTTCACCACAAATCTCTGCGCTTCACACTGAGGCACTTGCAGTTTCTGATTGCATCTTAACAAGCATTTCTGTCACTTTGCCCTGAAGATCCATCATAACACAGCTAACAACCTGGCAGGAGCAGGAATTCTTCTGGGCAGAGCTGAGGGGACAACGCTTCTGCCTCCACCACTGCCTTCTGAGCATGGAAGAGTCAATCTTGTCTGCTTCCTGTACAGAATCTGAAATTACCCAAGCTGGGGACTTGCATGAGAAATGGAAGTTGGGACATGACCAGGAGCTGTCAGTTTGGAAGGCAGGGAGTCAGAAGTGGCTGCGAGGAGGTGCCTGTGAGCTCTGGAAAAGCCACATTGATCCATCAAACCTTGCTCCTCCTTCCCATGGCTCTTCAGAAAAGTGGAGACTGTCAGGGTGAGGGTGGCCTGGCACCTGGCACAGCCAGTGGGGATGTGCTGAATCCACATCCCTCTGCATTTGCTGTGGTGGGAGCTCTGTGCAGGTCTCTGGAAGGAGCTGCTGGATCCATCTTTTCAGTTCAGCATCTGTGCTCATCACCAGCCAGATTTCCCTTTGCAGAAGGGTGTGTTGGATTGCACCTTAAACCTGGCAGCTTTCCTGGAAGTCCTTAAAAAGAGAACATTGTCACAGAGACAAACCAAGCTTGAGGAAGCCCTTGTCAAAGCCCCAGCTTGCATCCTGCATGCAAACACAAACAAAATTCTTCTGCTGCTCTCTTGATCTCCATCTTTTCTTTCCTTGGCTGCTTCTCTGGGCTGGAGTGCACAGACACTGAGGACTTCTTGCTGCTGGGAAAGCAGCCCATGCTTTGGGGTCTGAGGCTTTGGACTGAGACCTGATTTCCAGGGATTGGGGCAGGATGTGTGTGTGGGCAGAGCTCAGGGCAGTTGAGGTGTGGGGGTGTCCTGGGGTGAAGGGTGGCTGTCAGACACCTGCCTGTGAATTGTTGGGCTCCCTGAGGGAGAAACTTGTTTTGTATCCCTGTCCCCCACTAAATCCCAGTGTACTTTCAGTCCCCCATGCAATGAAGTCCCAATACTGCCAGGTGCTTGTCTCGTTGTCCCCCACAGAGGCTGTGTCCTGGGAGGGCTGGGCTGCACATCTCAGTTGCCCAGGAGGGCAATAAGGATTTGTTGGGGACTACCAGTCCCATCATCATGTGCCATATTCCCTGCCTTGTGGTGCCTTTTAGCATCCTGTGGATTCCCAGTCCTCTTTAGTGTGGCCAATACCTGGATGCAGTTCCCTGGAGAAAGCTGAAGGAGTTGGAAGCAGGGCTGGAGATGGGCAGAGCACACCCACCCACCCTTCCTTCCTCCCACAGCTCCAGGGAGATTTGTTGCTGTCTTAATGTTTTGGCTCATTGCACAGGAGCCTTGAGCCCCTTCCCTGGGGTCTGGACTAACAGCCAATTAACCTGCCCTCCATCCAGTGCCTTCCTCTTTGCTTGAACAAGGGAGAGCTCACGCTGGTGGCCGTGTGTTCCTCCCTCGGTGTGAGCAAACCCCGAGCCCGGGCTCAGCTGTTCCCCAGAGCAGCGGGACCAGCTGGGAGCAGCCTCCTGGCACACCTGGAGCGAGGAGCCAGAGCCCTGAAATCCCTTCTGTGAGCCCCCCTGGTCTGAAGGAGTGTTTTGCCTCTGTAGTTGCTGCCAAGTGGTGGGGAACGAAGCGGATCGACTACGCCCTGTACTGCCCCGACGCGCTGACGGCGTTCCCGACCGTGGCTCTGCCTCACCTCTTCCACGCCAGCTACTGGGAGTCCACAGACGTCGTCTCCTTCCTGCTCAGACAGGTACAGTCACCCCCTCTCCCTCATCTCCCTTGGGCTGAAAAATGCTTGGGGCTCTTTGTTTTTTCCAGTGCACCTTCAATATAAGACATGTTGATGCATAGAAGTGAAAAAGTACCCTTTGCCCCTGCAGATCCAGTTTTTTCCCTTTTTTGTTTTCCTCACCTGTGGTGTTGGTGGTGCTGCACACATACAGACTTCATAGATGTCTTGTTACACCTGCTTGATTTGGGGCTGTTTGGGTTTTGGGCTCTTATCATCAGAGCAGGTTTCAGATGGGCTCAGTGGGGATCCATGGAGAGAGCCCAGGGCAGTTTCTTATCCATAGTGGCAAAGGTCAGTGGCACTTGTTTCTTGAAGTGATCTCTGTGCCAGGTCACATCTCCAGTCTGAAACTGAAACTTCTCAAAGGACAAATATAACCAGCACCAGATACAATAAAACCAAAGGGGAAGTTTTATATTAATTCAACATGAATTGATAGGCAGAATGCAGTTCTCCATTTTGCCTTTCTAAGTTATTGTTGTCTCCTCTAGGAACTCATTGGGATTTAGTTCTCATTCCTGCAGCACAAAGCAGTTCTAGGGCCAGGAGAATGGGGACTGCTGGTGTCTGGAGTCTACCACCTCAGATTTTATCAACCTATATTTGGCCTAAAATTCAAATTTACTGTCTAAAACGTGTTTTTTCCCTAAAAGAAATATTTTCCCTTCAGTTCCTTGGGGATGAGGGGGAGTTTTTGCCTTAAAAAATATGAACTCCCCAGGGGATGACACTTAGAGCATGGAGCTGGAAAACAACAAAACTCAAAGCAACTCTGTGGTTTGTGTTGCCCACTTCGGCGCCGGGTTTGCTTTGCATTAGCTCAGCTGTTAAATCCTCCCTGTTCTCCTCCAGCCTCCTCTGCTGCAGCTCTCAGTTATTTATGATTCTGTTGGCAAACTTTCTTTTAGTGTTATCTTCCAAATAGTGTGAGAGCCATAAACAGCAGCAGTGTCAGTGCTGGTGGCAGCTGAGCAGTGCTGATAATCCTTGAGACCCTTCTCTTGCCAGGCTGTGTCCAGGCTCTGCCTGCACACTCCTGCCTGGATGGTCCCACACCCAGCCCAGCCTAACAGGGCAGGAAAGAAGAGAGAGCTGTCATTGTGCACAAGGGGGAACAGTCATGACAGTCTCATACATAAAGTGTTCCACTTGGGAAATAGCCAGTTATTCAGGTTTCAGCCCAAACCTGGGTCTGTAGCACTGTGTGGTGTTTCAAACCTCATGGTTTGAGTACCTGGAGGAACCTCCCCATCCATTCTAAACCTGCCTGGGTAGTCTGGCACCCCCTTGCCCAGTGCCTGTCTCTGCTCACTTCTCTTTGCCTTGAGACCAGGGGTTTTCTCATCTTTTGTCTTCTCTCTGTCCTTCACCAGCACCACACAGCTGCTTACCCTAATAAGGACTTGTTTCTAATGGCCTTTGAAAGTTACCTCTGGACAAAATGTAAAAGAAGCTGTTGAATAGTTTTAGTCTCCAAAGATTAAATCTTGTTAAAACAAGCCCAGATAGAATTCAAAATACATTCCTGATTTAAATAATTTTCAGTAAAATTTGTTATTTTGTTTACATTGGATTCCATGAGCTCCCGCCCCAGCAAGCTCATCCTCCCTGGGGTCCTTTTTCCATTTCCCTGGATGAAAACCAGCTTCAGCTCTGCAGAGGGCTGGCCTGTGTCAGCCAAGCTCAGCTGGAGAGCTGCTGACCTTTCAGAACATGTTCAGGACCTTGTAAAAGAGCCCACATTTAGGAGGCCTCTTAATTTTTTGGTCACCAAGGACTGCTGGCAGTTTTGGAGTTCTGTGTGCAGGGTTACCTCCCAGTCCTGCAGAATCTTTGAGGTGTCCCCCAGCCTTTGGGTGTTATTTTTCCTTTTCCATTCTAGAAGTAAGAGCAACCTAGGTAGGAGTTAACCCTCCTCTCTCTGTGTTCCTGCCTCCCATCCCCATCCATGCCCTGGTGACAGGCAGGAATTGGCTGCTTGGCAGTGATGTCCCACCAGCACAAACTCCTGGAGTTCTGTCAGCCAGGATGGACAGACAGACAGCCTGGGCTCTGCCTCACATGCAGCCAAGCCAGACCCCTGTGTGTTTCACAGGGGTCAGATCAGTGAGAGGAGCAAAAGCCACGAGACCAGAGTTGGGAATTTCAGTAGGAATTGGAAATGAGCTGAAGGAGCAGCATCAGCATGGGGCCAGCGAGAGCAGCTGGTGCTGGGTCTGTTGTGGAATGGGGAAGGTTTGTGTTCCCTGCAGGCCGTGGGAAGGGACCAAGGGATCCCTGGAGGAAGGGCAGGTATCTCAGTGCAGAGCTGTGTTTGAGTCAGTTTTGTACCTCCTGACAATCCAAAAAGCCTGCATCCCAGGCAGGATTAAGTCAGCACTGGCCACAGGCTTTGCCAGTGCAGCAAAGGCCACTTGTCCTTCAAACCTGCAAGGTGACAAACTCAGGGGCCTCTCTCCAGGCACTGCCCTTCCTCAGTGCAGGCTCAGGAGATGCAGAACAGCCAGGCAGGAGGAGAGGGCTGATGCTTGGGGGGATCTGTCCTCCTGCAGGTGATGAGACACGAGAACTCGAGTGTGTTGGAGCTGGATGGGAAGGAGGTGTCTGTGTTCACCCCCTCCAAGCCCCGGGAGAAGTGGCTGCGCAAGAGGACGAACGTGAAGCTCCGGGTAAGGGGGTTTGGGGCTGCACCAGCTGCTCTGGCTTGGGCTGCACAAACTTCTCTGAGGGTGTGGCACAGACAGAGGGCTGTGCTGCATTGCTGGGCTGTTTTAATGGTTATATCCTACCTGGGTGCCTGTAAAAGAGCAACCCTAAAGGTGTGTGTCAGCAAGGTCTCCTCTTAACCTCGAGTCTGTAAAACACAGGAAGCATTGGCTGTGGGTCAGGGAACGAGTGAGAATGGAACATCTTTCATAGTCCAATAATACCAGGTCTCAGCTCAGTAAATGCGCTTTGCTCCCAGTAAAGTCTCCAGTTTCTGAGGGGGCAATTCTGTGTTCGAACTGAAACAATATCAGCACATTTCTCTGGCAGCTGAGTCTATTTCCTCTTAATTCCAAAGTGTGAGGGTTAATAGAGAGTATCAGAACTGCACGTACAACCTTCCATGGAAATTGGCTCTTCAGCACTCCAATCCACCCATCAGTTCAGGGCACAGAGCTTCACCTCTGCCACAGGTCAAATTCTTTCCCAGAGCTGAGGGAGGAGTGGAGGGGGGGAATGGCACAGAGAAACCCGTGCTCTAATTTGTCCAGTTATAACATATATATATTTGGCATTTCCCTGTGAGGTTATCCATTGCTGCAAACTTAATTTTTTTTTTCCTCCTCCCCTCTTGCAGAACGTCACAGCCAACCACAGGATCAACGACACCATTGCTAATGAGGATGGGCCCCAGACCTTGACTGGGAGGTTCATGTATGGTCCATTAGACATGGTCACCCTCACAGGAGAGAAGGTACCGTGTGTGCTTGGAGGTGTCACCATGTGGTGACAACTGTGGGACAGAGGTAGTGCCTGTCAGTGCTCCCTTGGTGCCTGCTGGGGTTTGCTGCACTTGTGTCCTGGCCAGGTTCTCCTGCTCAGACTTGTGGGTGCCTCCCACCAGGAACAGCATTTGTCATCTCTGATGTTTGGGTGCTGCCCAGCTCAGATCCATGAATTGCAGAGGGTGGGAGCAGGACCAACCCCGCTGCCACCCACAGGGGCTCGGGTGGGACGTCCCTGTGCCCGGCCTGTCCTGCTGGGGGTGACACAGTCTCGCTGTCCCCAGGTGGACATCCACATCATGACCCAGCCACCGTCGGGGGAGTGGGTGTACTTTGACACGGAGATCAGCAACAGCAGTGGCAGGATTTCCTACGTGATCCCCGAGGAGCGGCGCCTGGGCATCGGCGTCTACCCCGTCAAGATGGTGGTCAGGTGAGGGCCTGGGGCTTGCAGGAGGAGCAAAGAGGAATTGGATTAGAACATGGTCCCTCCTGTTGCTGAGTGGGTTCAGAGCCTGGTTTGCCAGCAACAGAGGCAAAGAAAGCCATTTGTACTCTGCAGCTGTAAGGGGAAAATGCACATTTTATTCACCACCAGCATGGGAATTGAGCTCCCGCTGCAGGAGCAGGTCTCCTGCACCACAGGGCCTCGTGGCCATCTGCAAAACTGCACGACTGAGCATATTTTAAAGACCATAAACTTGTCCTTGAGGGACAGGACTTTGTAATTGTGATGATTCACAGCCCAGGGCTCCAGCTCAGTTCCACTGCTGGTGTTGGGCTCTGGGAGGGGAAGGAGGGGAGCATCTTCTTGGTGGTGACCCCAGCAATGTTTTTCTGGGGGTAACTGTTGAGTCTCTGCTGCCAAGGAGTGCTAATCCATCCCCACTTGAACACGAGACCCTCACACAGTGCTTGTGCCTGCTCTAACCGAGGGTGGCATCGCTGTTGGAGCCTTTGGGCCAGATGTGGGAGCCGCTCTGGGCTCGTGGTGCTCCGCAGGTCCTGGTGATGCCCTGTGGATATTTTGATGCCTCTAAACACCTGCATCCCTTCCCTCAGGGGAGACCACACGTTTGCTGACAGCTACATCACGGTGCTGCCCAAGGGGACGGAGTTTGTGGTGTTCAGCATCGACGGCTCCTTCGCAGCCAGTGTCTCCATCATGGGCAGCGACCCCAAGGTCCGCGCCGGGGCCGTGGACGTTGTAAGGTCAGGGCAGGGCCTGGGGTGGTTGATCTGACACTGACCTGCTCTGCAATCCATTGACTCTTGCTTTTCCTTGCAGGCACTGGCAAGACCTCGGCTACCTCATAATCTATGTCACGGGCCGCCCTGACATGCAGAAGCAGAGGGTGGTGGCGTGGTTAGCACAGCACAACTTCCCCCACGGCATCGTGTCCTTCTGCGACGGGCTGGTGCACGACCCGCTGCGGCACAAGGCCAACTTCCTGAAATCCCTCATCACTGATGTAAGCCTGCCTCTGCTGGAATGGGAGCGTGGCACGGGGTTAGATTGCTCCTCATCCAACCACCACTGTCAGCACCAGTCTCTTGGCAGCAATGTGACCTGCAGTGGAAGATTAATCTGTTCATTTTATTTTCATTCCTTTGTTGCTCCACAAAAGTGTCTATGCTGTTAAATTGTGTTGCCTCTGCTCTGCACTGCTCCATTTCATCACTGCTCCTCAAACCCCTAATGGAACTGAGGCAGTAGAGCCTCCCTGCCCCTCACACCTGCTTGGTGGCTTTTTGGCTGCCTGTGGTTGGAATAGCAGGGCTGAGGGGATGGAGCTGCTGCAGAAATGGCTTTGCTGGGAAACTCCACAGAGATCTTCCAGGGGTTTGACCCTTGGC
Source organism: Melospiza georgiana (assembly GCF_028018845.1). Taxonomy (NCBI): domain Eukaryota; kingdom Metazoa; phylum Chordata; class Aves; order Passeriformes; family Passerellidae; genus Melospiza; species Melospiza georgiana. Next base: position 2,506,250 of record NC_080447.1, read on the forward strand.
AGGTCCTGGTAATGCTCAGCCCAGAGCCTCAGGGAAGGTCCAGATAGAAAAAAGTTTTGTGTGTCTGCCAGGTGAAGGAGCTGCCAGTGTCCCAAGCACTTTCCCTGCCTTGATTTGCAGGAAAAGCCTGTCCTTAACTTTCTTAGTCTCCCTTTTTGGCCTGAGTGTCAGTGGAGGGAGCAGCTGGCTCTCAGTTGCTTTCATGTCCTCCACATGTTTGGGACCAGGGTCAGAAATTCTTTCCATCTCCCTGACCTGTGGTTCTGGACTCAAAGCTGGCCAGTGTGTGGTGGCACCAATGTCCACACCTCCCCTGCCAGCCCCTGCCCCAGCCCACTACAGGAGGGGCTGTCCATGAGCTGCTCTCTGCTTGGAGTAGAGCAGAGGTATCCCTGAAAAGCAGCAGGTTTTGCTGCCTGTCCCTTCTCCCTCTGCCCAGCAGGTAACAGCAGCTTGGCTGTGGAGAACATTCCTGGCTAATGATTCCTGCCCAGGTTTGCAGCTCCTCTCCCCCAGTGACAGCAGGGAAGTGTGCAGCATCCTTGCCCCCTGCAGACCTCAGGGGAAGGCCGTGGATCAGCAAGTGGAGATCTGTTCTTGTATTGCTGTCACTCCTCTTGTCACGGCCTGTAAACATGCCCAGCTCTGTTAATTAGCACTTCCCTGGGTGGTTCATTATCCAGCTGGGAACTTGCATTAGTTCCAGTGACCCGAGATTCCCACAAATGCAATTGGAAAAGCCAAAGCCCAGCCTGCTGAGCAGCGTGGGGTGCCTGTGGGTTCTGAGCCTGTGCTGCTCTCTGTCCCCCCAGCTGCACATGAGGATCCACGCCGCGTATGGATCCACCAAGGACATCTCTGTGTACAGCTCCATCAGCCTCCCGCCCACAAACATCTACATCGTCGGCCGACCCACCAAGAAACTGCAGAGCCAGTGCCAGGTAGGAGCCAGCCTGGCTGAGCCCTGGAGCTGCTGCTCCCATGGGAGGGAGGTGGGAATTTGGTCATCACAGATCTGGGGACTGAGCAGGGTGGGAGCTGTCCCAGGTAGCAGGGCCACATCATGGGTCTGAGTGGTTCCAGGGCAGATAAGGGGGTTGGTCCTTCTGTAGCAGCTGGGAGTCACGGGTGGAGGCTGAATTGAGAGGATTTTCTGGTTGTGGCTAGAATGAGGCCTAACAGGGGTAGTGTAGGAGTTTGGGAAGGAGTGGGAAGTTGTTGGATTTCTCAGGTGTTTGTGGCAGGGGCCAGTCATACTGTGCAGAGGATAAGTCCAATGTCTCCAATTCGGTTGTAAAGTACAGCTTGAAGGGCAGCGGTGTTGGCTTCTGCCCGACCGTGTCATCAGCTGACTGGAAGAAAGGACATGATTCTGACTCCTTCTCAGCCAGTGAATAGGACAAATGGGTTGTTGGCGATGATTAGGATGAGTATGGCGATTAGGAAGAATAGTAGGTTGGTGAAAAATTTTGTAATGTAGGGGTCTGAGGCCATATATCATGTTGCAAATTGTAGGATAGATCATGATACGAATTGTTCAATGGGGAAGAAGGTAAGGAGTAGAAATCTATTTTTAGGCTGATGGGGATTTTGAAGTTTATAATGAACTTTCATTCCCAGAAGGCGGTGAGGCTTTCTGTTCCAGAGTGGATGTAGATTGTTATTGGGATTAGGCTGATTAGGAAGGAAGTTTTGACTTCCCAGAGAACCTGGCAGAGCGAACACCTCTGGCTGCCAGCGGCTCTCAGGGAACCGCGTCCCACCCCTCTAACGCCCACCCTCACCCCGCAGTTCATCACGGAGGGCTACGCGGCCCACCTGGCACAGCTGGAGTACAACCACCGCGCGCGCCCCGCCAAGAACACCACGCGCATGGCGCTGCGCAAGGGCAGCTTCGGGCTGCCCGGCCAGGCCGAGTTCCTGCGCAAGAGGAACCACCTGCTGCGCACCATCTCCTCGCAGCCCGCCGCGCACCGGCCCGAGCGCACCCAGAGCCAGTCGGACAGCGACAAGGACAGGGACAGGGAGCGCAGCCAGCGCAGCATGAGCATCGCCACGGGCTGCTGGGGCCGCAGCGCCGCGTCCCGCCTGGAGTCCGGCCTGCTGGGGCAGAAGTAGCCGGGCCGGAGCCGGGATTGTCAGCTGCAGCCACCGGAGGAGAAATAAAGGGAAAGAGGGACGAGGCCGGTGTTTCGGGCTGGAAGGGTAAATATGGTGCTACTCTAAACCACGGTGTTCTGGGAAGAGATGGGATGTTTCCCACACGGAACGTGCAGGCCTTGCAGCGGGAGCGGGAGCCCGAGGAGCAGCTGGAAATCGGGGGGGGGGGAAGTCTCCAGGTCAGGATGGCGCTCTCTCCTGCCTCCTCCTCTCATCCAGGGTCAGTGACTGTAAATAGGTGCCTCCTCGCCTTGTTAGCCATCACACGGTGACCGAGTGCTGTCCTCAGAGCCACAGAACAGGGCACGAGGCTGGGGGAGCTCGTTCTGGGCTGTCCCGGGAGTCAGGTGGGGGCTCTGGGGTTGGGGACGCCGCTGCCCCGGCCCCAGCGGGGGATTTGTGCCAGGCAGAGCCACCAAGAGCTTTCCCTGGACAGAGAGAGAGCTCCACGTGCAGCCACTTTCTCGAGGGGCTGGTGCAGTGCAAAGCTGAAGCTGCATCGAGGCCGATGGCAGAGGCAGAATGTCGGCAGATTCGTGCCCAAGACAGCGGGGTCATTCTTGTTATTACTGTTATTTTTTAAACAGATCTTTTAGAAGCCGATGGAATTTAATGTGGTGACATATTAAAAGAGGAATACAAGCTATTTTGTTTGAGCTGTTACAAACCTCAGACACTTAATTGCTGTTAAAGTCTCCAAATAGTCTCGCTATGTATTATTTCCAGCAAGTAACCACCATATATTTGGAAGCAGCTGAAGGCACTCAGCAGCTGGATTGCATTGCAGTTCTTCTCATCCAAATGCAGGGTCTGACTCTATCAACGTCCACCTCTGAGACCTTTTTTCTTCCCAGGTTCTCTCCAAGTTCAGTAGCAGCTTTCATGGGAACTAGACTCGCTTCTTTTACCTGTAGTTACTGAACTGTAAAACCTCGTTGTTTTTTGCACTGATGATTTTTAGAATGGAAACCTGTTACCATCTCATGTAGCTACACCAGTGTTTGTAGTGCATGACAATGAAATATTGCTAAGCCAGGATGTGTGTGGATACCTATACATATATACACACACACATATATATATGTATATATTTAAAAAAACAGAAACAATCTGTGCAGAAGTTTTTCCAGCAGTAAGGAGACTGTAAGGAAGTGTGCCAACAATGTCAGGCAACCTTAAGAAAAGGCCATATCTTAATTTTTCTGGTGTGTTTCTCAGTGGATGTGCCTGAGGCACTGGGTTTGTGCTGCTGGAGCGAGCTGGCGGGGCAATGGCAGAGGGCTGGCACCCCAGTGACACCCAGACAGGGGCAGAGAACAGTGCCTGGAGCCAGGGCTTGCCAAAAAGCCCCTCAGTCCTGTCCCTGCCGGGGCCAGCAAAGGTTCCCTCCTTGCACACACCTCCTGGGGCAGAGGGGCATCCACACAGGGGTTCCACGGTGCCCATTCAGACTCCAGCTGGCCTCTTCACGTGGAGATTTTCTAGTCCTACTGAGCTCCCTGACTGTGTGTAACCCTGCTTTCCCCACCACACTCTCCTGTCTTTATATCACTTTCTACTTACGAGGATCTTATTTATACCAGAGAATTTTTTAGACCGGCTGCTTCATTTTGTTACCAGTTTCAATAAGCACGGTGCAGGACGGCCGCACTGAGACACTCAGCACTGTGAACGCTGCTCTGCTCGCTGCCTCTGGGCCACGGTGGACAAATCCAACTCATCCAACTCCCGTGTTCGTGGTGTGGAGGGTCCAGGCCGAGGCAGAGCAGGGACGGTGCGGAGCTGCCGCCGGCATCAGAGCCCCTGGAGCGCTCAGACCCGACTGCAAAACGTTTAACCGCTTCTCTTGGTAATTATCCGAGTACAGAATGTACCTGATGACTTTTTGTCACCAGAAACTGACTTCCCTTTCTGCTGACTCAGCTTGGCTCTCTCTGAATGTACATCCAGAGCTTTTACTGGGTTTGGAAACAATGAGAATTTGTCCCAGCTTTTTGCTAGCCGAATGTTCTATCAAACAGATGCCATGTAAGTAGGAAGCCAAGCCACAATCCATCCTGTGAAGTCACCAAACCACATCACTAAATAATTTCTGCAAATTTGGATATGGCCTTTGCAAAATTCACCTTTTCTCCAAGTCCAGAACCGAGACATGACCTGTACATTTTCCAGTTGACGAGATGTTCACATTTTCTTATGTGTAGATAGTGTAAAACAGAGGCGAATGTAAATGTTCAACATAAAAAGTGGATATATAAAATTGAAAGTTATTTATTTATGTAGAGGGAAAAAAAATGTCTGGAGGGACTTGAACCTTCAGGGTTTATTAATATTTTAAAAATGTAGCTTTTTGTTTCAGGCATTATGTACAAAGTAATTATTTTATGGACCAAGTTTAATGTAACTGTCAATGAATGCAGAAGTGCAATATGATACTCACCCTCTCCATCACATCATGTTTTAAACAGCTCCTGACCAGTTAGCCTGACAATCACAGCACCTCTGTCCTCATCCTTTGTTGAGCTTCTTGAACCTTGCCCGGGTCCTTCCCCTGGCCCCCATCCGTTGCCATTGTACGGATCCAACACGGAGAAGCAATTGTAGAGCAGGGCCTTTATTGCTGCAATAACTCCCTGGGAGGTGGGTGCAGTTACCAGGAAATAATGATGCCACTAAGTTTTTCCTCACCAACTCAGTCCATCCCCGTCGCCATCGCTCAATCCTCAGCCGCCCCCATCTGGCACTCATCCCTCTGAAGCAGAATCCACACTGACAGAACAATAGCAATAGTTTCACTCTGTGTTTATAACCTGTTTGTCCCGAGCTGTTTTGGAGAGCAGTGCACGTGACCCGATGCCTTTCCACGTGGATGGAAGAGGATCCCTTTGGACGTGGTGAGGGAAAGATGAATGTAAATTCCATGCTTACTAAAGGGGCACTGTCGGGGTAAAGACCTAATTTATCCTTGTTAGGAGTAACTTGTTTGCTTTGGAAGGAGAGAATGGGAAGTTTCTTGTCCTCCTCCCTGGGCTGTTGTCTGGGCAGCCCTCGGGGACAGCCCACGTCCTGTTCTGCACATCAGCACAACACAGCCTCGGGCTTTGGGGTTGCTTTTCTGTTTCCATGGGAATCAAACTCTGCTGCAGAGCTCAGATTTTTTACAAAAAGCAGCTTTTTATATTACTGCACCCTTAGGCCGGACTTTCTACCTGACACTGTCCCTTTAAAGTCTTTTAAAAAACCAGAGAGAGGAGCCCGTGCATTCCCTCCAAGCCGTTTTCCTGGGTTTGCTCAATCACTCAGTCAGATGAGGCGAAATCCTAATACCAAAAACCGTTTACAGTGTCAGGGGCACGAGCCCAGAGCAGGAATCAGCCAAAGGGTCACCACCACCCTCCCAGCAGCCGCCGTGCTTGCTGTAGCAGCCCCTTCTTCAGGTATCGCCACTGTTTGCTGCATTTCCTATTAGTTCTAGAAGCCTTACGGTCCCCTAACTCTGCCTGTTGATACCCTCGACTGTCAGTTTTATATTCCAACAATGTTAGTTATATTTTATTTATAAAAACTTGCTCTAGGGGTACCAGCTGTGCGTGGGGAAGCAGCGGGGGATGCCCGAGGGCGCCGGGGCCGCCCCGCGTGTGCCGTGCCCGTGACTCGCGTGTGTGTGGCAAACCTTGTGTACAACTTCCTTCTCCTCCTTGCTGTTAGTGCATCGTTCCAATGCCTGGTGTGCTTCGTGTACAGTACCATTGTGAGTTACACAGATTAAAGAAACGGGAAGGCTTTTCTCTGTCTGCTTTTTCTGGGCTGGGGGAGTACTCCAGGAACAGACAAGTCATCAGATGTGAGCAGGTGCCAGTTTAATGGGGTTACAGCCATGAACAGAATGAGGAAACCCTCTGTGGAGATCAGTCCTGCAGGACCCGTTTGTCCTTTAACCCATTTGTCCTTTTCTTTTTTACAGTTTGCAGATTTATGGACTTCCCAGCAAGGGAAGAGGCTGCTGTGTTTGCTTCAGAGCAGCCCTGGGCCCTGAGCAGCCCAGAGCCCTGTGCTGTGGGGAAGGGACACGAGTTGCATGCAGGAGCAGAGAGCAAGGCAAAGCCACCCCTGCACTAAGCACACCTGCACAGGTGCCAGTGCAGTGTGCCAGGTCAGTGCTCCCCTACCCGAGGAGGTGAAGCTGCAGGAAGGCTGGGAGAAGCCCTGGGGCACAGTGGAGGGTGGTACTCGGGGCTCAGAGGAGCTGCAGCCTGAGCAGAGCCACAGCCACTCCCCTCTGAGAGGCTCAGGGAGTGCAGGTGAGCCAGATCCAGCAGGGAAAGGGCCATGGGCAGCCCCTGAGGGGAAGAAGTGGCAGCCAGCTGTGTGCTTTGTGGCCCTGGTACACCCTGTTCTGGCCACAGCATTGGCTCCTGCCCCCCAAAGCCCAGAGCACCCTGAGGTGCTCAGCACCCTCAAGCCTGTCCCCTGGGTGCTGCTGAGCTCCTCCAGCATCCAGAGGAGCATCAGGGCAAATGGCTCAGGTGCCTTACAGCCACACTGGCCTGAGTGGGACACGGAGGGGAGAAGCTGTTTATGGGAGAGGAGCCACTAAAGTCACTCTCCTTCCCAGTCAGTAACTTACAGAGCAGCTGGAAAGGGCCCCTGGGGAACACCTTGACACGGTGCTGTCTGCGTGCTCCAGAGGCTCCCCCGGGCTGGCAGGGGCACAGGACGGGCTCCAGGGCTGGCTGGGGCCTGCCCTCACTGCAGCATCCCTGTCCTCACCTGGAAGGCCAGCCCATCCCCACGGGTGGCTTGCTGCAAGGGACACACAGCACTCACAGCACTCCTGCCAGGCCTGCAGGGCCACCAGCACCACCCGGGGGCCCTGGCAGTGCTGCAGGGCTCAGCCCATGCCCAGGGTGGGAGCACAACCCCTCTGGGTGCAGCAGCTCCCTGCCTGTGCCCAGTTCCCCTCACCTTGTTAATCTCCTTGTGTCTCTCCTTGCTGACGATTTCTTCCAGGACTTCCCCGTCCCCCTTAATGAGCCTGCAAGACAAGCACAGGCCCAGGAGCCCTGAGGGTACTGGCCAGGTCCTGCAGCTGCAGAGGTGTGACCTGCTGCACCTCCAGGCAAGGCCAGGGCTCACCCACCCCTGACACTGCATTTTGTGACTTTGTTTTTGAGTCAAGCTTAAACAGCACAGCAGCTTTGCCATTGCTCCCGTGGGATTAATGTCACCACACTGCAGCAAGGACAGGAGTGCTCTCCTGAGAGCTGAGGGCCAGCTGGCTCTGCCCCAGGCTGTGGGCACTGCCTGCTGTGTGCAGTCAGCCACACTGGCACAGCAAAACACTCCTAATGAAACCATCCCCTACAATCCACAGTGCCTCAACCCATGCAAAACCTCCTCGTTTTTTCATAGAATTCAGGTGTGGTCCTGGCTGCCCCAGGAACCTGCAAAGCCATTCAGGAACAGGAGCCAGTTTGGGCCTGAAATGCAGCCAGGCTGGGGAATATCTTGCTGAGCAAATTCCAAGCAGCGTTGGAGGCGGCTCACACCTCCAGACATGAGCAGGAATTTAATTGTCTTCATTACGTGCCTTACAGGGAACCGACCTTTGTTCCACACCTCCCTGAGCCCTGCAGGCTGCCTGCTATTTTAAGACTGGACTTGTCATACCCAATTCTCTTCAGCATGACGTTTTCTGCTTGCTGAGAAGATGCAGTTTATTAAAAACTGGGTCATTTCTATTTGGCAGCTAAATGAATTTGGGTTTGATCACTGTCTGTAACCCCACAGGGCACATGCTCCTCACTCCCACCTGGGTGTTACCAGGGCCCAGGGCTTTGGAGCTGAAATGTGAGTGGATGCAGCAATGGGATACTGGGACACAGCCCAGAGTGCCTTGTGTGCACACAGTTCAATGGTTTGGTGTCACTGTGTCACTTTCTGGGTAAGTCACACCAGGCCTGATGAGGAGGGACCTGTGAGGGGTTGGCTCAGGCTGAAGGGGTTCAGGTGTGGTGCTGCAGTGCCATGGACAGGCATCCCTGTCCCCATGCCCCTGTTGCCAGGGCCATACCTGGTTCTCCCTGTCTCAGGATCCAGCACTCTCCTGATGACGCTCTGCCTCGCATCCCACTCCTCCTTTGTCATTGGCTTCATGGCCTGGATCCGGGACTTCTGCTCGTCTGTCAGAGCTGGGAGCAGGGCTCAGTCAGAGCTGTGCTCCAGGACAGGGCCCAGCACCAGGGCTGCAGCCCATGGACAACATTCCACACCCCATTCCCAGGGTGTGGTGACAAACCTCCCAAAGAAAGGGGCACTTCACATCCCTTTGGAGCAGCTTTGCCAGGATTTACTGCTGACTGTGTCCTTCCATTTGGCCTCTGTTCCCCACTCCCATCTATAAACCACATCCTGACACTTCACAGACCAATCTCTGTGTGGCTCAAAGGTGGGCACTGTACACAGGAGGGAAGGGAGCCTGGGGCTCCTCCCTGCACCCAGCCCTGCTTCCCTCAGACACCCCACATGGAAAGGGCCCAGCACAGGCTCCCCCAGGAGGGAAAGAGCTTCGTTACCTGGCCCAGAGTCCACCACTGACTCCTTCTGCCACTGCTCCAGCGAGGGGCCAGGCACCTCTTCTCCCTTGGCTTTCTCCTCCTTAGCCTTCTCCTTTGCCTTCTTCTTTGATTTCTTCTTTATTTTTTTCTTCTTCTTCTTCCTCTTCTTTTTGTCTTTCTGTTTCACTCGCTTTTTTTTGCTATCTTGACTCTTCTTCACTTTGGAGTCGCTGTCACTGGAGTCATCAGAAGAGGAGCTGGAGGAAGAGGAAGATGAGGAAGAGCTAGTGGACGAAGACGTCCCAGAGGAAGAGGTACTGGCCTTCCTCTTCTTTTTGTCCTTTCCTTCCTTCTTCTTCTCTGCAATACACAAGAAGAGTGTGAGAGGAGCAGCCCTGGCCCTGCAGAGCAGAGATGTTGTTCTTTACCCCCCTCTCAGCCTGGATTCTTTCCTGCCTGGAGTTCCCCTCTGTGCCCACGTTAACCCAGCATGCTCTGTGGTACCAGGGCAGCTCAGGGAGGGGCTGAGGGCTCTGAACTTGTCAGAATGAGACCAAAGTGGACACAAAGTGCAGGACAAGGTGACAGACACCAACTGAAACCAGGCACCCTCTTCTCCCCCCGGGCCCTCTCTGTGCCCCTGCCCCAGGGACTTGTGGTGTAAGCAAAGGCTCAGGGGCCTTCCCACCTTCCCTGGCCGCTGCCAGGCTGGAGCTGTGTCCATGAGAGCCAGAGATCCTCTTCCTCAGTGGAGAGCTGCTGCCCTGCTGCGAGTCCTTGCTGCTCTTCCTCCTTTTCTTCTCCTTCCTCTCCTGCCTGCTCCGGGAGCCGCTTCTGCTCCGGCTCCGCGAGCGCTTCCGCGAGCGCCCGTGGGCCATGGCAGCTCCTGGGGAAAGGGGAAAGGAGGGCTCACATCAGAGCCACGGGGCACCAACCCTGCCAGCAGCCCCAAATCCTTCACTGCAGTCTGAGCCAGCAGCCAGGCAAACCTGCTCCAGGTACCCTCCCTCCCTGCTCACGCCCTGCTGATCCCCCATGACAGCCTTGGGAATTCCACCAGCCCCCAGCACGGAGCCTGGGCAGGGAGCTGGCACAGGGACAGCCCTCAGCTGCCTCACACCGGTGTCCCCAGGCAGGTTTCCCACCAGGAAATCCTTCCAGCAGCTTTTCCCTGCGCTCCTGCTGTTTGTCCCTGGAGGACTGGGCTGACCCCGCTGGCAGGCACAGAGCAGGGCTGTGCCCGTGGTCACCCCGTGGCACCAGGAGCCAGCAGGAGAAGCTGCACCACAGACGGACACAGGCAAGGGCTGATGGACACTGCAGCCACAGTCAGCAGAACAAAATGTCCTCCTGAGTCAATCCCCCGTTACTTAAAATGCTGCGAGCAGGCACAAGCCAAGGGGAAGGATGAATTTTTAATATTCCAATTTACTCTTAGAAAACAGATGATGCACTGAGCTGCTCCCCCTGTCCATCAGCCCCAGGAATGCCGGCGGCCCCAGGGCAGTGTGATCCATGCTCTCATTAATTTAAAAACAAACTGGCACTGTGGGCAGAGCAGGAGCTGGGAACGCTTTCTCACAGCCACCTTCCAACCAGCACATTTAATGAATTGTTTGTTTTCCACCTCAGCATTCCCAGGCAGCAATTTGGATTTGCTCCCGAGCAAATCAGACCTTTGATTGATTTCCATAGGGAAATTTCAATCAGGGAAAAAACGCAGAACCAATGAGAACCATTAGGGGCACGCAGGGAAGGATGAGAGGATGAGAGTCCTCCGTGCACACACACCCAGCAGCTGCCCCTTGCATGGGGCCTTGCTGGGGCAGCGTTTGGGACTTGGATCTTTTCATTCTGGTTGTGGCAGCAGGAAAAACCCACTGTTACACATGCACAGCAGCAGGAAAAACCCACTGTTTTACATGCACAGCAGGAGGATCATGGATCTGGTGCTGGGCTCAGTAGCATCCCAAATGCACCCCAGCAGCATCCCAGGCCGGCTGAGCCCCAGGCCGGGCTCTCACCTCCACCCCGACACCGGGCGGGGCCCACAGCGACCGCTCCGGCCCGCCCAGCCCTGCCCAGACCCGGCCCTGGGCGGTTGGAGGGGCTGCGCCTGCCCTCACCCCGGCACGGGGAGCCTGCGAAACGCGAGGTGTGCTGGCCCTTTAAGAGTTCAGCACAGGGTGCGCCGTCCCTTTAAGAACTCAGTACGAGGTGCGCTGGCCCTTTAAGAGCTCAGCACGATGTGCTCTGGCCCTTTAAGAACCCGTGCAAGGTGCTCTGGCCCTTTAAGAGCTCAGCACAAGGTGCGCTGGCCCTTTAAGAGCTCGGCGGGCGCGTTCTGCGCGCGCGGCTCCAGGCGCGGCCCCTTTAAGTGCGCAGCTCTTTATCAGCCCCCCCGGCCCCGGGGCCGCCGCACCGCTCGGGTCTGTTTTCCCCCCGGCCCGCCCTTCTCCGGTGCTCTCAGCCGGCCCGGTCCGGCCCCGCCGCAGGTAAGAGGAGTGGGAGGAGCGGGGACTCACCGGGCCCGGTCCCGCCGCCCCGAGCGGGGCTCCCGCCGCCGGGGCCGCGCCGGCCGCCTCCCGCCTCTGGTCCGCCGCGCGCGGGGCCGGGCGGCAGCCGGGCCGCGCTCTTTGGTTCCGGGGGCCGCCTCGCCCGGGCCGCAGCTCAGTTTTTGGGGTGGATTCGAGCAGATTTGGAGCGCTCGCGTTCGCGGCTGAACGAGGTAAAGACTTCGAGACTGCGTTTCTTGGTAGCGACTCCTCGCTTAGATACGACGGCCGGGTTCCTTCCCCCGCTGTAATTTTAATGAGCTTTGCTAATGAGCAGCTCATCAGCGCCCTGTGCTGAAATGCTCAGGGAGCCCCTTCAGTGCGAGCTGCTCCCGCTCCAGCACAACCACCGACGGGACTGCCCTCGGGCTGCGACTGCTGCTCTGAACACATCCATGGAAAATACCCTCAAATTCAGCAGCATCTATCGAATATCGAGTTAATTTTCTATAGAGAAATCAGACGATATTTGGCTGGTTTTAGTTTGTTTAGTAGATGGAAGAGTCACGAGCTTTCAGCCAGCTGGAAGGAAGGAGGGGAAAGCCTCAACCATCAGTTCCTGGGGGATCTTGGTGCCAAATTCAGCAGCCCCAGGCCTTGTCTGCTGCTGCCCCCAGGTTGGCAAGTTATTTTATATTTTCACTGGCTCATGTAACTAAAGCAAAGTTAAATGTACATCTCATCCTCCTCTGGGAAGTTCTGCTGTGCTGCAGGTGGCTCCCAGAGCTCTGCCTCTGCTTAATAAGCTTCACCAAACCTTTGAAAGGGAAGTTTGTGCTCCCAAGGAGCCTTGGGAGATCCCTCAGCCCCCCTGGGGGATCCATGCTGCTCCTGGGGGACTGTTCTGAGCCTGGGTTACACAAACACCCAGTGATGGCAATTCCCAGCAGCTCACTGTGAACCACCTGCATCTCATTCCTGAGCAGATCCTCCCTGCCCACTCAGCAGCAGAGGACAGGAGCCCTAAGAACAGCCCAGAATTGGTTTATTGGCCCATTCTGCCCCATTTCCAGTAGAACCTGGGGTGCTGCTGTTGGCAGAGAGGCCAGGGGGCTTTGGCTGCTTTCCTGGAGCACTTGGGGATATTGAGAGAGCTCCTGCAGGGAATCAGAGCTGGGGTTTCTGTGCTTGCAGAGTCCCCCAGGAGCCGAGTTCCAGCTGGAATCCCGGCAGGGCTGGCTTGGCATCCCTTCCCGAGGTCAGAGCTGCTCCTTGTGCAGCCTGGGAGTCAGGGAGGAGCTTTGGGCAGCTCGGTGTGGGGAATGCCCCCGCTAGCCCAGGGCACAGACGCTGACGGTCCCGGGCTGCTCCTCCCCCTCGGTGAAGCCGTCCCCGAAGCCCTCGGCCGGCACCAGCTCGGGTTTCCTGCGGCACATGGGGCAGAGGCGGTTGCGCACGGCCGACGATCTCATCCACACGATGAGGTTCCAGCGCTCCCCCGAGGCGATGGGCAGCGCCCCGTGCATCTGCCCCCCCCGGTGCAGCAGCCCCCGGCCCCACACGTGCTCCACCTCGATGTACCGCGGCACCGCGCTGGGGTCCTGCAAAGGCAGGGCATTGGTGTCACACCAGCAAAGCCCTCAATGGTTTAAATTTGTCACCTCTGACCCACAGCACCCAGGGAGCACCATGGAGAGGGCGAACTCTCATTCCCAGTGCCAGGTTCAGAGGGAATTGAGAGAGATTCAAGCAACCACCCCACACACACTTTTCACTGCTGTGTGAGAGCTTCTACCCCTCTCTTGCCCTAAAAACAGGTGCTAGAGATGTAGCTTGAAGTCACATCTGAAATAAATCTCTCCCTCAGCACCTCCCTGCTCACAGTTTCTGATCTGGAAAGGGGATGGTTTGTCTCACTCCAGTTTCTACTGCAAAGCTGCATCTGCCCTCTCTTTAAAATACTGAATATTGGTATTGGATGTGGGAATATTGCAGCAAAAGAGGCTCTGTATAGCCAAGCCATGGGGAGGGGACAGAGCAGGTCTGACTGTCAGAACTCTGAAGAATTGTTTTGTAGGACAGTGGATGCCTGGAAGCTGAGAGGGATGAGGAGGGAGAGGTGGGTGGGACGTGCTCAGTACCTCGTTGAACTCCCCAAAGTACAAATTTCCCTCTGTGAATTCTTTTCCCAGGGAAACGTTCAAGGTGACCTCGGCGTTGTCGTAGTGGAAGCTGAGGTCCAGGTCCTGGTGCAGGGCGTACTTGACGGCGAAGGCTCGGTGGCTGTCGAGGCCGGCCCCGCCCAGCTCCGGGTACAGCAGCGCCGTCAGCGGCCGCAGCCGCTCCCGCAGCGGCGTCAGGAGCCGCTCGTCCATGCCCAGCTCGCTGAGCAGAACCTGCGCCAGGACAGCGCGGGGAGCAGCTCAGCCCAGCAGCTCCTCAGAGCTCTGCCCTCCTCCTGCCCCAGCTCCAGGGCTTTGGAGCAAAGGGAAAAGGAAGGAGGATCAAGGTGGAGAGGGATGAGGGGAACACAGAGTAATAAGATCAAAAGGTGAGTGTTGTTTAAAAACTCTCCTTGATTGAAATTTGGAGGAAGGGAAGCACAGGGGATGAGTCCTACCCCGTAGTTGTTCATGGTGTTGGGCCTGCCCTTAGGCATGTCTGACTGCTCAAAGTTCTCCAGCTCATCCAGCAGGGCCTGGCAGAAGTGCTGTGTGAACACTGGGAGCCGATAGATCCTCTTGTCTGTCAGCACAGGGACAGAGGGACAGAGGTGCTGGGGACGTTCCCAGTGCTCCTGCTGGCAGGGACAGCACAGCCCCCACAGGCTCCCCCTGTGCTGGGACCATTCCCTGGGTCAGCCCCAGGTGCATTTGTTGTTTTTCATGCTGGTCCCTCATTTCCACAGCAGAAGGTTCTGTCTGGACCTGGTGCCCTGGATAAATGCAGGAGCTCTGCACACAGACATTGCTGTCCTTTGCCTTGAGGGAAGGAGGCAGCTCTGCCTCTTCCCCTCTGCATCTTGGCAGCTTTTCTGGTAGGCAGGGAGCTTCACTGCTGCCTCCAGGGAAGCTGGAAACCCAGCTCTCCTTTTCAAAGACTGAAATCCAGGCTGAAGCTGTTTCAGCCCAGACTAACCCACAGGGACTGTCTGCAATGGGAAAGCACCCAGGGAGGAAAGCCAAGCTCCCAGTGCTTCCTCAGCAGCTCCTGGTGAGGTGTGGAACAACCAGAACCCCAGCCCTGCTGCAGCTGGAGCCTCTGGTGAGACATCAGCAGGATGGAAAGCAGAAAACAGGCTCAGATCCAGAGCTGCTGCCTCTCCAGAGCCCCTCCTGAGGCAGGAGGAACGTCCTGTGAGCCTCAGCTGTGCCACAGCAGAGCTGCTCCACACGGGGAACAGCTCTCACCAGGGAGCTCTGTCATCAGAGGTTGTTGTCTTTACCTGAGAAGGACTCGAGGTAGCTCAGGAGGCCCTGGAGATCAGCACCTGGAGATGTGCAGAACCTCTCGATTTCCAGAAACTCTGGGGCCAGGAAGGAGTCCTGGTGTCAAGGGAAGGATGGGAAAATCACACAGAAACACGATCAGAGGGAAATGGCTCCCAGGGAAATCCCCAGTCCCTGGGCTGAGCACACCTGGGTGATTCCCCAGCAGGAAATGCAGAATTGGCTCTGCTGCTTTACCTGCTGGGGCAGGGCGGCTGCTGCTTGCTTCAGTTCATGGGTTTTTCAGGAGTAACTGGCCAGATTTATCACAGACATGACAGGAAAGAGCCTTTCCTGGCTGGAACACCAGGAACCTTGCCTGGAGAGCACACTGTGCTGTTTTTAAAGTTTTAAATCTAGTTTTCATATGCTACACCTGTGTTTTAATTCAGTGCAGCTTTAGTAGTGTGCAATCCTGAGGAGAGGGGGAAACAAACTGCAAAAATAAAACTCTCAGGTGATTTTTTTCCTGCGTGCAAAAGGGATTCCAAACCTTGTGTGTACCTGCAGCGTGTACACCTCTGGGTGTTTTGGTTTGTAGCACTTGGAGATGATGGCTCTGCGTTCCACTGACTGCTGGGGTAACTGTTTCCTCCTCTGCACTTCTGCCTCAATCTGCAAGTGAACAACAGAGCACACTGTCAGAAATCAGCAGGGCTGAGGGAAACAGCTCCAGGAATTCTGCTCCTTGTTTCAATCCAGTTATTTGTGTTTGGGGGCACCTCTGGGACACAAGAGTGTTTGGCTTAAAAAGTGACTGAGGACTTTTCTGTGGAAGTGACAAGTGGAGCTGAGAGCTCTCAGCCCTTTCAGGCATTCTGACACCTCCAGAATCTGGTTTTTGTTCTGACAATAGAGGCATTGTCCAAAATAAAGACATTTGCTGGGAGTGAGACAAGTGCTGTCATGAAGGGATTACTGCTAAGTGTGGTGCAGACAGGCTGAGCTGCCCTTCCAGAGCAAAAGCTGATCCAGGCAGCTCCTCCCGTTCATTTCCCCCTCACAGATCCATTTGTAGCAGTCCTCACTGAGGAGAGAGTGAGCAGCCATTCCCTGCGACCAGGCAGCTCCTGTGCTCATTCCCTTCCTCTCAGTCCCTGAAGGTCTTGGGAACCAAGCAGAAAAATCAGATTTCTCCGTGCCCTCCCCCAGCCAGGGACAGCCACTGTCATCTGCTTCCTGCCAGCACTGAGTGACTCCTATTGACTTGTGTCATTTCTAAGTCTCCTCTATGATGTTTATATTGATACATAAACTTTGTATGAAGGTCTGAGCAGATCTGCAAAGAGCCCAGGTGATTAAAAAGTGCTTAGGACCAAGGTGATTGTAGATTATAAATTAGGATCTTGTTTCATAAATTCTGGATCACATTGCTTGTTGTGCTCCATTGATTCTGCCTGAGGAAATCCTGTGCTGTTCTACTCATAAATTCTCTGCTGTATGAATCATAATTATCCAGTTAATAAAGCTTTAATTACAGTATGATTTACAGCCACCATCATTCTGCCAAGAATTTTTAAAAGAACCTGTCTGTCCCCTTGGTGTCAGGTGACATTGGAGCTGGTGAGGGACTGATCCCTGTCCCTGGCCTGGAAAGAAGCAGAAATTCCGTGATAAAGGTGGATTTCTGCAGGAACCCATCTCGGGGCTGCCTTTAAAAACGATTAGCACAGAAAGGGACGAGGAAAGACAAAGGAGGGCACTGGGAGGCAGCGGGGTAAATCCACGGAGGGAGCGGCTGGGATGTGTTGACTGACAGGATTTAATCGCAGGGTGGCGGCTGAATAAACTCCGCGCTGATGGCGCCCGCGGGGAATTCTTCCCTGGGGACTCCGCCCGGCCCCGGGCTGGATCGGGACGCGGTGCAGGAGCCGAGGGGCTCCAGCAGGGCCCGAACTCCCGAGGGGACCGAGCCCCGGTGTGGCACTGGGTGCTGAGGGGCTCCCTGAGGGAGCCGGGGCTGAGGGGGTCCCTGAGGGGATCCCTGTGGGGGCCGGGGCTCCCCATCCCCTCCCCGGCCCCGGGAGCTGCCCCAGCCCGACCCAGGAGGGACCGGGATGGGCAGAGGGACGGAGCAGCTCTGCAGGCAGCAAAGGCTGGCTGCTCACCTGGGCAGGAGGAGCTTTGGGGTGAGCTCAGGGTGGCCCTGCAGGGGCCGAGAAAAAACCATGGAGAGAGACGATTTCCAAGGGCTGGAGTGACAGGACACAGGGAATGGTTCACACTGACAGAGGACAGGGATTTTGGGGAGAAATTCCTCCCTGTGAGGGAGGTGAGGCCCTGGCACAGGGTGCCCAGAGCAGCTGTGGCTGTCCCATCCCCAAGGCTGGGCTGGAGCAGCCTTGGGACAGTGAGAAATGTCCCTCCGCACCCAGCCCATGCTAGTGCCCCGAGCCCCCGGTGGCCGTGCGGGGCTCCCGCCGCTCACCTCCTTCAGCACCTCCCGGAACTGCTCCTCGCTCCGGCAGCCGCGCTCCCGCAGCGCCTGCAACACACGGGCCCGTCACCGCCGCGGCCGCCGGCCCGGCCCGCTGCCCCCGGCCCGCCCGGCCCCCGCGCTACCCGGCCGTGGTCCCGGCGGAGCTGCTGCTCGTCCCGGTACCGCACGTGGAGCCCGAACCGCCCCACGAAGATGTTGTCGGTGAAGAAGCAGGCGCACCCGCGGAACGGCCGGCCCGCGGACATGTTTCCTGCCGGAGAACGCGTCTCGGTCCTGCCCTCAAAAGGCTCCGCTTCCGTCCGCGGGAGGGCGCATCGGTAAATTCCCAACCAGGGCGAAAACGGAAAGCGGCGGAATCGCCCGTTCTCCCCGGTTTTACGCTCGGTGTTTTTGTCATCTCCGTGACGCCACCGCGGCCCTGTCCCGCAGCGCGCCCGCTGCCCCGCAGCCCTCGGGGCCGGGCCGGGCCCGCTCGGAGCGGTAGAAGAACCGAAGGTTCTTTGCAGACGCTGCCTGAGCTGCCCCGGCGGGGGCGCGCGCGGGCGGCGGGGGCGCGCTCCGGGGGCGCGCGCGGCGGGCTGAGCGCGGCCCCGGCCCGGCCCGGCCCGGCCATGGACGCGGCGCTGCCCGAGGCCGAGCGGGAGGTGGTGGTGGCGGCCGAGCCCTGCGGCCACGGCAGCAAGTTCGAGGACATCTACCGGCTGCTGGCCGAGGGCTGCTTCCCGCCCAGCTTCTGCTCCATCAAGAGGAAGAACCTCAAGCGCTACGCCCAGAAGTTCGTCGTGGACGGTGGGGACCGGGGGCGGCGCGGGGCTCTCGGGCTGCCCCGGGGGGAAGCGGGCGGTGCCGGCCCCGCACACCGGGGGGATGGATGGATGGATGTGCCGGAGGCTCGGCGTGGAGAGGGGATGGGGTTTCTGGGCAGCGCCATCGCGGCCGCCGCTCCCCGGGCCCGGCGCCGCCTCACGGGCACCGAGCGGGGTCGGGGCGGCACCGGCGCTCCACGGCTGCCCTGTGGCTTTGTGGTAGCGGAGGATTTCACACGGTCCTGGGTGCAGAAAAGCTCCGTGCGTGGGGGTGTTTCCACTCTCCAGGGGCAGCAGGAGCTGCCCAGGCAGCGCAGCCCCGGAGCCGTGTCCCAGCTGGGTTCCCCGCTGTGCAAAATGAGCCTTTTCTGGCGGCTGTGGGAGGGCGGTGTTGCAGCCAAACCTCTGGCACCCGCAGGCGGCTGCCTCTACTACGTGGGACCCAAGAAGGAGGAGAAGCGCGAGGTGATCGTGGACCCCGAGCGGAGGCGCCAGGTGTTCCTGGAAAGCCATTTCACCGAAATCGGGAACCACCTGGGCCAGAAAAAGACCGTGCACCGCATCCAGAGCCGGTACTACTGGCTGGGCATCGTGAAGGATGTTGTGGACTGGGTAAGTGGAGAGCAGTGACCGTGTCCGTGACACCGGTGCTGGCAGCAGGCCCGAGGCAGCAGCCACAGGAGCGCTGGTGCAGGGGTGATGTCATTGCCCGTGCATGTGCTGGGAAACCACACACCGAGCTGCTCTGCAGGTGAACCTTGCAGCGCCCCCAGGCAGCTGGGCAGCCTGGATGTCTTCCCCTGAGTGTCAGGAAGCCTCCTCACCCTCCTCGTGCAGTTTTGGTCAGCATGGCAGTGTGGGGTTGTTTCAGACAAGTTGCTGGGTCCACCTTTGGGCAGTTTGGATTCTTTCCAGGGCTGCCCAGTTCCCTAAACTATGGCAAGAGGAGGATCTCAGTGTCTGCTCAGCTGCTTTGCCTCCCCTGTTTCATTGCTGGCAGCTCCCTGCAGCAGGACTCTGCAGCACTGTGGTTTAAGGAGTGTGCTTGCATTGCATGGTCTGAGCTCCTCCAGCGTCCTAGGGCTGAGGATTTCTCTAACCAGCACTAGGAGGTCAAAATACAAAAAAATTCTCCTGGAAACTGGGTGAGAAATAGCTTAGCTGTAGGCAACGTTGAGAAATTTGGTTATTGTGTCAGAGAAAGCTGTCAGGTGAGCCTTGAGAAAGGTGAGATGCGTCAGCCTGTTGTGTTTCGCCCTCTTTTTTTCCTGCACCTCGTTATTTTACTGGGAGAAGGGAAAGTGCTGAGCCCTGCTGTGTGTCTCACGGTGCAGTCTGAGTCTGACAGGATCCATCAGCACGTTCCCAAGTCCTTTGATCCTTCTTTTCTCTCTCCAGATCAAGATGTGTGAAACGTGCCAGAACGCGGAGCACAACAAGAACGTGACGCGGAAAGCCCGGCCCGTCAGGGTGGAATCCCCCTGGGAAGTGCTGGGATTAGACATCCACGGTGAGTGCCTGTGAATGTCTCAAGTGGCTCTCGGGGCTCCTCCCTCCAGCGGGGAGCGTGGCAGACCTGCTGCCGCACGCACCGAGGGAGAGCTGCCGCTGCCTCTGAGGAGGTGCCAAGGAGGCCACAGCAGCCGCCCAGGCTGACACCCGATCCCTGGGCTTGGCTGGGCTCCCTCTGCACGCACCGTGAGAGCGGTGGGCGGGCTCTCTTCCCCAGAACCGAGGCTCCCATGGGTGTATTTTTGCTGACCAAGGTCACCAAAAATGTTCTGGCCAAAGGACATTGCAGAAGAAAGTCGTGGCCACTTCTGCAGCAACTGGGTTTTTCACTTTGCCCATTTGGGGGATATGAAGGCATCACATTGATTTTTTTTTTTTTTTGATGGCTGTTTATGCAGGGCCTTTTCCTGAGACAAGCCAGAGCAACACACACGTCCTGCTTGTGACTGACTACTTCACCAAGTGGGTGGAGGCTGCTCCTCTGCAGAAGAAGGATCCCTTCTCCGTGGCTAAAGCCCTGGCTACTATTTTTTACAGGTGGGCTCCTCTGCTGTTGGTTACTTTGCACCTCTGCAGTTGCAGAAATACCTGGTGTCCTCAGCATGTTTTCCTGTGAGAGCAGGAACTCTCCCTTCTACAGGAGAGACCATGCAGTGGCTCTTTACAAAGTCCTTGGGAAGAGCCTGCTATCCTCCTGTTATGGGCAGAGAAGAAAGAGGCAGAAATGTTTCTCTGAGTAGCCCGAGGCCAGGGGAGCTCTGTCCCAGTTCTCTGCAGAAGCTTTAAAGCATTCCCAGATTTCTCCTAGAAAGTGTTCGTGTCACCATGTGACATTGTCCTTGTGGAAAACAACGTGGGGCCAGTGGAGATTTGAATTCAGAGCAAGAAGCTGCTCTCGTTTCTGCTGCTGCCTCGTCATTCCAAAGCAAACAGGCGTGGCTGGTTTGGAGCAGAGGGACCAGCAGAACTCTCTGCTCTTGGGGAGGTCACAGCAGCTTCAATAGCACCATCTCCACTGGAGGCTCCTGAACCCTTCCTTTCCATTTGCACCCATAAAGATGGAACTCCTTGGGCTCTGCCTCAGCTGATGGAGTAAAACCAGCTGTGTGTCCTCTTCTTGCCCAGGTTTGGCGCCTCCAAGAACATTTACACCAGTCAGAGCTGGGACTTCTGCGAGGAGGTAGGTGTGCTGTGGGCTGGTTCAGGGGGAAGGAGAGAGACCTTCAGCAGGTTTTTAGGGACAGTGTGACCTTCAGCAGGTTTTTTGGGCAGTGTGACCCTCAGCAGGCAGCAGGTCCTGGAGGCAGAGCTGTGATGTGCTGTGTAGGGGGGCGAGGCGCTGCTGCTGTATCCCTGCCCCTGTTGGGAGTGGGAGCTGATTTGCCAGGAGTGGGAGCTGATTTGCCACTGCTTTCTCCATGGCAGGGATTTGAGGTTGTAGATCAGTGGTGCAAGTATTCCCTGCTTAGAAGGAAAGACCGTGTGCATGAAATTCCAGCCCTACCCTGGGATTAACCCAGCTTCCCAGTGCTGTGGAGAGCTTCAAGCACAAGAGCTGTCATTGCAAAACATTTTCCCAGGCTCTAATTTTTCTGGGGAGCTTTTTGCTCCACCTCTCCTGGCACAGGGGGCACAGTGCCTGTCCTGGCACAGGGGGCAGTGCCTTGGAGGCTGCTGTGGGGCTGACACACCGTGATCTCCGTGTTCTCGCAGGTCAGCCGGCACCTGTGTGAGCGCTGGAACATCTCCCAGCTCCTCACACCCACAGAGCCCACAGAGCCCCCCAGCCCTGGTGAGCACAGTGCTGAGGTGCTCAGGGCCTCCATCTGCAGCGTGGTGAACGAGAAGCCCAGCGAGTGGGACGCACACCTGGACCCCGTCCTCTTCGAGTTCCGCACCTCGGTCAACTCGGCCACCAAGTACAGCCCCTTCTTCCTCATGTTCAACAGATACGTGTGCCTGTCCTCAGAGGTAACTGCCCGGCCCAGGGGAGCCCTGCAGGAGCTCTGTCACTGCCGTGGGTGCAGAGTAACTCCCAGTCTGTGCCTTGCAGGTGGATTTTGTCAAGGACTCTAAAGAGCAGGGGGCTGGCTCCGGTAAGGCCGACGGCCTCCCGCCGTTCACAGCCACGGTGCAGGAGCAGCAGAACGTGGTGAAGGAGATTGTAAGTCTTGTGGTGCCTTGAAATCGTTTTGCAGCTAAGTCCAAGCCTGGCTTGAGAGGAGAGGTGGCACCTCAGTGTGTGCCAAGGGCAGCAGGAGCAGAGCTGGACCCTCTGGGCCAGCAGCACAGGGGAGCTGCTGGTGGGGCTGCTCAGAGGTGGGTGATGAAATAGGAGGGACTGACTTGCCCCATCAGGCTAATGAGAGCTGTGTTCCAGCCTGCCCAGCTCCCTGCCTTGTAATCTGCATCCCAAATCAGCCAAGGGAGTCCCTCCCTAGGCAGGGACAGGAAGCCTTCAGGGAGATGCTGTGTAACTGCAAAGGTTTAAAGTAGCTCTGCTCCAAAATGAGAGGAGGTTTGGGCTGCCCTGAGGAGTAGTGGCCCAGTGGGCAGGGAGATGGGCTTGGGGACCAAAGTTAGCATGCAGCTCCTGACTGTCTCTAACGTGCTGGTGACCTTGGGCAGCTCATTTTGTCTGTCTAGTCCTTGGTTCCCTCACTTGAAAAATGACCTCAGTGTCCCCTGTGAAGTGCTTGGTGAACTGTGTGCCAAAAAACCACAGACAAGGCTCAAGTGCTTTGTTTGCTCAGTCATTTCTTACACTCAGGGTTGTGTGGTTCTCTCTGATCTCACCTGGACTGTGGTGGTTCTTGCCAGGGAATGACAGGAGGAATATGGGACAGGAGGGAGGAGGGCCTGGGAACAGGAAATGTAGGATCTGATCCCTTTGGCAGCTCAGGTTCACTAGCTCAGCTCCCCTTTCGTGAAATGGAGCTGCAGATCCTGGCACAGGGCGCTGAGAGCTCTGTCCTGTCCCTAAGGGAGCCTCTGCTGTTGGGATCTCTCCTGCATCCAGGCAGGGATTGGGGCTGCAATTAACAGGAGGTGATAAAGCTTCCCTGGGCTCTGTGGCACTCCAGCCTAGATCCCCTTCTGCCCTCTGCTGACTGGCAGCTCTGAGTGGAATTGCAGTTTCACGTTGCAAGGTCTCCTGCTGGTTTGGGTGGGGAGAACAAGGCTGGGAAGTCCCTGCTGGGTCCCTCCCTTGCCCCAGGAGCATGCAGCTGTGACACTGCCAGCTCTCACTCACTCTCAGCCTCTCTTACGAGGAGAGACCGTGGGAGCTGGGCCTGCTCAGTCTGGAGGAGACTGAGAGGGGATCTCATCAACCCACAGAAATTTCTCTGAGGGGTGTCAGATCATTGTGCCAGGCTCTTCTCGGTGGTGCCCAGTGACAGGATGAGGAGGAATGACCATAAACTAAACCACGAGAAGTTCCACCTCAACATGAGGAATAACTTCTCTCCATTAAGGTGGCAGAGCCCTGGAGCTGCCCAGGGAGGCCGTGGATTGTCCCTCTGTGGAGACATTCCAAACCCACCTGGATGTTCCTGTGTCACCTGCTCCAGGTGACCCTGCCTGGACATGGGCTTGGCCTGGATGACCTCCAGAGCTAAGGATTCCAACCCTAAGGATTCTGAGATTCTGGGATTCACTGAGCTTGTGCCAGAGCTGAGCTGGTTGCTGAGGGACCCCTGGCAGCCCAGCCCCTCCGTTCTCCTGGCAGGTGATCTCCAACATGAGCACGGCCTGCAAGCGCGAGCGCAAGGGCGTGAAAAGGAAAGCGCGGGGCCTGCCCTCTCTGGCCTTCAAGGTGGAAGACAGCGTGTTTGGGGGCAGCCCTGGCAGCTCCCTGAAGAAGCTGAAGAAGGGGCAGTTCGTGTCGTTCCAGATCGAGACCGTGCTGCCCCCTGAGCAGAGCGTGACCGGCGGGAAGCAGCCCAGTTAACCCTGGGCGTGCCGGGGTCCTGCGGCGCGGGGACAGCACCGACTGTCCCAGGGTTTGTGGCCTGGCTGCGTGGGAGTGCAGGGTGCAGACGTGCCTGCTCTGTCCTGGGAGGAGGGAAGGGGAAGGTTCAGACAAGGGGGTCTGTTCAGTCCCTTCCTGGTGCGGGTTTGCCCTTGGATCATCCCTCGGAGCGAGGGAGGTGGCACCGTCCTGGCAGGGAGAGGCTCGGTCCTGCCAAAAAGCTCCACCTCGACCGTGGCTTGGGAGTTGCCCTTTGGGAGGGACTGGGTGCAGAGCAAAGCCCAGGAGTGATCTGGGTGCCGGTGGAAGAGAAGCAGAAGCCAGACCTGGCTTAGCCACGGACAGTGTTTCCTGCAGCTTAGAAGTGTCCCTGCTGTGAGCCTGAGCCAGGAATAGTCACTCCAGGTCCGACTGTGCTCCTGGTGGATGTGGGAAGGGCTTGAAGTGAGAGATTTTTTTGTTTTTTTAATGGTTTGTTTTAAGCACTTATTAACAGAAATAAAATCAACAACAGAATGTGGTATTTTTGGTTATCCAGGCAGAGAAAAATGAATTTGTCTTTTGTAACGTTATCATTCTGTTCTCTCCAGAAATGGTGCAAACCCCAGCAATCCCGACATCTGTGCCTGTGCTAGTGAGGGTCATGGATGTTTTTAAGCCCAGCACTCCAAAAACACCTGGAAATTTTGGGATAATGACACTGCCCCTCTGTCACCTGTGTAACTCACCTGGATGTATGGATGCAATCCAGGGAAGAGCCTGAGCTCTTCCATTCCTTAAGAGTTGGAGTGGGAGGTGAAGGGGAAAATAATTTACAAGATGGGATTTCTTGAAAGTGGATTCCTCTGTGTTAGGGGTTAATTAAACCCTTGTCAAGTCCCTCTTGAGGGGTTAATTAAACCCACCGAGCCCCTGTTTCAGGATTAACTTAAAATATTATTACGAGCTCTTTTCCCGGTTGCTTTTGAGCCAACTCCTGTGTTGTATTTTCCCTCTCTACTGCAGAAATGACATGGTATAACCAATAAAATCATTTTAAAAATTTAAAAACGTGTATTTGGGGAGGATAAAAAACCTTCTGGGGGGGGGGGGGAACTCCGGGGCTGCCTTTGCCGCGTCGGGGCGGGGTTTACCGGGGCGGGGCGGGGGCACCGGGGACCCCCAAATTCGGGGTTCGGGGGGGTCCCGGTGCCGCTGCTCCGTCCGGCCGTGGGCGGGGCCGGGCGCGCGCCGCAGGAGAGGGCGGGGCCGGGGGCGGGGCCAAGGCGGAGCCACGCCCAGCGCCGACCTTGTTCCCGGGACGCGCCGCCGCCGCCGCCGCTCGGAGCGCGCTGATCCCGCCGATCCCCGAGCCGCCGCCGGTAAGAGCCGTCCGGGCGGGCCGGGGCTGAGCTGCTCGGGAGGGGGAGCCGTGCGTGGGGGTCCGGCCGGGCTATGGCGGGCTCGGCCCTTCCCGGGTGTCTCCCCCGCCTCGGGACGTTCTCCTGCGCGGGGAAGGCGGGATGCGATGGGGACCTTGGGCGGCTCCAGCTCGGGGCTGGGGACACTGCTGCGGGTGTTGGGGAGCTGCGGTGGCTGCCGCCTCCTCCTCCTCCTCCTCCTTCTCCTCCTCCGTGGGCCGGATCCGCGCAGCTTTGCAGCGGATGGCAGCAGCGAGCACCCTGGGAAGCGTGTGCTGCTCCTCCCTGGCACCGCTGCTCTGCTTTGCGCCCATCCCTCCTTCCCCACCCACCCCATAAACCCCCATAAACATTGCAGCCTCTGCCCTGTTTTCCTGCGCTTTTTAGCTTTTTATCCCATTTACCCGACCACCGAGCGGCTCTCGCCCAAGGGCACAGCTTGTCCGGTGCCAGGGCTGCCCTTGGTCCCTTGGTTCGGTTTCGGGGCGCTGCGGTCGCACAGGCCGGAGTGTGGCGGACACATGGCTCCCTTAGCGCGGTGCCTCCCGCACTGTGCACCGTCACCAGCTGCTGAGCCAGCACAAATTTCGGGATCGGGCACCTCCCTCTTGCCAACGCGTGGCTCCTCGGGGCACGGCACCGGCGCAGGTGAGCGGCTCGGAGCAGGTCGGGCTTTGCGCCCTTTGCCGGCTCCGTTCGGAGCCTGCCCCGCCATCGCAGACCGGCGGCAGCGAGGGCAGCGTCCGGCCCGCCCGGAGCCTTCCTGTCCCGCGGGACGCAGCCCTGGAATTCCAATCCCTTTTTAATTTCCTCTCGGGATTTTTGTTGTGTCATTGAACTGCGCGCTGACTGCACAGCGGGTTCAGTGCTACCCCGAGTTAATATCCAGGAGGGCTGGGGACAGTAAGGTGTGGCAAGCTGCGGTACATATGGTTTAGTCTTATTTTGATGGGCGGGATCCGTTGTAGAGCTGAGCTGCTCCCCTGTCTGCGTTCCTACAGTTTTGGCTGCTTGGTTTCAGCTTTGTCCTGGGAAAGGTGGGCAGGGACTCTGGGATCATGACTGTCCAAGTTTAACACCTCCACGGCTCCATAGCACGGGACACGTGGGTGCACGGATGTGATGGCAGCCACCACAGCCAGATTCCCATCGGGATTGCCAGATTTCTGCTTTGGGATTCAGGATGGGTGAAGGCATCCGGGAGGAGAGTTTTGTCTTCCTTTGTGCTGCTCATTTAATGAAATACCGTGTGCGGCAGGAGAGGGGAAGGGAGGTGCAGATAGTGTGTCTGGGGTAAGAATGCGTTGGTGGGGAGCTGGCACGGTTGTCCCCCCGTGTCCTTCCCTTTCCCTGCCTCCTCTCTGAGGTAAATAACCTCGTCCCCCTCTCTCACCCCGCAGCAGAGGCCGACATGAGCCCGTCCTTGCTGTGTTAGAGCTGCCCTTCCCCACGTCAGTGACCCCAGCCCCACGGTGACGATGCGGGCCTGGAAGGCGGTGGCCAGCACGCTGGCGCTCAGCGGGGCCGATGTCGTGGTCACCACGCTGCTCTACACGCACGGCCAGGGCGGCCGGAACGTCCTGCAGGACCTGCGGCACTTCAACATCTTCAACTCGCTGCTGGACATCTGGGGGGGCTGCCTGTACCGCAGCTGCGTGCTGCTGGGCGCCGCCATCGGCGTGGCCACCAACACGGCCTACGGGCCCCGGCGCCTCCGGGCCTCGCGCACCTTCATCGCCGTCGTCTGCCTCCTCATGGGCATCTACATGATGGTCAAGCTGCTGCTCTACTCGGAGGTGCGGAAGACCATCAGGGACCCCTGGTTCTGGGGGCTCTTTGCCTGGACCTACGTGGCGCTGGCGGCCACCTTCGGGCTGTGGCAGCTGCTGGCCTGCGTCACCTCGTCCCGCGAGGCGCTGGGGCCCAGCTCCGAGTCCCGCGCCGAGGTGGAGGAGAGCTGTGACGGGGGCACCCCGAGGGACAAGAGGGAGGAGGCAGCAGGTCCCACCATCCATAAACTGCTGTCCTACACCAAGCCAGATGCCTTCTTCCTGGGCATTGCCTCCTTCTTCCTCCTGGTGGCCGCCCTGGGTGAGTGAAGGGATCAGGCAGGCTGTGGTGTGCTCCCATCCCCACCAGGAGGGATGGAGGAGCCTCGGTGATGGGGCGTGGAAGCACCCTAGGATTGCTTTTTTGGGGGTGCTGGGTGGCATGTGCTGCATGGGGTGGGTGAAAAATGCAATGGGGCAACACCAAATGCAATTGGGGATAAAATACACAGGGAGTGCAATGTCCTCATTGTGTGATGGCCGAGTATCTCTGGGGTGGGGATGTCCACAGGCTGTCACAGTTGGGAATTGGCACAGATCCTGTGCAGTGGGACTGAACCCCCATGTCCTGTGCTTGTCCTGCAGGAGAGACCTTCCTGCCCTATTACACGGGGCTGGCCATCGATGGCATCGTGGTGCAGAAGAGCATGGATCGCTTCTCCACAGCCGTGCTGGTCATGTCACTGCTTGCCATTGGAAGGTAATGCAGGGGCTGGATCTGGCCCTGGCAAGGAGTTTGGGGTTTTCCCACAGGAGCTCGTGGTGATGGTGGGCACAGGCACCCACTGCACCAGTTTGCTGCCAAGCCCCAGGGATGTGCTGTGAATTCTCTGAGCAGAGAGGCCGTGGCTGGCAGTCACAAGGCCTTTGTGTGGCCCTTTGTGTCCATCTGCTGGAGGTGAGGGAGCAGGAGTGGACACAGGGAATGGGTTCCCTGGGGAGTGCTGTTCCAGCAGTGCTGCGTTCCTTCCCAAAACTCGTGCCTGCTGTGGTTAGGACCAGCCACCACTGTGCTGGTGGCACCAGGAGAGGTGTGGGCTGGTGATAAGTGGTGTCAGCACTGCCCAGGCCCTTGGCCAGGCATGGGGGTGTTGGTGTGGCTGAGAGGGTTTCGTGTCCATGGCTCTATAACGTTTCTTATCTGCAATTAGCTCATTTGCCGCAGGTATCCGGGGCGGCGTTTTTACGCTCATCTTTGCCCGGCTGAACATCCGCCTTCGGAACTGCCTCTTCAGGTCCCTGGTGTCTCAGGAGATGAGTTTTTTTGATGAGAATCGCACAGGTTGGTTCCCCTCTCCCCTGGATTTGCTCTAACCCCTCTATCCCATCCCAGATTTTTTTCCCCGTGGCTTGCTCTACTCTCATACAGCAGACTGGGGGCAGCCAGAGGCAGCACCCACTGCTCGTGGTTAGAAATAGGGGCAGAAAGTTCTTCCCTTTCTGTTGCCTCCCACCGTGGGGATGTCCCATTGCCACCCATCAGCCTGGCATCCAGAAGTCCCACCCCCAGAACTCCCATTTCCTTCCTCCCATCAGTGCCTATTGGTGGGCTGCTCTCCCGCTCTGCTCCTGTCCCTGGAACCTCAGATGTGTGAGGCTTGCTGGGTGTGCTTGTTGCTGTCCCTGCTTCCAGTTCAGTCCTGTCCCAGTCCCAGCCCGTGTGTGCCACTCTGGTGTAACTTGCACACATTTAATTTTGTCTCAGTGGTATTTTTAGCTTTGAGGCTGTTGCTGTATTTAGCAGTCACTGCACAGTGCCTTGGTAGCTGAGGGCAGCAGAGATGTTACTGCAAGTGGGATATGGGTAACCCTGGACTTGCAGTAAAGCTTGGGAATTCAGCTGGACTCAAACACAGGCCAAGGATTCAGGAGCTCAGTGTGGTGTTTGCTGGCTGTAACACTCAGCTCCACCAAAAGGCACCGCCAGAGCCTCATCCCTCAGTAGCTGTCCCATGTCCTCAGGTCCCTCGGGCCAGCCCCAGGCTGTGGGCTGTGTAAGGCCTGTGGGCTGCCCTCCAGCACAGGATGCTTCCACAGTCCCCTTTGCTGTCCTACAGCCACCCTTGGTGACCCAGGGATGTAGCTTGTGCCTTCAGGTGCCACCTCCTGCTCCTCGTGCATGCAGCAATCCGAGCTCCTCTGTTTTGCTTTGCATCCACAGCGGTGGAGAGTTGCCCCCCTCCCACGCCACCCCTCAGACCCCCAGCTGGTTGGATGGGCAGCTCCATCTGGCCCCTGGCATGGGATGTGGGACACGGTTAGGCAGTGACCTGCAGTGGTGACACGTCCCCGCTCTCCCCTTCCCCGACCCTTCGTTGCTGCAGGGGACGTCATCTCCCGCCTGACGTCGGACACGACCATCGTGAGCGACCTGGTCTCCCAGAACATCAACATCTTCCTGCGCAACGTGGTCAAGGCCACGGGCGTCATCTTCTTCATGTTCAGCCTCTCCTGGAAGCTCTCCCTGGTCACCTTCATGGGCTTCCCCATCATCATGCTGGTGTCCGATGTCTATGGGAAGTACTACCAGGTAGGCAGGAGCAGCTGGCATTGCCACAGTGCTGGGCTGGCCCCCTTGTGAAGCCATCAGGGAGCTTGTGGGTGGCCTTGGAGCCAGTGGGAGTGATGCTGGAGTGTTTTGCTGCCAGCAGTGCAGGCAGGAAGGTGACATTAAACCTGTGAGGTTTAGATCTGCCTGTCCTTGTGCCATCTCTCTTCCCCCTTTGGAGTCACTGGTGGGGTTCCAGAGCCTGGGACGAGTGGGGTGATGTGCCCTGGGCAGCCTGGCACCCACTGAACTCCCTCTGCCTCCCCCTGCTCCCTGCAGAAGCTCTCCAAGGATGTGCAGAGCGCTCTGGCCAAGGCCAACAACACGGCTGAGGAGACCATCTCGGCCATGAAGACCGTCCGCAGCTTCGCCAACGAGGAGACGGAGGCCAACGTGTACTGGCAGAAGCTGCAGCAGGTGTACAAGCTCAACAAGCGGGAGGCCATGGCTTACACCTACTATGTCTGGTCCAGTGGGGTAGGTGGATGGCCCTGGGGCTCCCTGTGTGGGGCTGGGATGGGCAGGGGGGGGGGTCTCTCCATATCCCAAAGCACACGTGGTTCTCCTCTGCTCCCAGGGAACTCTGCTTTCTGCTGCCGGTGATCCCCAGGCTCTCGATTTTTTGTTATTTTTATCCATCAAAATGGATGGATAAAAATACCCTGCAAGGCAGCGTTGTGTCGTTCCATGGAGCTGCCTGTTTTCCCTGCCTCAGGTTCAGATGGGGCAATAATTGACAGGAGCTGAGGGTGGTGGAGCAGCCCATGGCTGCGTGGTGCTGCAGTGCCTGCCTGTGCCAGGGCTCCGGCTGCGAACAGCCGCGGCGTTGGTTGAGCTTCTGCTCGGCAACAGAGATCTTCTGTGTGTGGGTGGTGGCAGGGGGAGGCTGCTGGGCTCTGCCTTTGGGCTTTTTTATTATTTCCCCCCCCCCCTGCAAAATGCTTTTTCATCGTTTAACACCAGATGGTTTGGGATTTCTCCAGGGCAGAACCCTCACGCGAGGCTGCCCTTGTCTCTGCGCGTTCAGGGATCGAGGCAGTTGCTGGTGAAGGGTCTGTGAGTTACGGTGCCTTCATGCAGCTGTGAGAGACTTTATGGCTTCCCAAGTCTGGAAACAAAATGGGAGCATTATTAGCATGGTTTCTGGGCTTCCAGGTGAAGCTGGAGCATGAGCTGGGTTGACACTGATCCTGACAAATCTGAGAAGGCAAAAGCCCTCAAAAACCGCTCCTGCAGGGCTCACGTAGAAAGAAGGCAATGGATACAGCTCAGCCCTGGTAGGGTCTTGGAGGGAACGCAGGGGCTTAAGGTCAGACCATGGCAGAGCTATAGAGGAGGCATTTTTTCCTCCTGTATTTTTGTCTGTGTGAATTTACAACCTCTTCTGGTCCCACAGGGCACCAGGGCATCGCTGCTTTTTGGAGCACCTGGGCAGCATGGAACAAAACCAGCTGAATAAAAGGAGCTGGTATTTTTGTCACATCAGGGCTGATCTGTCTCCTTTCTGGAGTAGGTGGTACCCCCCACAGACTTCAGGTGACAGCTGGGGTTATGCTTCAGGGACTTGTACAGGCAAGGAGGATATTCTGCATTAACTCCTGGCTTGATTTTGTGTTCTAAATTAAAATGTGTCACACTCGTATAGCGGACAGTTTATTTTAGTGGTGAGGTGACTGCATGTCTTGGATAATTTGAACATAGATTATTATGCTTGAAGATCTCAGTCCAAGAGAGTTCATGAGATGCTCTGTTATTTCAGATAAATTCTGCCTCCTTGGCTGCTGTCCCTCGGGACTTGTTTTGTTGAAAGATATCTGCCCAGCTCCTTAAATCAGCCCATGTACTTGAGTTGTTTTTCTCATTTCCATGCTCGCTCCTAGGGCTGTCAGCTGCTCTGTCAGGGATCCTCAGCTCAGGGCTCAAAGAATAAATGTCAGCACATGAAGTTTGGGCTGTTGTGTGAATAATGACAAACGCACCAAAAATCCGTTTGTCCTTGCTGATTCTGGGGTGTTTTCTTGCTTTCAGCTGACCCTGCTGGTGGTCCAGGTCAGCATCCTTTACTATGGAGGGCACCTCGTGATCTCTGGGCAAATGACGAGTGGAAACCTGATATCCTTCATCATTTATGAATTTGTCCTGGGGGACTGCATGGAGGTGAGTCAGTTTTAGCAGGGAACCCCAGAGTGGGTTGATTTGGAAGGCACCTTAAAGCCCATCTCATTCCAGCTCCCTGCCTGGGCAGGGACACCTTCCACACCTTCCCAGGCTGCTCCAAGCCTCATCCAACCCGGCCTTGGACACTTCCATGGGTGTGGAAGCTTCTCTGGGCATCCTGTGCCAGGGCCTCCCCACGCTCTGGGCTACCCCTTCCATCTCCCAGAAGGTCCCAGGGATAGATCCAGTGCTGACTTTCCCATGACTCATTTCTTTGGTGCTGTAGCAGATCCTCCCCTCTGCTCCCCATTCCTCCCCTGCTGTGGTCTCACAACCCTCATGTTCCTGAAGCAGCTTGTCCCCCAAAAAGGCAGCTGGGAGCAGAGGGGTCAGGCTGGCCCTGCTGAAGGGCAGAGCCCTGGCTGCCTGCCAAGCACATTTCCTGGCCTGAAGAATGAAGGGATTACAAAGCTGCCTGTTAAATTTCAGGCTTCATTAAAAACTTAATTATATTACTTTTTTTTTCCCCTTTCCCAGGAATAGGCTGCAAGCTGCTGCGTTGGCAGCACATTAGCAAGATGGGATTGTGGGTGGGATGGTAGAGCCCACCCAGGGCTGCCTTCCCCTTGCAGAGGCAAAATCTTGGCTAATCCAGGCAGGAATGATCCAGTCGAGGTTTCCTGACAGCCAAGTGTGGTTTTGGTGGTGCTTCAGCCTCTGTGCAGGGGCAGAGCAGAGTTGGAGGCAGCTTGCCTGGCTCTCACCATCTGCTCAGATGACTGCAGGCTCTGGTGGCGTTTCCAGGCTGTGGTTTTGGTGTGGATTCAGTTTGGTTTGGGGGATTTTTTCCCCCTCCTGGTGGGAGGGGCAGTTGAAGTACAAACTGTTCTGCAGCTCTGAGTTTAATATTGAAAAACACCCTTTCCCTGGGCTGTCCATGTATCCCTTCCATACCCAACAGAGGAGGGAGAGTTTTCCTTCCCTGTGTCCGATGCCTGCAGCCAGCATCAGGCGATGGGAGACTTGGGAATGCCTCAGCCATTCCCTTTGGGGCGGCACTGGCTGATTCCCCATCTCCTGGCAGGGTCTCACCGCTGCCTCTTCCCTTGCAGTCCATCGGCTCCGTGTACAGCGGCCTCATGCAGGGCGTGGGAGCTGCTGAGAAGGTTTTTGAGTTCATTGACCGCCAGCCCACCATGGTGCACGACGGCTCCCTGGCCCCGGATCACGTGGAGGGCAAGGTGGAGTTCAGGAACGTCAGCTTCTCCTACCGCACTCGCTCTGCCACCCAGGTCCTCCAGGTGAGCCCTGTGGGCACTGCCAGCACCACGTGCTGCTGCTCCATCCTGGCCAGGAGCAAAGCCCAGCCACGGGGAGGTCAGCTGCCTGTCAGAGATGGGTACAGGCAGCCTCAGTGCTTGCTGGAAAACAGATTAAAAGGAGCAGCGGGTGTTTAGGGCCGGCCTTCCTTACAAGGAATGAGATTTATTAATAAAAGCCTTGTTCCCTGCTCAGGCATTAAACATGTCAGCGTGGTACAGGGCTTCGTGCCAAGCTGCCTCAGACTGCTTCCGTGGGAGAGGGGCTGGGATCATGAGACAGGGGGAAGAGGCAAAGAGGTCAGTTTGCTTTTTAGAGGACCTGCTACATCAGCAGGCAAATCTGAAGCAATTTGGAGGCTTGAGCCAGGAGAAATGGCTGATGTGGCACATCACCAAGGCAGAGGGGCACTCTGGCCAGATTCTGGCTTGTCCTTTTGTGTAGTGCCCCAGGACGTTGAGAAAAGCCTGGACCTGAGCACGCTCTCCCGTCCCTGTTGCAGGACGTGTCCTTCACCCTGCACCCTGGCAAAGTGACAGCGCTGGTGGGCCCTTCAGGGAGTGGGAAGAGCTCCTGTGTCAACATCCTGGAGAACTTCTACCCGCTGCAGGACGGGCAGGTGCTGCTGGATGGGCGTCCCATTAACATGTACGATCACAAGTACCTGCACTCCGTGGTACGAGCCACTGATACTGTATTCTGCTGGGGATACCTGAGCTCTGCTTGGCCCACCTGCCACCTGCAGGGCTCTGAGGGGATGCATGGCACTGCTGCACGTTGCTTTGGGTTTCATCTGGCAGAAATGTCCAGAAAGCTGGAGGCTGGAAGTGGTCCAAGAAATGAATTTGGATAATTTGTGGGGGTGGAAAGGAAGGGGATGGAGGACGGTTTCAAGGGGAAGGGGAAGCCTTCCAAAAACAGAACAAAAAATATCTTTTGTTTGGTATTTTTTGGCCAACACAGTAGAGATATGTTTTTGGCTGTTGGATTAATTATCATCTAAATTGGGTTTGGAAAAAAGAGTTTTGTATTCCTCCAGCAATTTCTGCCTTAAGATCTTAGAGTAATTCTCAGCTAATGGGGAGTTAAACCTCTCAGGATCCTGGCAGCAGCTGGAGCACCAGAAGGGCTGGTGCTTTGCCTAGGAGAGGGGTCTGGGCCCCTCAGCTCTCATCTGTGTGTCAGCACAGATCAGCCTTCATCTCTGCAAGTAACTGCCTCCTTTGTTTGCCCCCAGAGCAAATGGCCTCAGCAGTCAGCAGGAAAACCTGAAAACAATTGATCAGAGAGAGGCTGGAAAGCCAAAGTCACTGTGACTAATTTACATTCCCTGCCCGTACAGAGCGAAAATCAAAGGCCAAGCAAATCTTTCAGTTTAGAAAGCCTGGTGTGGTGTTAGGGGCATGGGGAGAAATCAATTAAAATATGACCGTGTCTCCCTGGCTCTCTCCTGCACAATTCTGAGTACTAGTTTGAAAGGTTTGATTAATTCCAATATCAAGGGTTTGATAAAGCAGCTGAACGTGGCAGTGAACAGCCATGGCTGTTAGGCAGGACAGGGAGACTGTTGCTAAGCAAATAGAGAATTGCAGCAGTTACCTCCCTAACTTGCTCATTTGGGATTAAAAGATGCAAGAGGGCTCATTCACACGGCCCAAGTGTGACTACTGGCCTTGAAAGGAAAATCAGCAAGGGCATGGGAGAGGGTCTCTCCAGCTTGACTTCTCCCAGCAACTGGTTTTCCATTCTGGGAAAAGCAAACAGTGATGGCAATAACAGACCTGGAGCAAAACCACAGCAGGCTTTAGGAGGGGGAAGCCCATCCCAGATGCCAACATGCCAGCATTGCATCAGGTTTCTTTCCAGCAGAAGGTGCAAACTGGGCACGTTTATGTTGGCATCCTCACTGGAAGCTCACCATGAGCACTTTCCTATCTTGGTTAATGACATTTCTATATCTGTATATCATATCTATATCTAAGCAGGAACAAATATCAACGGTCAGAGATATCATGCAGTGCATCTTCTGCTCTGAGCCCTGCTCTCCCTTTGCCTCCTGCAGATCTCCCTGGTGAGCCAGGAGCCCGTGCTGTTTGCCCGCTCCATTGCAGACAATATTTCCTATGGCTTGGCCTCAGCCTCCTTCGAGTCCGTGGTGCAGGCTGCCCAGAAGGCCAACGCCCACAACTTCATCACCGAGCTGCAGGACGGCTACCACACAGGTACCACCCATCCTGCTGGGGCTGCCAGCTGCACGCCCCGCCAGCTCTGGGATTCCATTCTGACCCCTCCCTCTCTCCCTTGACCCAACAGAGGCAGGGGAAAAAGGAGCTCAGCTCTCGGGGGGGCAGAAGCAGAGGGTGGCCATTGCCAGGGCCCTGATCCGAGCCCCTCCCATCCTCATCCTGGACGAGGCCACGAGCGCGCTGGATGCGGAGAGCGAGCACGCGGTGAGTGCTCTGGTGCCCTGTGTTTGGGACAGAGAGGGCTGGGAGGGTGCCCTGGTGTTTGGGAGAAAGAGGGCTGGGAGGACAGACTGTAGGCTCAGTACCCAGCCAGTGGTGCCATCAGAGGGTTGAGTGAAGCGCTAATTCCGTAGCAGGAATTTGATTCCGATGCTCTTGTAGCCACCGGGAAAGGAATAATTCCATGCTCACAGCAGCCAATGCCTGACAAACCTGATGAGGTAGGGATCTTTGCTGATTTTTTTTTTCAATGTGGAAGGTGTTAATTGGCATACAGACTCTGTGCAGCCTTTTAGGACAGGATGCAGAGGAAGATCGTATAAAATAGTGCTGCAGCAAGGAGAGTAGGAGTGACTGAGCTCAAATCCCAGCCAAGGCACAAAGGAAGTCACACTTGCAGGAAAAGCCTTGAGCATCCTGTGAACTGGTTTATCTGTCTGGAAGTTTAGCCTCCCTGATGCAATGACACAAGGGAAAGGCTGTTCAAGGTTGGGATTTGAGGATGTGCCTCCAATCCCAGAGGACAAATCCTGCTGGGGCAGCACAAGTGTCTGACCTTGGAGCAGCTTGCTGCCTCACAGGCCCTCAGTCACGGGTGTGGTACCTGATGCCAGCCCAGGGCTGGTTTTGGCTACCCAGGGGTGTCAATGTGACATCTGCCTCATGGCCACCTGCCTGCCTTTAGACGTCAGTGCTGTTGTCTCTTGACTGGAAAAAAACCTTCTCTTGCCTTACCTTGATATACTGAGGAAAAAATCCTGCTTTACTCAGCAGCTGCTTTCACCAGATATTGGCTTCCTGCAGTCTCTGCCAGCACCACGTGGCCTCCAAATTTGGGGCCCAGCTGTAACAAGTCCCCATCTTGCAGGACCAGACCTGTGCTCGTAGCTCACCTGGCTGGACTGAGATGATCTTTGGGCTGGACATGCTGGTGCTGGCAGTGCTGCAGGGAGCAGAGCAGAACCCATCCCCTGTCCAGAGCTTTCTGGCCAGAGCCCACAAAGCTGTTGCTGTCCCAGTGGCCGGGCACTAACGCCTTTTCTCCCCGCAGATTCAGCAGGCGATTTACGGCGACTTGCAGAACCACACGGTGCTTGTCATAGCTCACAGGCTGAGCACTGTGGAGAGGGCACACAACATCATTGTGCTGGACAAGGGCCGCGTGGTGCAGCAGGGCTCGCACAAGGAGCTGATGGAAGAAGGAGGCCTTTATTCCAAGCTGGTGCAGAGACAGATCCTGGGGCTGGAGGGGGGCGGCACGGACAGTGGCCAGCCCGCAGCCCGGGGGGACGCGGCCAAGGTGCCCGGGGGGCTGGAGGAGGAGTTCAGGATAGACCATTCCCATTCCCTGCCGGCCGCCGCCACGGCACAGGACGATTTCACCAACGCTGCCGCGCCCAAGTGAGGGCGGCCGGCGCTCGGACGCTCCCTGGGATGGATGGAGGTGGCAGAAGGAACAGCTGGGACATGGAGGTGGCAGAAGGAACAGCTGGGATATGGAGGTGGCAGAACGGCGCCGCTGGCTCGCCCCACGACACACACCCTGCACACCCAAACACACACCATAGAGCTTCCTGCAGGACGCCTGCCAGCCAGCAAAGCAGGGATTCACTCGAGGGAGCTGGGTCCTTAGCAATTCTCAGCATTTCTACTGGGTTTCTTTTCTTACTTCCAGTAACTCCTCTCGACTGGGACTTTTCTCCCATCGATCTGCATGTGTAACTGCTATTAACTGTAATGGATGTTAAATGCATGCATGGCGGGGGGGGGGAGGTTGAAAACCCCTCCAGGAATTTCAGGGGGTGGCTTTTGTGGCTGGATAGAAAAACTGACTGTAAAGCAAGGTCCTGCTCCCTCTGTCAGTCTATGGGGTTAATCCAAAGTTGGCTGAAGCCTGTAGGGAGTTCCCTTTGGCTTTGGTGAAAACTGGATCACTCCCATAGAGTTGAATGCGGGAGAGTTTTGCACTGAGTGCCTGCAGGCTCAGGCTCTCAACCATTGCTGCTGAGCTTGAATTACGTAGTATCCATCCTTGCTGGGACAAGCCTGGGGACCGGGAAACAGATGTTACTTTCTGATTTGCTCTTGGTGCTTGGTGGGTGTTTGTTTTTAAGGATGAAACGTTTTACCATATCTGGGTTAGGTTTTGGGGCTTGGGGTTTTTTTTGTTCGATTTGTTTGTAGTTTTTTAATGTTATTTGTGTGCACTGTGCAATGTCTGTCTGGCTCCAGCATCCACTGAAAATTGGTCTGTTCAGAATTTTTTTTAACTCACAACCCCGGTGCTGGTGTGAAAAAAACCACTACTAAAGACAGGCAAAAAACACTAAAAAACAGCACTTTATAAATCCCACCAAAGCTTTGTTCAGCTTCAGGCCATGCTAGCGACTTCACTGCATGGGAAATCCGTTCTGTCACGTTCCTTGAAGTCCAGCTTCAGCTGCCTGAACTTTATAATGTGTTTCTTTGAATATAATTTATTTTAGTATGAGGGACAGAAAGAAATGTGTTGCTCCTAGCCCTTTGGGGTCATGGCTCTGGCTTAGTAGTGTTATCCTGCTATAGACTGATGAAAAATCCTATGCAGCCAGGCAAGTGCTGTTTTAAAAATAGCATTTCTAGGGGAACACTGACTTCAGACTCTGCATAGTTAGGAAATTCTCTCAAGCACTTTAGCTCTCATGTTTTCTGATACTTGAATGCTGCTGCATTTTCCTTTCCAGCAGGTTTGCATTTTCGTTATTGGCAATGTTTTGTTTTCATTTAGTGATGTTTTACAAACTCTAAATTTAGTGTCCTTGAGGAGGGATGCTCAAAGAAAAAAAAATAAAATACTACCTCTGCCACTCAACATCGAGCCGCTCTGGTTGGGGGTGTTTTTTGCTTTCTGGGTTTTCAAGGTAACGTTCATCTGACACCCCAGCTGAAAGCAGCTGCTCCTGCACGTGTTCTGGGGAATGCCAAGAGGAGCCCACAGAGAAGGAGGTATGTAAAACACTCCAGCATCTGATAATGGCTGTGAGCCCAGCAGTCGGGATAACTCATTTCCATCCTGATCCCGTTGGGTGTCAGTCTCCCAGGGAAGGACAGGCAGTCTAACCTGTTCTCAGAGCGTGGTGCTTCCTGGCTGGAATCTTTTCAGCTGCTGGCTTTTGTGATATGATAACAATCTGTGCCCCAGAAGAAGAACAAGATGTCTTTTTGTTTTCCCTCCCTCCGCTTAGGGAGTTTGTGTGTGGTGCTCTGAGCTCCTCAATCATCCTTCAGTAAATGGCCAGGAGTTCCTGCTTGAGGAAAATTTGCTCTGTGGGTATGAGGAGGTTGGGGGTTCCACCCAGTGCTGACGGGCAAGTGATTAATTCTGCATTTTCATCAGTACCTGGGAGCAGAATGTGGCCACTGGCTCATAGAAGTGGAATTGATTTCTGCTTAATTAAAAAACTGGGGGGAAACCCAAATTAGGCTGGCTGGGAACTAGGGAAGCCAACTCACCCTGCAAAGTACTGGTAGGACAATGGTCATTAGTAACATGGGATGCCAGGAAAGAGAATTTGATTGTGTCCTGTGTGTCCCTCGCAGGCATGACTGCAAAAGGGGGACTGGAGGATGCAATTAGATCAGTTTTATTGCAAAAATGCCGCACTGAATTTCAGGAAGGGAAGCCTATTTCCCAAGGCTGCTGTGATGATAATCCCAGCATTGTATTCCCAGGCTGGGTCCAAACAGCTTCAACTGAAATGGCACTCTGGAAACAGCAGATTGTCTCTGCTGGTGGCACCAGTCCAAGCTGATAACAGGGCCTGACTTTGTTCATTGCCACAGGTGCTGGATTCTCTCTTCTGCATCCAGATAACTCAAGGCTACTTTTCCCCTGAGCCTCTCATCTTGTGGCTTGAAGGGGCCCTTTTATTGTGCTGTTGGCATGTGTGACAAGTGGCACTGCTTGTGTGCTAAAGCTGGGAGGGTTTTCTATGCCCTGGAAGATGGGTGGGAGCTCCACACAGCACCAGGGATCCAGCAGAATTAATCTAATGCAGATCTTTTTGCCTGCACCAACCCTGGGACTGCATAGAAAATCCTGCCTTTCTAAATCATTCCAACTACAGCTTCTTTTTGAAGTGAAAATCAGGGTCAGCAGTGCCCATTAGCCAGGCTCAGCCTGGCAGTAAAGCTGTGCTTCACCCAGAGCAGCAGTGGGAACTGCTCCAGTGCTGGAACAGGAGCTGCTTCCTGCCCAGTCCCTCGGGCCTGGCTGCCTGGGGCCAGGCTGTGTTTCAGGCTGTTCTCCTGGAAACAAGGCCACTGTTCCCTCTGAAACCCTGGACTGTAGAATTGTGTGGCTGTGGCTTTGCCCAGAGCTGGGAACATGAACAAAATCAGTTTCAGAGCTTCTCTGTTAGAGTGATGGAGATAAAAAGATCCTTTTCTTCAAAGGGAAAATTCCTCACAGGGAACTCAGAGGGGTTCATCTGAAACCTTAACCTGGGGGCACTGAAGACTGTCCTGGCAGAACTGTAAGCAATTAAGCATTTGAAAGCACAACTGATTGCAAATTGACTGTATATCCCATGGCAGGTTGTTTGCCTCACTATTAATAAGCTCTAACCATTCCCTGTAATAGGTATAACCACAGCTTTATTTGATTCAAACAACAGTGAACCCCATCCAAGGTGAAATCTGAGAGTGGATCCTGCAGTCGCAGAGCTTCCCCAGGGACAGGGATTTACCCTGTGCCTTTGCACAGCCAGGGTCTGTGGCTGACTGACCCAGTAAATGAGCACTCAGTGATGGAAAAAACACAGCTGTGTTTATTCCAACAACTTGTCTCCTGCCTCACCAACCTCTGCCTCAATAACCAGCTGTGTGTGTTCCAGTGGCTGCACTTTCTAGGCCTTCAGCAGCTCTGGAAGTGCCACAAGCAAATAGAAAGTGCTTCTAGCTTGGGTTCAGAGATGTGGTTTAGTCTGGGGAGGAAAAATAAAATCTGCCTCTTCTGTTCCAGCTTCAATGTGAGCTTAAGGCAAAGAAAATAAGTGCAGGTAAATAGACCTGCTGCTCTTCTGACACCTGCAGCTCCCTGAAAGGAAGGAGCACCTTACAAACACCCAGTTCCTGCTCTCTCTCACACAGCAGGGGCACTGATCTCTCAAACAGAAGGGCTGATTCTCTGCCAGGATGCTGGATATGCAGGTCATTTCCATTTGTGAAGGAATCTGGGTTGTGAAAACTAAACAGAAGTATGGGCTGTGCTTGATATACAGAAGGAAGTTAAATTGCAAATAAGCCCCAAAACTTATCTGCACATTAAGCAACCAGACTAATAGGGGTTAATGTACACCAGAGATGAGATTTGCAAATTCAATGTGTACATAACCAACCTGTTTGTCCAGGAAAAGAAAATAAGATGTGAAGGTGACTTGCAAAATATGTCTAAGTCTAATAAATATGCATGAGGCCAGTGCTACTGACCGTAAAAGGATATGAGGTACCAGGAGGAAATTCAAGATCAAGTTTAAATAGCAAAAAATACCTAACATCTTATTTAAACTAGTCTGGATGCCAGTTTTCCTCAAGATTGGAGCTTGACTTCTTATTCACTATGACATGGTTTCCCCTGTAATCTTCACAAATTTTTTATTCCATTTCTCCTGTAATAAGAAATCCTGACTTCTGTACTTTGCCTGCTTACAGTTCTAATGTACTTGAATGCTGTCACCCTTCAAAAGGATTTCAGCAAAGGCAAATAGGAACCAAGCCTGGGGAGATGATAAATCCCAGCCTGCAGCACTGCAATATTTGATAAACCCTGTAGCCCAAAATCCTGGTTTATCTGCAATCCTTCATATCCTGTCCCAGTGATGTGCTGTACCTTTATCTTCCATTAAGGCTGCAGAATGGGAAGGCACCCTCCTACCTGTCCAAATAGAAAATATAATTACACAAAAGCAGTTGACTTCTATCTTGTGTCTCAGCCTCAGCTGCTTCTCTGGACAACTGGAGAGCTCGCTTACATGCAGGTGCTGACCAAAGTACTCAAAAACAACCCAGATGTTTAATGCAGGCTCCTCTGCACCATCACCAGAACCCAAATTACCCCCCCCCCCCCCCAGGGAGAAGCAGTATTTTCAATGTATGTTGTACTTGAGCACAAATGAGTTATGTTCCCACTGTGACTGAGCAGTTCTTATTATCTCCCTTTTCAGCAAAAGGCACCATGGTTGAGGGAATCTGAGAACTCCACTCAGGATCACACAGTGAGGCAGTGGTAAAACTAGATTTGCAACATGAAGCTGAGTCAGACTCTTCTGAACCACACTCCCCCCTCCAACCATTTATTTAGTTATGGTATGAAGTTCAAATTAGCAATGTTCTTGGGAAGAAAGGGCTTTTCCTAATCCCTCAGCTAATTCCTCTGTTTGCATGTGTGTATATGCGTACGTGTGTTTGCATGAGCAGATTTCCAGCAGGTTTAACCCGTGGCTGTAACCCTGCCTGATGGGGCTGTGCAAACACAGGAATGGTGTTGGCAGGGTGACTATCTGCTGGATTCAAACAGCAAGGCAGGGCTGGGTGACTGTGCAGGGCCCTGCCAGTGCCCAGGGCACGGCTGCTGACTCACCTGGCACAGAGCACATCCCTGCAGCGGGCAGGTGTGCTGGGCTGGTGAGAGCTGTGCTACTGGGACATTCCTGTGTCACCGAGCACCTTCTCCCCACCCTGGGCTCAGCTTCCTGCTGCGCAAACACCGCGGCCTCGCCTCCCCACCAGCGCACCTTGGATCTGCACCGGGCTGCCAGCAGGGCAGGGTCACCTTGCTGGCCCTTGTTCCCTGTGGATAACAATGACAAAGGGATTTTGGGAAGGTGGGAGGTGTGGGGAGCTGAGTTTAGTTATAGGACAAAAGAACAAGCATAAAGATAAAGCTGTCCCGTCATCACAGTGTCCTGCCAGGAGCTGCTGGGTCACTTCCTGAGTGTGACTGCAACTTCATTGCATCAGAATTGTATTCAGTCACTGTATGGATTTTTTTTTTTTTTTTATTCTTCCCAGTTAGATCAAAAATATCAACTCCAAAGGACAAGGACCACGTGGCCATTCCCTCTCCTGTTCCCTTGGCTCCTGGCTCCTTTTGGCTCTCTCTCCAGAGTTACACACACGGAAATAATACACACACCCACACCCACACAGGGACAAAAGCAGGCCAGGAAGGTGCTGCATGCCAAGTGATGCATATAACTGAGGCTCTTTTAACACAATTAATTGTTTCCAGGCATAATTGTCTTTATCAGCTCTGCTAACAGCAGCAGTAATTGGGGAGCTGCTGCTCCTAAGGGTTACCACACACTGCCGACTCCAGTGCTGGTGACATGACTGATAAAAATCAGAAGAACAAAATATATGGTGGTTTAATT
The DNA here is from genome assembly GCF_028018845.1 of Melospiza georgiana. Taxonomy (NCBI): domain Eukaryota; kingdom Metazoa; phylum Chordata; class Aves; order Passeriformes; family Passerellidae; genus Melospiza; species Melospiza georgiana. Next base: position 2,548,812 of record NC_080447.1, read on the forward strand.
GACGTCGTTTTTACTACATTGCATTTCAAAAGTATTTAAATTTACCATGAAACAGATCTTTGACAGATTATTTATTGACCTTTACTGTTGAAGAAGAAAGGGTTTAAGATGGATGAAATGGCCTAGCACCAAAGCTTGGCCAGATATGATTTTCAGCTATTTTTAACCTAAATAAGTATTCAGCCTAGTCTTGAGAACAATAATGCAATCACTCTTTTGAGATTTACTCCAGCCAAGCCCCAACCTGGGTAAGGAAATGCAAGTTAAATCTAACTGATTTTCCTTCCGAATTTACAGCTGGGGAATTTTAAACAAAGGAGGCCACGAGTGTCTGTGGCACCTCAGGCAGGAGCTGTGTGCTGGTGGGGCTGGGAAGGCTCTCTGGGAGCCCAGCTCTGTCCTGCAGGACACAGGGCACGGTCGGAGCCATTCCAGCGACCTCCGAGTGTCCCAAAGTCACATCTCTGGGGACACACCTGGAGTCCTGAGCCCACTTCTGGGGCCTCCATGGATGAATTGAGGAGCGTGTACAGGGAAGGGAATGGAGCTGGGAAGGGGCTGGAGCCCCGGGAGGGGCTGAGGGAGCTGGAAAGGGCCTGGACCTGGAGAAATGGAGGCTCAGGGGGCCCTTTGGCTCTGCACAGCTCCTGACAGGAGGGGACAGCCTGGGGTTTGGGCTGTGCTCGCAGGGAACAGGGACAGGAGAGGGAACGGCCCCAGGCTGCGCCAGGGGACGCTCAGGTTGGACACCAGGAGGAATTTGTTAACTGAAAAGGTGATAAAACATCGGAAAGGGCTGCCCAGGAGTCCCCACTCCTGGAGGTGTGTAAGGAACGACTGGACGTGGCACTCATGGCTGCGGTCTGGTGGACAAGGAGGTGATCGGTCACAAGCTGCACTCGATGATCTCAGAGGTCTTTTCCAACCTCACTGACCGATCCCTCGGGACTCCGAGCGCCTCACGTGAGCGCAGCGCACAAAGCTCGCTCTGTGCGGGGCTCTGCCCGGCGCTGTGCCCACGGAGGGGCTTCACCCCCTCACAGGGGCTTCACCCGCTCACAGGGGCTCCCCTCGCGGACCCCTCACAGGGGCTTCACCCGCTCACAGGGGCTCCCCTCGCGGACCCCTCACAGGGGCTTCACTCGCTCACAGGGGCTCCCCTCGCGGACCCCTCACAGGGGCTTCACCCCTCCCTCACAGGTGCTCCCCTGAGCCCGGGCCCGCTCAGGCACCGCGGCCCCCCTCCCCAGGCCCCTTTGGTTCGGTCCAGCAGCGCCCCCCTCCCGCCGCGCAGCCCCCGTGGTACGCCCCGACACGCCCCCCCGGCAGGGGGCGCTGAGGGCGGTGCCGCCGGGCCGGGGCGAGAGCGCGGCGGCACTTCCGGTGCGGGGCCGGGGCGGGAACGGCGGCGGGGCCGGGATGGCGCTGGACGCGCGGCGCCTGGAGGCGCTGAGCCTGCAGGAGCTCAGCGCGCTGCTGGACGACGAGGAGCAGCTCCAGGACATGGCCCGCGAGATGGAAGAGGTGAGGGGCTGCCTCGCGCTCCCCGGCCGCGGCCTCTCCTCGGGCCGCCCCCCTCAGCCCGCCGGGTGCCCGGTGCCGCTCGCTGCTGGGGGGCTCGGGACTCGCCGCTGCCCGGAGCCGCCGGGCGGCCTCGGCCCCGCCGCGGAGCTGCCGGTGCGTGAGGAGCCCCCGGGGCTGCGGGCAGCGCTGCCGGTCCCGTCCCCGCTCCCCCTGCGCTGCCGCCCCCGGCCCCGCTGTCCCGGCCCGGCCCTCCGGCCTTTGTTCGCCGGCCGCGGCGGGGATCCGTGCCCGCTGGGTGCCCGCGAGGGGCGAGGGCTCGGCGGGCTGGAAACGCGAAATTCAATGAATCCGAGCCCTGAATTAGGAGACGGTGACGGCCTGGAGGTGGGATCGGCTTTTCCGTTCGCACAGCGCTCGTTCTGTGCCTCGGCCGTGGGGAAGGATTTTGCCAGGGTGAATTGAAAACAACGTGAAAGAGATTTCTGTGTGCCTCCGTTGGTATGCTGGGCGCAGCCAGGGCTGTCAGCCTTCTCTGCTGCTTGTTTTGCCTATTTGAAGTGTCTTTGTCAGTGCATCAGGCTCGAAGTCCTGCTTTTGGCTCTGGGATTCTTAAAACAAAACAGGAGCCTGTTTTGTTCCTCTGGCTGTGCTTGTCTTTGACTGGTTTCTCTATGTGCCAGTGGACACTGGGTGTTACAGTTCAGGTATGAGACTGTTCTGGGTTTATTTGGCCACAGATGTCCCTGAAAGAGTCTTACTCTTAGTCAGATAAGAGCAAATAAGATGAAACTATATGTATGAAAACTTGAAAAGAAAAAAATGTACTCTGCTTCTCTGGGTCCTGTATTTATTGGGGGTTTTTGGTGTCTTAAATTAGACGACAAAAGCCTCATCAGAAGAGAAGCAGTGGCAACATGTTCTTGAGAAAGAAGCTTAAGTTTATAAAGTAAAATCAATTGTAATTGTGTTCTCTCAAACTAAGATTCTGGCCCTTTTGGTGCTTCTGAGGAAATTGTTCTGGATCACCTCGAGCCAGATTATCAGAGTATTACCCATGGACAGGCCCACTGAAGGCTGGGGCTGAGCTGATGAGGTGTCCTGGGCAATTTATTTGCTGTATTATTTGTTGTATTGATGAGGTGTCCTGGGGAATTTATTTGCTGTATTATGCAACAATTCAGATTTCGAGCTTTGTGCCAATAGATTTCTGGGGAGAGTGGGGCAGCCATAACAACTTTTTGTGCCAGCCTCTATATTTTGAGAACTTGGAAGGAGCAGGCGGTGCTGTGGAAAGTAGAACATGCAGAGAGCTCTTGGCTTGCTGGGGGCAGCAGCACCCTGCTGAACAAAACCTATTTAAGGAAACCCAGCAGGTTGTAATGGGCTTACCTTGGTGAGGGTGTGAACGGTGGAGCTGCTGCTGCTTCTAGTGACCCCTGCCAAGGGACATGGGCTCTTTGTTATAATTTATTTCTCAGTGTGAAGTTAAGACTGTGGGTCAGAAGTGGCAGAAAACCTCATGACCTCAGTAGAAAAAATCATTCCTCAGTACACAGCCAGCCCATATTGACCCTCAGGTTTTCCTCTCTCGTTGGCATCTTAAGGCTTTTAAATTGCAGAGTGGATTCTGTGGGCCCGAGGGAACATTTATTTTGTGGTGTTTGGGAAGTGTGGCCAGGTTTGGAGGTGCTCGGGCTGTGTGGCAACAGGGCTGTGCTGCTGTAATCCTCTTTTATTGGATGTGGAGGCTTTTACTGGAGTCTGTTCAGCTGCAAACGTGTTTACCCATCTTGGAGGGAATTGGCCACGCTTGAATATTCCTTCCTCCTGCTGTTTTTGCCCTCACTGAATTGTTTGTTGCATGTGAGACCTGGGTTTTCACTGGGAGCGTGTGGCAGGAAGAGGGAGAGAGGGAAATCCTGAGCATTGAGGAGGCACCAGGGTGACCTCACTGCTGTCAGTCCATGGTGTGTCCAGGTTCTGGGGTTGTTCCAAAGTCCCTGCATTCCTGGTTTCACTGTGACATTCCAGTTAAATCACGATTCTCAACTCACTTCTCTGAGATAATTTATATTTTCAGTGGCAAAGTTGGTTAAAGCTGATTATTCCACAATTGAAAAAAAAAACAAACCCCTTTGTTCTCCTTGTTGCAAGGGAAAACCCAGCTCAAACCCAGCTCAAACCCCAGTGTTTTGTTCACAGAGGAGGAGGAGGATTTGGAAAAACCACTCGGCTTTCTTGCTGACAGCTAAAAATAGGCACTCACAGCCTTGGAGGGAATGTTGAGCAGATTTGTGGGTGTGTGTGTCTCTGTGTGTGTGTGTGTGTGCCCAGGGGTGATGTGCTGGCACAGTGTCCTGCAGTGTCCCCAGGTGTGTGACCCTGTGGCAGCAGAGCTGAGCTGCTGCTTTTCCTGTCTGAGCCTGAGCAACCAACTCTGGTCTGCCAGAAAAAGGAAGGAAGCTGCTTGTCTGCTGCTCCCAGCCTTCTCAGACTGAGGAGGGCTTTTTTTGTCATCTCTCAGTGCATGCACAGCATCCATCTTCATTAAACAGGCAGTCACAGGGTTGGGATGGAGGGGACCTGAAAGATCATTTAGTTCCAAACCTCCTGCTGTGGCAGGCTCATAAAAGTAATTTGTTTATAAAAGTCAGTCTCAGTGAGATAACCCTAAAAAGCTCAGATGAGAGAATTTGTGACCTGACACTGGTGATGATTTGATGAATTTCCCTGTGAAAGTGAGTTTTCTTTTTGTCTCCTGGAGCATCACTTCTGTAGCCGTGCAGTTTTGTGTTACTGGCTGCTAAGGTTCCATGGCCAAAAATTGTTAGCTTTTCAATACCTTAATTACGTGAAATCAAGAAGTCAGAAATGTATTGCCTTCTTCTCATTCCAGCATTTCAGAGTACACTGGCAAGCACAGAAGGAATTTTTTGAGCACAGTCCTTTTCTCAAAAGCTGATTGAACAGATCCTGCTGGGCAGAAAGTCCAAGTTCAACTCTGTGCATTCCTGCCCAGATTTCTTGGATTCCTCCTCCTGTCCTGAAACCACATTGTGCAAGTGGTCATGTTCTTGTTGGCCAAACATGAAATTTAGTTGCAAAGTTAGGAATTAGACTTGGTGACAAGTACAGATTTTTCTCTTCTAGCTGAGCACCAAATGAGTGAGTGTCTGTGTGTGAGGAGTGCAAATTGCAGTGCTCAGTGTCTTCCCTCTGCAAGAAATGTCTAGGAACTGCAGCTTACCTTCTAAGCTTCATTTTGTCATTTTCAAGTAATCACAAGAGCTAAATTTAGCCAATCTAATTACTTTGCAGTATGTTTTAATATTTATTACAGAACAGATGTTGTTAGGGGGTGTATTATTATTCACCAGCCCCTGATGAAAAGCACTCCTAAATCTTCTGTAAAAGAAGTCTCTTCTCCTACTCTGCACCTGCCAGCTCCTGTTTCAGGGGTTCATTTGACACTCCAAATGTGCATCTTTATACATCCACAGTGGGACTGCACATTTTCTTCTTAATTTACAAGTCTGTGTAAGTGAAAGAGAATGTGGCAGTGACAGAGGCTGGAGAAATCTAAAGCCGCCGCGGATGTGTCCTGTGTACAAAGGAATTAAACCAGAGCTGCTCTTTATTTAGAGCTCCTTAAGAGACTTTTTCTCGAAGGTACCCAGAGACTCCTCTCTGTGGGGCCGGCCAGAGCAAGCTGATAATTAGAGCAGCTCCTGATGGGCTTTGTGGGCAGCCAGGATTGCTCAGCCCCTCTGGGAATGAGCTTTGGATGAGCCAGGGTGACGCCGCTCACAGACGTTTTACACAAATAACTCTTGCTGCAAACCATTCTTTTGGAGTAAGGGATCAACATTTATAGAATGAGTGTTGCTAAGCTAGTACTAGTTCTGGTTTAATTTTATCCAGCTTTTTTTTTTTTTTTTTCCCTTTTTAAAAGTGGGATGAAACAAAGCTGCAGTTCATAAAAGTAGTAGACTCTAAATTCCCAAAGCAGTTGCTGCTGCCTGCTCTTGGAAATGCTCATTAAATAAATCCTTGAGTAAAATTATTCAAATTATGTCCATTAAAGAAATTCATTTTTTAAGCAGCTGAAGTTTTGCAGTGCTGCATAAACCCTGACTTGTGTTTTTAATAACCTGTGTGTGTCCATGGCTTTATTCCCTTGCAGCACAGTTTGGTGTTGAGTGCTCTGCTCAGGAGTGAGCAATCCTTCCATGAAAATCCCCTTGTAAGCAGCTCAGTGTGGCTGCCCCATTTGTCCCATTCAGAATTCATAGTGAGAGCTTAGCAGTTAAAAAAAAAAAAAAAAAGAAAAAAAAAGAAAAAGCTCATATATTCCCCTTTTCTCCTTAATATTGTCCTGCCTCACTATGTCTCCTGATTCTGACTGGTATTTTCATCTGGTTTCAGATTAACATTTCCTGCCTGTTGAAGTGCTCATGACCTCAAGAGTCCTGTTAGGAATTGTGCTGGACTCCCATGCTCCTGACTTTTATCTCTAAATAACTTCATTCTGACACTTGCACTGGGCAGGTGAACAAGCAGTGCAGGAGCAGTTCCCTGCTAATGCCCATTTTTGTCACACGTGGTAACAAAACACCTTTTGTTGGATTTATTCCTTCCTCAGCCTTTGTCTCGGCCCTGTGGGGAGCTGTGAGTGGATGCTGAAAGCTTGCTTTGTGCTGCACTGATAACCTTAATAGACTGCTCATGCTGCACTGGGCCTTCCAGCCTGGCTGATTTTGCAGCTGTTTTTTTTTTTTGGTTTTTTTTTTTTTTTTTTTTTTTTGTAGTTTTAAATTACTCATTTTTAGGCAAACTTTACAGTGTCTGCTTTCTGATTCCTTGAATTAACTTGCATTTGTAGTGGAACAGTTGCTGTCAGGTTTTTACACAGACCCTAACATCATTGAAGAGATTATTCTGGTTTACAGATTGTGGCTGTATTCAGGTTGCTTTGCTCTGGGATTGGATCTGTTCTGTTTGTGAAATAGAACTCACAGGCTTCAAAATTCTCCCAGTGACATGAAATATTTCAGTGTCCTGAAACGAGTGGATGGGTCTTCACCAGCTCCTCCTTGAGCTTCATTAAACTAAATAATTCCCAAGTTTGCTTTGTGTCTGAGGAACTGGTTCTTCTCATGGTTTTGGGTGACATTCAAGTTTCTCATCTCTCCAAGGGTGCATTGTTAAAAGAAATTTGTCACAGACCAATGCTGGAAGTGGAGGCTTCAGGAGTGACATTTTAATTCATCATTAAGTGTCAATTACCATTCTTGATCAACTTCTGTTAGAAAAAATATTTCCTTCTCAGAAATGTTCTAATATGGAGAGAGTTTAGTCCTTAAGTCCTGTGTAACTTCAAGCACTGTAACTTAAAGTGCAATTACAAATATCTTAATCAGTTTACAACAAATATTTTTAAGACTTTTGGTAGAGCTTTGTCTAGTCTATAATGATCAGATATCAGGTGCAAAGGACAGGACACCACTCTGCCTTAGAGGCAGGCAGGTCATATTAATCACGTTTTTTTTATTTTCACAAGTCAGATACATCATGTCATAGTGGTATTTATTCATCTCCTCACATTTGAAATGATTTAAAAGCAAAGTTTTTCAGCAGATCATTATTTAGGAATTTGCTGCTTCTTCCTCCCTCCTGGTCCTGTTGAGAAATATTCTGACACTTGAGGCAGGATCAACATCACAGAAGTCTCACCTGACTTTAGGAAGCTTTTTCTTACTCTGTTTATTTGGATTTCTACCTCCTCCTTTTTGCTATGAATGATTCTAGTAAAAGCTTCATTTTCCTGGTGTTTGTGCTCTTGAAAGGCTTACAGGTTTGTGTCCACTGGCTTTTCTCTGCCCTGAGTAAATGTGCATCTTCTTCATCCTAAAGGAGAGATCAGTTCTGTCATTAAACTGCTCCCTCCTGACTGACAGGGGAATTTCAGCCTCCCAAGCAGTGCAAATTCTGAATTTGCTGTGAGGAAGGAGTGAGCTCATTAAAATGGTGAAAGAGGCACCAGAACCCATCAATATTTTTGCACAGTTTTCCTTGGCTGGCAGTTCAGGAGGCAGCCAGTGACAGGGGCTTGGTAAGAGCTGGGTGCCACTAATTCAGCTGTTAAACCCTTAATAATTATTTTTTAAAAAATGTAAAACAGGGAGACTTCAGCTTTCTGAAAGCAGCAGTCCTAACTGGATCAGATTATATGAGAATAAACAAATGGAAACCAGTTTAATTTAAATTATTTTGCATTAGATTCAAAGGTAAGAAGGGAACTTTCTTTTTGTTCTTTGAAAGGATCCACATTGAACACAAGCTTAGGGCTGGATGCTTCTTTAGGCTTGAGGAGTGAAAACAATATTGAAAGTGTAATTCCTGAATTCCACAATTTGGAGTGGAATTGGGATGGATGAGAATTTAGGACTCTGCATTATCCTTGGTGGTTGTTGTTGGGTTTTTAAGTGATTTGGCAAGAGCAGGGTGAGAGTGAAACTTTGGCTTTTGAAGAGCAGTATCTGGGGACAAGTGTTTAAGTAACACCGAGTTTTGAATTCAGGAAATTAAAGTGACATATGAATATTGCAGAAGGAAGTAATTGCTCTCAAAGACAGTGGCTGTGCCTGGAAGAACACCTGAATTTGCTGCTGACCTTTTCTGGGGCTATGGAACAGCTCGTTTGGGTTTCCCCTTTCCCTGTCTGTGGGGTGTGGCAGGAGCTGGGTCTGTGCTGCTCTTTGCTCTTTGCTGCAATGGGAGGGAAAACCTGGATGGAGGGACACCTGGATGGGGGAGGTGACAAAAATGTGCCAAAATTCTGTGGCTTTGGAGGCAGCTCAGTGGAATCAGTCAGTGGTGCCCTGGGAGGAATATTCCTCTTGTTGATCCAGCCTGAGAATCTGGAATCAAATCCCTTGGTTGGTTGATTGGTTGGTTGGTTGTTTTTTCCCCTTTTGATGTCTGAATATTTTAGTGAATCTGATGTGACACCCAGGGCAGACTTCTCCAAACACTTCTCCAAACACTCCCAGAGCTCCCGAGGCTCTCGTGTGCCTGTGTGAGTGTGAGCAGGCTGGAATCTGGCTGAATCTTGGCTGTGTGAGAATTGCCATTTTTTTCTTTAGGCTGGGAACTGTTGAGCAGAAGGATTAAACTGAAAAAAATGAAGGTTTTGGCATTAATCCAGGATTGGTGTAACACAGCTGGGGAAGAATATTCTGGAGAAGGAGCAGTCACCATGCCATCCTTATTTTTTACATGATGCCATCCTTATTAGCAAGATAAGGGATAAGATTCTTCTGCACCCATTATATCTCACTGCTGGAATTCAGATTTTTTCAAGAGCTGTTGCTTTATCTGTCAATTTTCATCATTTGTTCATCAGTTGCAGGCCCAACGCCACAGCACTAATTCTTACATACTTCTGTTGTTTGTTTAAAACTTTTCAGAGTCTCATTTTGTCTTGCTTAATAATGTCACTGTCATTTCACACACTTGTTGTTTTGTTTTTGTTTTATATCCAGGCCCAAAATGTTCAGCACAGCAAGGACATGACTCTTGCCAGCAACCGCAGCCTGGCAGAGGGAAATCTCCTGTACCAGCCAAAGTTGGAGTCTCTGAAATCAAATTTAACTGAGAAATATCAGGAGCTGCAAGTTCTTTTTGAGGCATACCAGATAAAGAAAACAAAACTAGGTAACAGTGGCTGCTGACAATTATGATTTGCTGTTTTTTTAAGTGATGTAAATCTGTTGCCTGTTTGTTGTTTGGTTTTTGGTGTCTCATTTTTAGCTGTGTGAATTAGGGTACAAAGTGAAATGTCATTCTTTATAGTGCTGAAATAGATCACACTTCTGATGATTTATTAAGTGACTGTCACACCCAGTAACAGATACTGTGGATTCTTCCTGTTACCTACCTGTTCTTGACCTACTCTTTAAATTATCAACTTCAGTTACCTTGCTAAAGAGCAGAACACTTGGAGTTTTAGTGACTGTTTATAAATCAAATGGAATATTATATTTAAGTTTCATACTGAATTATATTGTGCATCTGATACTGCACTTGCTGAAGTATTTTCAACATTATAAATATATAATTGGAATTAAATTTCAGCTCTTAGCACTCTGACCATGTTCCTGAGTTGTTACCACATTTCTGCCTGTGCATGGCCCTGTGTGGAGCTGCAGAGCCTGCCGGTGGTGCAGATGTGCCCCGGAGGTTGCTGTGCAGTTCCAGGTCACCTGGACCTGCTGTCACTTTGTGTCCTTGCTGTGCCTTTGCAGACAGACAATCCAGCAATGCTTCCCTGGAGACCCTGCTGGCCCTGCTGCAGGCTGAGGGGGCCAAGATCGAGGAAGACACAGAGGTAATGACAGAACTCCCCAATTCTGCCACTGCCCCCATGGCCAGAACCTTCCATGGCTGAGCTGAGCATGTGACAGATGAGAGAATAAGGACTTGTCTCTGCTCTGAACCTCAGGGAGCAGCTATTGGGTTCCAGCAATTTTATTTCTTTTTTATCTGAGTAATTTTCTACTCTTAACATCTTTGAAGTTCAAGACAGAAAGTGCTCCTTTTTAGGCAAACCCTCTCAGTTCCTTGACTTTGCCTTCAGACCTGTAGAGTTCAAAAATGTGGGATCTTTTTTCCAATGGGGTTTGCCCGGTACATGTATTACTTCATAATAAATGTCAGTTAGTGGCCTAATAAAAAAAACCAACCTGTGCCTGTGCTGCTTTTCCTGCAGTGCTGTGGTGAAATATCCCATTGTGGTCTCGGTGTGTCTGTGCAGGTGCCAGGGGTCACCACTTGCTGACACACAAGTGCCTGAAGGGTGATGTGACTTCAGAATAACGGGAGTGTTTGGATTTGTTTGCAGATTTGCATGCAGGCATTTTCTGTAATTAATCAGGAGGAAAAAAATGTGCTTATTAAAGCCTTGAATTGTGATTGTAAAAAGACATTCCCAGGACAAGCTGAATTTAGTGAGTTTATGTTTGTTCAGCTCTCAGTTATTAAACATCATTTACCCAAAGCCACAGGTAAGGGTGAGTCTTGAGCCTGGCTTAGCAATAATCTCTGTGCTGAGTCTCAGAGTGTTTCTGCTGCCGTTCAGGCAGCACTGAGCTGTAATTCAGCTTAGCTGGCAGTCTGGGAAGCTGCTGGACCTGGTTTGTTCCCATCTCTGGTGATCAGGGGAACGCTCAGAGCGAGATTCAGATGTTTTTATTGCTGTTACTTCAGTATAAATTTATGCAAAAGTGATATTTAACTCTCAGTGCTTCTGAGTAATAAGTAACTCAAAGTTCTGCCCAGAATCCTTCAGTATGCCAGTCATCTTCCATATGCCAGCTGGAAAATCACAGGCAAAATGCTGCTATTTTGGGATGTGAGCCATTTAGATTCTGTTGCAGTAGGCTGTTCCCTAAGAGAGTGTTCTGTATTTGACAGAATATGGCAGAAAGGTTCCTTGACGGTGAAATCCCGCTGGATTCCTTCATCGACGAGTACCAGAGCAAGAGGAAGCTGGCTCACCTGCGCCGGGTGAAGATCGAGAAGCTGCAGGAGATGGTGCTGAAGGGACAGAGACTCGCTCAGGCTCAGGCTCAGCCTGCGGCGCAGCCGAGGGCGGCCGAGCCCTCCGCGGCCCCCGGGGACCCGTACCGGGACGCGAGCCCCCCTCCGGCGGCGGTGCCGCGGCGGATCCCGCCCCCGCCGCCCTCCGGACGCTTCCCCGCGGGCCCGGCCCCGGCCCCGGCTCCGTACCCGCCCCTGCCGCCGCGGCCCGGAGCCGCCCAGCCCCCGAGCCAGCTGCCCCCGCCGGGCTGCCCGGCCCAGTTTGTGCCGCCCTATCCTCCGCCGCTGCCCCAGAGACCGCCTCGCCTTCCTCCGCATCCCGGCTTCATCCTCCAGTAAACGTTTGGGTGCGCCTGACTCTGGTATTGGTGCTTATATTTCCTTTTCCCCCATCAGAGACTTGCCGCGGGCGATGGGAGCCTCTGTTCTTTGCACAATGGAGCACAAAGGCCGAGCTGTGGCACAGAGGTTTGCAGTTGCTTTGCTATATGTGATGTTTGTTTGCAAAGGTCAGTGGTGACGAGGTTTTCCCAGGAAGGTGACGAGGGCTAAATTCTGTAAATCCATCGAGTTGGGAAGGCGCTGGCAGTGGATCTGCTGAGTTACAAACAGAGCCACGCTCTGAATTCCTCAGTGATGGTCGATCAGCATCCTCCCTGTGTTCTGATGTATCCCCTGGCAGCTGGAGGGCTGTGTGGCTGGCGGGGAGCTGGTTGTCCCTCTGAGGAATTCTGTGACCTGTTGGGATGGTTGCAGCCATATCTCATCCCTGACTGCTGGCAGGGCTGTGCACAGGAGCCCCAGCATCCTCCTCACCCAGGGCACGGGGCTTTCAGAGCTCACTGAGCTGCAGCTCCTGTCACAACACCTGGGGTTTAGACAGGGAAAAGGACAGGAGTTTCATTTCTGCATTTCAGTTGTTACCTTAGACAGTGTGTAATCAAAGCAGGCACTACTCCCACTCCTAAAGAGCTCAGTACCCTCAAAGTCCTGGTCCCTTGAAATGAAACTAAACTGTTTGTAGAGCCAGTTTAGGGTTTTATAGACACTTTACCAGGCAGTTTTATTTCCTTGCCTATTAAGACTCTTTCTAATGGTTGTTTTTTCTCTCCTTTTCCACACCTTGGATACAGAAATGATTTTTTTTACACAGGTGCTTAGCTTTTGCTACCATGTGATTCCAGGAATCTAGGCAGGGTATTTTCTTAATCAAATACTGGATTTTCACATGTAATTGCCCACTTGAATTTCCAGAGTTTCATTTTATCCCTTAACTCTGTCTCTCACTTGGCAGAACTACTCTTAACTTTCCCATTTCGTTTACTTTTGCAGTTTGGGGCATGTGTATCTATCTGGAATTTGCAGTTGATGTTTCTCTGCAAGTAGGCAAAAAAGAAAAGCCTTTTGAAGTCCATGGTGGCTGTTTGCATCCTACAGACTCTGTTCTTAACTTCTGCCTCTGGATGGGAGAGGCTTTTTAGGGCAGCTCAGATTTCACTCCTGATGTGACTCTTGAAGCCTGAGGTACAGACACTTGCTGGTGTTTTAATCCAGCACTGGGGGAGGCAGCTTTTAACCCCTGTTGTTTGCACAGAGTGTGTCTGTGAGTTTGTTACCAATCTGTCAAAGCCCCTGGTTATTTCAGTTATTTTGGTATCATTGTGCTGGAATGCACTGCATTGTTTGGGAGTTTGTACTACAAACATCAGTCAGAACAGAAAATCTATTTTTTTTTCTTTATGTAAGACCTGGATTGTCCCTTAATCATTTCCTCTGGAGTGTGGTGCTGAGCAAATACTAATCTGAAATTAAGCTCATAACAGGAAGTTCTCAATTCTGAAAATATGAACGTGGTCATTTGGCTTGTTCTGCCTTGTGCAGCCAAAGGCAGGAGGTTGGGCAGTGTTACTGGCATCTGAACCAATTCCCCAGTGGAAGTCTGGCAAGTTTTTATAGATGGGGGGTTTTGTGAAGCAATGTGCATTGGATTTGTTTGCAAAGTGTGTTTTTTCTGTAATCTAGTGATGGTACAGGATGTGGTTGTTTTTGGTTTCTTTTAATAGTGTGATATCTTTTCTTGGTATTATTTTCTCACTGAAGCTTTGTATAAGCATGGTTAATTATGACTCGTTTCCAAGTAACTTTGCTGTGCTGTTAGTGCTGGTATTTGGGTGGCAGCTGTTCTATCTGGATGCTAAACATGAGTCTGTGTAGAAATGTGTCCTAGAAAGAATTAAAGTGGGTGGGGGCTACCAGGGTGCAGAAATTCATACTTTGAGCCTGCTACACAAAACTCTAAAACACTCCCAATTCAGTTCTACTGAGATTTCATAAAAACAACCAGGTATATTTTACACTTATCAGGTGCCAACTTTTTTTTCTGAGGGCTGGAAGTCCTCAGAAGTGATGGGGGTGATGGATAAGTGTATGGTGAATTTGCACTGCATTTTATGTATCAGACTTTATTGGTATTAGTAGTCCAGAAATATTTTTACTACTTGTTAAATCTTCTGTCTTTTGGTAACTTTTGTGATAACAATGACCTTTCAGGGATACTTTATCTAAAAACAACCTCTTGTGCACACTAAATACAGACAAAGCTAATGCAATTTTTTTGTCTGGGAGCAAAACAATGCATTATTGCATATGCATGTGGCTGATGTGCCTTAGGATCACTACTTGTGATTGTAATTCTAGGATATTAGCATTTTTATCATTTCAATGGCCATTGCTTAACTCTAATTGAAGGGCTCTTGAGAGCACTGACTTTTACAAAAACTGACCCTCATACTTCAGAAAAAACAGCTCTTTCTGCTCTTTGTAAGCTTCTAGTTGCCTTCACTGATGGGTGAGTTTGAACATAGCTGATGTAACTAATGTGATGTTTCAGTTATTGCAAGCTCATAACTGAAGTCCAGCTGCTCATGGAAAACGTTTTGCCATTAATTCTGTGTGTGTGTGTGTGCACACAAACTGTAAATATTTACTTGACTGCTGGTGATGTTCAAGGGTAAAGGAGAATGACTGTGGAAAGCTGTTCAATCCTTTCAGCAACAAACTTGATGAAACACTAACCTGGCAAGAGCTGTGTCAGTGCTTTCAACCTGTTGCCCTTCAACAGCTTCTCCTGTTCTGTTATAGCTAATAAATTAATTCTGCTCTGGCTAGGATGTTTAGAATTGTACTAATTTGCACTGTTTATAAGATAGTGAGATTAAAATGCCATAGGCAAGCTGAGACTTGAGAGGGGGTGGCTCACGATGCTTGCCAAAAAAAAAAAAAAAAAGTATATATATATATATAAAGGATTTTTGATGTCTGCTACAAATAGCATAAACTTCCCCAAAGCAATTGGAGTGGAGAAAAATCCTTTAACTACAAGGTGTAACACGGCTTCAGAGTGTTGGTAGCATTGGGAATGCTCTCTTTGGGCAGCATTGTTTGTGCCAGTCTCTGTGTGCAGTTCTGAGCTGGGACTTGGACCTGGACTGCAGTTCTGACTCCAGGGGTCTCCCTGCCCTCGGGGCTGCTCCTAAAGCCGGGGGAGTGCTTTGTTCCAGCCCAGCTGATCAGGGCAGGTCACCTTGGTGCCACTGGAGGGACAGGAGCTGCCCTGGGAGGGACCTGGGCTGCTCGAGGTCACCGTCCCCAACTCCACAGCCTCCACAGCCTGCACTGCCTCCAGCTCTCCTGGGACTGCTCTGCCCTCCAAACTGGAATCACTCGGAGAGGCAGAGCTCAGAGCAGCAGTTCCTGTGGAGATGCAGAGCCCAGAGCAGCAGTTCCTGTGGAGATGCAGAGCTCAGAGCAGCAATTCCTGTGGAGATGCAGAGCTCAGAGCAGCAATCCCTGTGCCCTCCCCTGGAGCTGCCCGTGGAGCTCAGAGGGGCAGAGTCCTCCTGTGCCTGAACAGTTCCTCTGTGTGACCCTGGACTGCCTCAGCAAGGGGCAGCTTTGTATGCTGAGCAAGTTGTGAACATACAGTGGAGTTGTTTGCATAATAAGTCTTTCTGTTATCTACTGTGTTCTGATTTTAAATAAAATAGCATATCTCTTGGTGTCCTGTCCCCTTGTGGCTCCCTTCAGCAATTCTATTCATGATGTTCAACCCTAATGGGGTTTCTTCTGTAGCAACATAAACACAGTTTTAGGTGGATGTAGAACATAAAACTGCAGAATGCTTTAATTATTCATGGTGAATCTGTTGGCTGTGTTTTTAGTGACTGGATACAACGAGTCCATTTTGTGTGGAGCTGATACAGGATGGGTTTGCTCACAGCAGCTTTCACATGTTGTAAATCAGGGCAGTGAGGGAGGTGGGCTGTCTGTCAGGTAAAACCCCTTTGCTTTTCTTCTAATTTCCTGCAATTAGCTAGTGGGAATGTTCAGAATCCCCTGGAAAGGCTGAAGGGAGAATTTTTTTTTTTTTTAGGAGAGGAAAATCTTAGATATCAGCCAAGTTAGGAGAAATGAGTCAACCAGAGTTATTTAGGAATATGAGTCAGAGGGCAGAAAAGACCTGATGTAATTTTCTGTGAGATCTGTCACTTCAGTAGTGATGCAAAACAGAAATCAGAATAACTGATCGCGGAAGAAATTCCCTATTTTAATTGTCTCCTGATCCCTTCCCTTTGTGGTGGCTGCAGAGCTTGGATAACCTTCTGCAGGAAAGGGAGAGTGCAGATGAGGGGAAGCTGCTGTGCTGACTCAGTGCAGGTGGGCGAGGGCAGGGGAAGGTGTTATGTAAAATCTGCAGCTCTTGAGCTCAAGAATCTGCTCTGGTTTGTGGCTGGCAGAGCTGTGGGGCTCCAGCTGTGCCCGTTCCAGCCCTGGGGTTGGGGTTCCCAGAGGTTGTTCTGGCTGGGATTGTACCTGCCAGGGTCACACCTTGCCAGGGAGGGCACTCAGGTGGCACTGGGTGTTAAAAAGGCAAAATGCCACAGTAGAATGTGTCCTGCTGGGGACACTGCAGTGTCCGTGTGGCCTTGGCTTGTCCCTTCCCTGGAGGAGGCTGCAGGTCCTTCCCTTGCCCTTGCTCCTGTAATTTGAGTCCCCTCGGGTTGTACATTAATTATTTTACAGCTTTGCCTCTTCACCTCTCTGAGATGGGGTCACCAGGAGCTGGGTGTGCTGCTTGAGGGTTTTTGAGGGATTCTGGGTCTCCACTGGAGTTTTGGAGGTGCCCTGGTGAGGCTGAGGTGCTGAGGCTGGAGATGTGCCAGTGCACACCCTGGATCCTGCTGTAAGCTAAAAGCTGGTTTTTAAACACTGCTTATTATTTCCAAACTGCTCAAAGGTGCTTTTTCTGCACTCCTGTAGGTGATGAGTAGGAATTATTTTTTCCTTCTCACCGCATAATCCCACACCTTGCTACGTGCACTTAAAACTGCAAATTATTCCAGCAACCACTGCTGGGGCTGGGCTAATTTCTGAGGTGGTTGTTAGTCCTGGAGGGAGCCACTCTCAGAGGAGGGAGGTGACAAAATTCTCAGCATGGAATGAGCCCACCTGGCTGAGCACAAAATGCTGGAAATGCCTTTTGGCCTGGGGCGTGTTGTCTCACAAGGTATGAAGGGAATCCAGACCAGCTTTGTATTTTTTTTTTTTTTTTGTTTTTGTTTTATTTGACCCTGCATACCCTTGAAGCATTTGTTAAATGATTTGATTAGCTGGTGCTTCTGGGTTACCCCAGTCATTTTTTCAGAGTGGGTCATTCAGGAAATACCATCCCTAAAGACTCTGCTGCCCAAACTCATCTAATTCATGCCTGGTTGGGCACAGCAGAAAAATAACTTTTCTTGCAACAGGCTGCTTTTTGTGGCTCCGAGGGCTCTTAAAAACATACTTTAGCAGAAGTTTTGTGGTCTGGTTTCTTTACCTGACTTCCTAGAGGCTGCACCAGCCTGTTTTCTGTTTGTGAGCTTGATTTCAATGCCCTTTTTGCCCCCAGTGACCTGACACTTGTGTTTTGCCAGCTTTGCTCTCCGTGCTGCTGTTCCTGAGCTGCAGCTGCTTCGTGTGCTGGTGCTCAAACCAATCTGTGCCCACTGGAGCTTTGGCTACTGAGGGAGCCAGAGGAGGGCTGAGATAACAGCCTGCTTGAAAGCTGCTTCAAGAAAAAATAAACTGCTTTACTCACCTTGGTGGGTTATTTCACAACTTGGTTATTTTCCACTGCTTCTCTTACAGGTACTGAGTAAACTTTGCTCTCAGGAGCAAACATCTTCCTCTCTCCACAGCCACAATAATGGTATTTAAAAGTCATTAGCAAATTGGATCCTGCACAACAGGATGTCTTGATGGAATCTCAAAATAAACCTCTGTAGACACACACTTTGGCGTTCTGATATTTTTTTGTCAGCTACAACTAGCAGACACTTTCCAAAAAAGTATAGCACTGAAGAAAAAAAAAATAGACTGGACAATAAGAATAATTTTTGTACAAAAATTAACTTAGATTACATTTCAAGTGGTTTATAGAGCTTATTTTTATTTGTGCTGCTACTTTTTGAGACTTTTGATTATCCTGGCCTGGATGGTTTAAAGTAAATCAGTGTGACAGCAGTGGGGGTAAACAAGTTCCTTTTAGCCACACATAATTTTATTTTTAAATTCCTTAAATTTAACAAATCCTTTAAGTAGGACTGTGGCTGAACTGAGGGCAGTAAAAGTTTAAAAGTTTGCATTCTTGGTTAATCAATATTTCCGGGGTGAAATGGGAGGGTGAGTGGCTGGGTGATGTCACTCTCCCAGCAAATATAACTTTATCACTGTCTATAAATAAACCCTGAGCTACTGCAGAAAGCACTTCCTTGAGAGAAACGAAACTGAGCAGGGAGCTGGCCCTGTCCCTGCTGTGTCATTGTCACTTGATGTGACAGAGCCACCCAGGGCTGTGTGAGCCTCTCCCAGGGCAGAGCAGGGACCAACCCAGCAGCACCTGCAGGGCAGAGCAGCTCAGGGCAGCACCAGAGCCCCTTGGGCACTGCACAACGAGCCTGGCACTGCCCATAAACCCAGAACCTGCCCAGGCAGGCTGGGGGTGTGCAGCCTCAGAAAGCTGCAGCCACCACCAGGCTGTTTGGTAACTAAAATAAATATTGGGATACCTCATAAATGTGTTTACCTGAGATACAGCCACTTGTCATTCCTGTTAACTGCTTTACAGCCTCCTGGCAGTCACAGAGATTAAAAGCCCTGGGTTTTACGGTGGCTTTTCTGACGTTTGATTGTGATTGGGCCTGAGGGTAACAAGGGATGGGATGTAAATGTTGACTGAACATGACAAGGACCCTCACAAGTCCCCACCTAAACACAAGGCAGCTGTGGTCACCTTGTCATGCTGCGCTCCAAATGCTTCAGTCTTATCACCTACATGATATTATGCATCATTTACAGTTGCCTATTATTGCCTATATTCAATCTATTATATAGATAAAATATAGGGAGATATATATATATATATATATATATATAAAAAATATCTAATAAATATATAATAATATATATGCAACATGTATATAGTATGTACTAATAAATATATTATAATCATATATATAGATTACCTATCATATATCTATAATAACATATTGATATATATAATATAATTTTATATAAAATATAATTATGTCATATATTACATTTTATATATAGTGCATAACAGTATAGGCACATAAAATACACAAAAATGCATATATATTTTTTATATAAATATAAAAAATATATTTTATATATATAGGCAAATGCAGAACCATAGATACATATGGCTACACATACATAGAAAAGACTCTCTCTATATATATGTATATATGTATATATATATATATATATATTTTTTTTTTTTTTTTTTTAATGCACATTTAGCTAATTTACTGCCCAGTTTCCTGCAACCAACCCTGTCACGGCCCTGGCCCTGTCATCAGCCCCCTCCCCAACAACAAAGCAACACAAAAGTATTTTAAATATTGCTCCTTTAATAATCTACATCCTGGTAGTTGCTCCAAGGGAGACACAGCTGACAGGATTTTAATCTGCCCCCGCATCTCTGCACATCAGCAATTCCTTATTGCTGCAGACTTCTCTAGTCCCTGGCTCCCGTAGGCCACGGTTGGATTTAATTCTGCTAATTATCTTAAATATAAAACATAATGCAACTGATCCCTTGACATTGCTGTAGTAATAAAAAATAGAAAAGGAAAAAAAAAATAAAAACGTTTGTATCCTTATTGCCAGTGTGTGTCAGTAACTGCTTTTCCCTAACAAAAGCCCTGCCCCACGTGCTGGGGAAGGCAAACGTTTCCCTTCCTGCTGAGGGCTGATCCCACGCCAAAATGAACTCAAATATTCCTCAGGCTGGAAAAAGGAGAATTTAAAAAAATGGTTGCAAGAAAAGCCCACCAGTTTCCTACTGTAAAACCAGTTCACAGTTCTTGGAAAGGGTCTGAGCAGTACAGTAGAGCTACATTTACTGAAAACTTCTAGTGCTGATAAAGTCCTTTTAAAAAAAAAAAAAAATAAACCCAAACAAACCCCAAATTAAATTAAACAGGGAGAGGAAGAGGAGGAAAAAGAGGAGGAAGAGAAGAAGGAAGAGAAGGAGGAAGAGGAGAAGGCAGCGGAAGAAGAGGAGAAGGGGGAAGAGGAAAAGGAGAAGGAGGAAGAGGAAAAGAAGAGCACTCAGCGGTGCCAGGGGAGCGCAGCAGCCCCGCCACTCTAGAGTTCAGAAAAAGGGAAAACAAAAAATAGAATCTGTTCCTCAGGAGAAGATCCAGTGTGGGATTGTTCCAGGCCGGGCGCCGAGGAAGGCACAGCAGCGCGAAGGCACCGCGGGAGGAGGAGGAGGAGGAGGGTGAGCCCGGGGGCTGCTATGGCTGCAACGAGAAGGGCACAGAGGCCGAGGCAGTGAGAGCCGTGCCAGGGGCACCCCCTGCACCCCCAGCCTGCCCCCGGCCCGGCCTCACCTCGCCCAGGCCGGGTTTCTGGGCTATGGGGGGTTTCTTCAGGATCCCTCGCCGCGGTGCCGGCGCCGGCCGGGCCTCGCCGTCCTCGTCCTCACACCCCCCGGCCAGGCCGTAGTGCTGCTTCCTCAGCTCGCCCAGCCGCACCCGCTCCCCCTCCAGCCGCTTCTCCAGCTCCAGCACCTTCACCTGTGCCCAAAACCCACCCTGGAGCTCTGCCGGGGGCACAGGGACCCCCACAGCAGGGCAGGGCCATGCTGGATCCCCCTCAGGGCCGTACCTGCGTTTCCATCTCCTCCTTCTTCAGCTTGATGAGGGACATGCCCGAGAAGTCCATGGTGTCTGTGGGGACAGCAGGGCCCCCACTCAGTGCACCCCTCACGTGCCAAAGCAGAGCTGGACGGACACCTTGGGGTGTTCCCCAGGACAGAAAGGGATTTGGGGTGGGGTTTTCCACCCTTGCAAAAAACCCTCACCTTTCTCCTCTATCTGCTCTTGCCCTGACTTGGTGGAAGCCACCACGTTTGCTGCCATCTCGTTGACGTTGCGTGAGCACTCCTGGAGCTTGGCCAGGTTCCTGCTGCTCTTCTCAGCCTTCACCTGCAACGAGCACAGGAATGGCTGTGGGTGCCCACAGGGAGCCCCAGGCAGAGGCAAAGAGCTTTTGGGCATGAAAACCTGGGAGTGGAAAGGATGGATGGAAGGAGAGATGGGAAGGTTTATCCTCAGAGATCCCATCATGGCCAGACAAGGTGATCCCTGCAAAGCCCTTCAGCCCCAGGGCACCAAACCAGTGCTGCTCCCACCTGAGCCAGGCACTCAGTGAAGACACAGCTCTGGTTTTTTAACTGTGCTCTTCATTTTCAATCCATCTGGTGTAAAAATCCCTATGGATCCCCCTCTCCTCACCTGCATCACTGAAAACTCCACCCCTCACTTCCACCCACACCAACAGGAAAGGTGGCAAGGACCAAAGTCCACCATCCTCAGCTCCAGCTCCTGCAGCTGCTTCTCTGGATTTCTTGTTAGTTATTAACATTTTCTTTACATAACCAGCCTGACAGGAGGAGGACGGGAGGTTTTCCACATCTTCCTTTCCAAGGCAAGCCTCGGGTGGGGGAACATCCACACACAAATCCCAGACTGGAAAACAGCAAGAGCTGCCCTTCTCCCTGCTCTGGGGGCCTCAGGATTGGCAGAGAGGAGGGGAACACCTGGGACAGGAGGAGGAGAACCCACCTTGGAGGCAGCCACCAGCTGGGCTGTGCTGGCAGCGATCTCGTGGGAGCAGACAATCAGCTCCTCGTACTTGCCCGTGTGCAGGACAACCCTGTCTGCAGACTCCCTGCAGGGGGCAAAGGAGATTGGGTCAGAGCAAGTGCAGATTATTCATCTCCTCTAATACCCTCAGAAATCAGCAGCTGGGTCCAGCAGCTTTGTAATTACAGAGTCATGGAATTGTTACAGTTGGAAAAGATCTCTAAGATCTTTGAGTCCAGCTGTTATTAAAGCTCATACACAAAGCAATTATTCAAAGCCATGATCCAGGTGATTTGGACAGAGGCAAGATTTTGTTTTCATGATGGATGAGATTTTTAAAGCTTTGCCCAAGAGATCCCCCCACATTTCCTGCACTGGCACAGGGCAATTTCCAACCACCCCATCCACAACCATCTGAGCAGGAACTGGGACAGGGGAGGTTTGATTTCCCATTTTGCAGACAGGGAGGAACTGCCATCCCTGGCTGGGTGACCGTGTGCTCCAACCCAGGCCAGGATGCTCCGTGAGGAATTAGCAATGAACCAAACTGAGGGTCCATAAAGACAGAGATCTCCACAAGGAGCCAGCAACGAGGCTCCACAAGGAATCTGCAATCCAGCAGTGGGAAATTTGGAATTTTGGAGGCTGGGGTGAGAAGGAAGCTGTGTCCCAGGGGAAGCTCCCAGCCTGGGGTACCTACACGAGCTGTGTGGCTCCCCAGCCCACGGCCTTGGAGGCAGAGATCAGCCCTTCGGTCCATCGTGAGTTCTTGGCATAAAACTCCTGAGTTGTTGCTGCCCCCTGTTGATATGAGAATATTATGGCCTGGATTGACTTGTGTCTAATAAACAACAACATATAAATCTGTATTAAATACCCATGTAAAGTGTAATAATGTGTAAATTCATATATAAAGGCATAAATCAAGGGAGCGACAGCATTCCTGTGCTCTCCATGCTGCTCTTACTGACCTGCTTAAATAACTATCAAGAAAAACATCAGAGTCCCAAGCCTACAAATTTGAGCTGAGTTTGGTTTAAAACACACAAATTTGAGCAGTGATCTTTAGATGAACAAGGCTTTGCAAGGGTGGCAGAGATTTGTGGAGAGAGCACAGGGCTGAGCAGCCCATCTCCAGCAACTGGGACTGCCAGGGTGCTGCTAACATGGGCAACCATAAAATCCAGAATGTTTCTGCAATTTAGGGGAAATTCTCCTGTATTTCACCAGCACAAAGAGATGAGTGTAAAGGAGGACTCACCCGGCCACTTTCCACTATCTCCTTCTGTAGGTTTGTAGATGTTGTTACAAGAAGTCTGATGGCCTGGAAGGAAGGAAAACAGGTTTTGGGGTTTGATGTGGGTCTCACAGAGGAGGATTGATGCTGCTGCTGGTGGAAGGTTGCAGTTTTGTGCACCCCAGATGGTTTCTGCAGCACTGACCTTCATTAGATCCGTGCACGAGTTCAGAATCCTGAAGGGAAGCAAGGGAAAAGTGTTCAGCATCCAGGGAAGCTTTGGCCTCAGAAAATGGGGATTTTTCAAGAGCAGACAGTTTGTTTTGGAGCAGAGCACACCCCAGCAGGGCACAGGCCTGTCCCATGTCCCTCCTCCAAACTCACCGCTCGTTCACTTCCAGCTTCACCCCAGAGCTCTCGCTCCTGGCCTGGCTCATCATCTCCTGTTGGGAAACACAAGAGGAAGGGTTGGGTGCCATGGTGGGGAGAGAAAGGCGGAGGAGTGATGGACACTCTGCCCCCACAAGGCCCCAGAATGGCCCATCCTGCAGCTCTGTCTCACCTCTATCCTCCTGACAGCATCCTCAATGGCCTCTGAGGTGGAGGCCATCTCCTTCTCAACCATGTCCCCCAGCTCCTCCTGCTTGATGTCCAGGCTCTTGGGTCTCAGCTCCTGCCAGAGAGGCAGCAGGATGAGGAGGTTTAGGCAGGGAAACAGGAGGGAATATTTATAAGGAATAACTACAAACCAAGATATCCAATTCCTTCCCACCGCCACCAAATAATTAAAGCTGCAGCAGCAGCACTCTGCAGCCTGCACAGCGAAGGCACACATGCCACCAGCCTGCAGCAAACATGGGACCCCAGAGGTAGGAAATGCTCCAAATCAAGCTGACAAAACTCCATCATAGGAGCAGTTTCTGCTCCGGAGGGCCCTGGAGAGCTAAAAGTGGTGTAAAAGAAAATATAAGAGGGGCTTCACCAGGAGAAATATCTGAAGTTTCCTTCCACAGGAGTTACTGGACTGAAAGACTTCAGCTGATCTGAGGCTGACCAGCTCTGTGCACCACCAGAAAGGGTCCCAGTGATGGCTCAAGGAAATCACCAGATTTGGGGACAAACCCCCCAAAGTGTTCGCAGGGACCCACCCTGCCAGCCCCGAGTGGGAAGGTGGCAGTGCTGGGCTCCATGTCCTACCTGTGCCAGCTGCAGGACCCCTCGCAGTGCCCCCTGCACGTGGCCCAGCTGGGCACTGCCCAGCCTCTGCCTGTCCTTCAGCTGCTCCAGGTACTCCAGGCTGCTCTGCCCGCACTCGCGGCACGTCTCCGTCAGCCCTGCGAGAGCACAGCCTGCCCAAGGGCTCCCTTCATGCCAGCCCTGCCCACCCTCACCCTCCTCCTCCCCTCAGCCACAGCTGAGCACCAGCAGCATCCCACAAATGCCTTCCAGGAGATTACAAATGAATTTCCAGGAGCAGAGTGGCCCAGGGAGGGGCAGTAGAGGGCAGGGAATGTCGGGAGGGGGAGCGTGGGGAATGTGCTGTGTTTAGGAAAATCTGCCCCTGGCAGAGGGGGCTGTGGCATGGCCTCCCCGAGGAAAAGGCCCATAGGAATAATCCCCCCAGCAGCCCTGCACTCACGGTCAGCGTGGTCCGTGGGGGCCAGGTGAGCCGTGGCGCTGCCGTTGACGATGGTGTCACCTGCCAGGTGGGCAAAGAGGGCCAGAGCCCCCACCAGCCCCGCAGCATCTGCACAGACAGCACAGCCTCAGGAGCTGCCAGCCCCTGCCGGCTCCTGGGGGCTGCACCTCATCCCTGAAGGCACTCAAGGATCAGGGCAAGGCTCGGAGATGTTGGGACTGACCCCTCCAACACGCGGGAACCCCCAGCCCCGCCCGTGTCCCTCTGTCCCCAGGGCATTGCTGCTTGCCCATAGCCCCAGAGCTGCTGGGAGCAATGCTGGGAGCAAGGGAACAGGAGCAAGCTGGGAGCAATGCTGGGAGCAAGCTGGGAGCAGTGGCAGTCCCCAGCCCCAGGTACCTGCCATGGAGGCCACGTACTGCGCGTGCCCCTTCTGCAGGGCATCCGTGGACTCCAGCGCCGCCTGCGCCCGGCTCAGCAGGTAATCTGCAGGGAAGTGCATTGCACGGCCTCAGCACGAGCTGGGTGCCTGCACAGGGCACCACTGAGTGCAGGTGCATCCCTGGCTGGGGAACAGCACTGAAATCTGAGCAAAATAGTGCTGAACATGAGAGCTAAAAATTCATCCTGGGAATTCTGACCCCAACCACCTCAGGCATGATGGAAAGAAAGCCATGGGAGAGCTGAGATGTAACATTATCTGTCCAGGAGGGAGAAGGCAGAGCGTGTTTCAATCCCCTGCATGAGCAGGACATACCTGGGGAGCTGGTGCAGCGGAGGTGCAGGGGGTCATCCAGCTTGGCCAAGGCATCACTGAGGATGGCCTGGGCTTCTCTCACTGTCTCCTGCAGGATCCCAAACTGCTCATCCAGCAGCTTCTGCTGCAGGCTCTGCTCCTGGTTGCTCTGTGAAGCAGCAGGCACAGGTGAGTGGCAGAGCATCCCCATCAGCAGCATTTCCCTCTGGAGCCGCTCTCCAGGATCAGACCCAACCATCCCATGACTGCTGCATCAGCTGGCACCCCCGAACATCTCACCCCACTGAGCAGAGGGACAGTGGGCCCTTCACAGAGCTCTGTACCTTCTCCAGGAGCCTGCCCTGGAGCTCTCGGATCTCCCTGGTGGCCCTGTCAGCCTCCTGGCTCAGCTGCAGCTCCTTCTCCTGCACGAGGCCCCGCGTGGACAGCAGCTCACACTCCTTCTCGCTCACCGACCGCCTCAGCACCTCCTTCTCAGCGTGCAGAGCATCCAGCTGGGCACTGAGCTCCACACCTGCCTGCCATGGGGGCCAGGACACCCTGTCACACCCTGTCAATGCCCTGGCACTGCCCTGTCACACCCTGCCACTGCTGGCAGCCCAACAGAACCAGGGGAGCTCGGGACATGCCCAGCTCGTGACACTGATGGGCTGGCCCCGCTCTCAGCCCCGTGACAGCTCCCTGGGCTGCTGCTGCAGCTCAGGCTCAGCAGGGGTGGCAGGTGCAGCCCCTGTGACAGGGTTTGAGGGGCCCTGGGCCCGTGCTGCCCCCAGCCCTGTACCTGCTTGGCGTGGCTGAGCGAGCGCTGCGCCTGCTCCAGCTCGTCCCGACGGGCGTCCAGCTCCTGCCTCAGCTGCTCCATCTGCACGCTCTGGTCCTCCAGCTGTGCCCACACAGTGCCCAGGCTCAGCCCTGCCCCACTGGGCACCAGCACCAGCCAGGGTGCAGGGAATGAACCCAGCCCTGCTTTGCAGGGGAGGGGGTTTGGGGGTGTCTCCTGGAAGGGCTCCTTTCCTTTTCCCATGCCAGAATTTTGGGAGCAGTCCCTATCTTGACCCCCAGAGAAGGAAAGCACTCAAACCCATCAATTTGCATTGTGGCATTTTCTAGGGGGAAGAAAAAGCAGATTTGGGCAAGAGGGGCTCAGTCATATATTGACACCTTCCTGAGGAGCCAGGACAACTCCTCCTGGAACAAGGGCCCAACAGCAACAACCTCCCCTTTCCCCTGCTCCCAAACTGCATTTCCAGGCTGGGGAGGGCTCAGTGCTGATCCAGAGCTCACCTTCATCTCAGCCTCTCGCTTGACCTGCTCCACCTGAAATGCCAGCTGCTCCTTGACACGTGCCACCTCCTCCTGGCTCTGCTGTGTCACTGTCAGCTGCTTGGCAGTGTCAGCGTTCTGTGGGGGGACATTGGGCTCACCTGGTGTTCCAAGGGGGACCCTCACTGTCCCCACACTCATTGCAGCCCAATTCTAGCTCAGAGATAAATCCAAGATGCCTTTCTCACAGCATCCAAAACGGACATGGATTCAAGGAGTGGCCCTGCTTGGTGCTCAGAGGGTGATGGGGCCAATACAGGGGGACTGGGCAGGCACAAGTGACACCAGTGGTGGCAGAAGGACCAAGGGACAAAAGCGAGACCAAAACACCCAAAGCAAAAGTGAAACAGGTGAGTGGCACAAGTGAGACACAGCATCCCCATCCCCAGCACATCCCTTGAGAGCCCCTTTCCAGAACTGGAGCCAAGCATGCCACGACTGCTGGTACAACTGATATCCCATGAGCTACACTGAAACCAGCAGAAACAAACCAAACAACAGCAAAACACCCCAAAGAACAACAACAAAAACACCCAACGGGAGGGATGGAAGGGGGAAGGGTGGTCAGCTCTGCCCTGGATACCCCAGCCCCTAAAGGGAGGGATTTAACTCGGGAATACTGCCCTCAGTGCCAGTCCCTGCCTGCAGGGCAGCAGCCTCACCTTCCTCAGGAGCTCGGCGTGGGTGTTGATGAGCTCGCTGTGCTTCTCCTTCAGCTTCGTGTAGCGGATCTCGGTGGCGTTGGCTTTCTCTGCAGGGGTCAGAGACCCTCAGTGACCACAGCCAGGGCAGCCCAGGGCCCTGGGCACCACAGGGCACCCCAGGGCACCCCAGGACACCCTGGCACCTACTCTCGGCCTCGGCGCAGAGTCTCTGGGAGCGGTCACTGTCCTGCTTGGCCCTCTGCAGCCTCTCCAGCTCGTCCCTCAGCTGCTCGTTGTCCACCAGCGCCTTCTGCTTCTGCTTGCGCTGCTCCTCCACCTCTCCCTCCAGGCTGTTCACCTGGGCCTTCAGCTGGGTGATGTAGCGCTGTGCCTGCAGGGATCATCGGGCACTGGGGCACGGCCCTGCCTCCCCAACACCCCCAGACAGGAGCAATCCCACTGCAATGTGGGCAAAACAGCCATGGGATGCACAGGAAAGCTCTGCCTGTACCCCTGCACCTCTGTCCCTGTTGATAACAGCAAGGACAGCAAAGGACAGGTATCACATGCCCCCACCCCATCAGGAATCGCATCCTGGCACTGGGGAGAGGTCCCAAAACACAACCCTGGATGCCAGGACCCCACTCCTGCTGCATCCCTTCAGGATTTCCAGAGCACGGCACCGCACCCCACCCCAGCTGCTCCCCAGCCAGGCTTTACCTCCAGTTTAATCTTCTCCATCTCTGCACGGAGCGTTTCCACCTCCTTCTTCAAGCTCTCAATCTGTGCATCCCTGGGGACAAGGGCAGGTTGGTGCCACGTGGCAGAGGCCCCTCACCCCTGCTGGCCCCCCATGCCATACCTGTCATCCCAAACGCCGTTGGGCGGCCCGAAGGTTTGCTCAAACAGATCCGAGGTGATCTGGGGAGGACAGAGGGTGTTGAACTGAGCCAGGACACGGGAGCCTGTCCCCATCCCAGCCCCAGGCCCCCACCTGTGGCTCTGTGGTGGAAGTTGTGCTGATCTCAATGAGGTTCTCTGGCTCCTCATCCTCGGGGGCCTCCTCGGGGATGACGACGACCGGCTTCACGTGCTCGGCCAGCGCCGACGCCCGCAGGAAGTTTGGGGGGCTCTGGAGGGACAAGAAGCTGTTGCAGCCTTGCAGGGGGGGTTCAGGAGCTGCAGCAGGCTGAGAGCCAGGGGAAGGGAGGGAGCCAGCCCTGTGCTGCTGACAGGGCCAGAGGCAGCGTCCCCAGAGCACCACACCAACTCCTGCCCTACCTCCGGCAGCCGCGGGATCTGGATGAGGCGCTTGAAGTACAGCATGTCAGATGCCCTCTTAAAGAAGTTTTTAAGGCTGGAGAGGAGGGAAAGACAAAAGGGAGATGAGAGGGGGCTTGGAAGGAGAGAGGGGACCCCGCTGCCCCACGTGGGCCCCGGTTACCTGCGGAACTGCTCGTGGAAGCGGTCTCGGTGGCCCTGCAGGGTGTCAGCCGGCAGACCTGGGTGAGGAGGGACAGCTGTGACTGATCTGGGGCTGCCCATGTGTTCACATGCACCCAGACCCCTCCTCTGCAAAGGCCAGCAGGGTAAAAGCCAGGAGGGAGTGGGATGTGAGGGTCAGGATGGGAGTGGGGTGTTCCCATCCCTGGCACAGGGAGATGTGGATGGGGGAACTCCAAAATACCCACACGAGGCTGCTGGCACTGTGCTGCCCATGCAGGGAGCTGGCAGGCCAGGGGACGTGGGTTTGAGTTAAACAAGAACAAGTCCTTCATTATAATTCCTTTATCTGGAATGTCAGTGTGGGATGGAGCAGCCCCTAGAGCCCAGTTCATACAGGGACATGGTGATGGATGCCTCAATCCACACCAGCCTCATCCCCAGACCCAGAAGCCCACCCTGGGAAAACACCAGCACTGAGCACGTCCCCGGGACTCACAGGAGTGCAGCTTGAACATCAGCTTGACAGAGTAGTGGTAGAGGTGGCTGCAGTCCTGGATGACCTGGATGAGGGGGGCCAGGCGGCACTGCACCGCCGACATCTGCGACACGGCCATGGAGGTGTTGAGCTGCCTGAAAACTGAGGGGAGCCGTGTTTGCAGAGCTGCCCGTGCCCTGCCAGCTGTTTGATCATTAACCACGGCGGATGTGGGGCAGGGGAAACACCAGGGCTGCTCCCGAGCTGAGAGCAGCCCTGCTCAGAGCAGCACAAACACCCAGAGGGACCACGCTGGCACAGGGAAGGGGTGCTCAGCTCTGCCCTGGATACCCCAGCCCCAAAAAGGAGGGATTTAACCCCAGGACGCTGCCCTAAAGCTGCTGCTGCATGACACAGCTGGGGAAGTGAGAGGTTTGGCTCCATTCTGTTTAATCATGCAGGGATCTGGGAGAGGATGCCAGGGCAGGGGACGAGCCCGGCGGCACCGCAGCCTCGCCTGCCCCTGCTCGGAAACAGATCCCTTCCCTTGGCAGGGATCCAGGCAGCACATCCACCCTGGCTTCTTCCCTGCTCAGCTTTAAAGTATTTATGAATATAAATTCTCTGTAGAACTGGGTCAGGAGGAGAAGCAGGAGCCTGTTGGGAGCTCGGCCTCTCCTGCTGTGCCGTTTTCCAGGGCAGCTCCGTGTGCCTGACTCCCGGCAGAGGAAGAATCTGCCACCTCTCTAAGCCATCTGAAAATTCCTGAGGAGGTGAGAGACATGAGCAGGGCCTCCAGCCCTCCCCAGAGGCATTTCAAGGAGGGGAAATGAGTCTTTAAAAAGAAGTACAGCCCCGTCCTCTGCTTCAGAGGGACAGAAGGGATTTGTGTAATGGATATGATTAATGTGGTTGTACAAAAAAGAAATAAAAATGTATTTCAGAGCAGCTCTGCTCTGAAAACAAAACTCTGCCTTGCTCAGGTGGGTTCAAAGCAGCCACACGCTCTAAATATTTTCCTACAACTGCCTCTACAGAGCAATCCAGCTGGGAAACCACCTCAGAAATCTCACGGGAGGAGGAGGAGGAGGGACCTGAGCCTCCAACCCCGGCCTCCCGGAACTCCATTCCCGACCAAAGAGCGAAACTATTGCTCAAGAGCCCCGGGGCGAGGGGAGGGACCTGCCCCTGCCGCCTCCTCACCTGACTCCGACAGCTTCAGCTCACAGTCCAGGTAATCAAACAGCTCTACCGTCAGCTGGAAGCTGCCAAAACAAACCAAAACTCCATCACTTGACAGCAGAGACATCTTTGCTCCAGCTGCTCGTGTTCATTCAGAGTCCCCATGATGGCAAGGGTTCTGACTAACAAGAATTTGGGGCTTTTTCTCCCTGCATTTACACCCCACAGTGCTCTGTGGGTACAGGAGGGATCGGGCACCATCCAAACAATTCACAAAATCCTGGTGACTGCCCCATCCTGGGGTGGGTTTGTCAGCAGGACACTGCCAGCTGGGGGTCATGGAGCTGGTGACCCCACCCTGGGCTCTGGGCCCACCAGGACACTCACATGTTGTTCACATCTGTCCCTGCTGTCTTTTCCAGCACCTCATCCGACACTTCGAGGCCCGGGGGGAACTCGGGATGCTTTGTAAAAGGAAGCAAAAAGCCATCAGCTGCTGCTGGCGTGGCACATGCCCTCGTTCCAGGGCTGTGGAGGTGGCAGAGGTCTCACCTTGACGTGGAAGGAGATCTTGGTGAGCAGGAGCCGTGTGTAGATGCTCACCAGCTGCCCGTACCTGTCGTGCAAATGGCCCTGCAGAGACACAAGGGGGAATCCAGAGTGAGGAAACCAGACCCAGCAGACCCAACAGAGCCAGGGGCTCCACCATGCACACAACCATCACCCAAAGGGACAGCAGGCTGTTTCAGGCAGTGCTTCACCCTCTCTGTGCCCACCATGCCCCTCAGTAACCATCTCCAAAGCTGCGCTCTGCCCCACTCACCCACAGGTCTCCCGTCTCTCGGATGTTGCTGCGGTACCTCTGGCAGTCCTGGAGAACCTGGGGACACAAAAGGGAAGGATGTGGCACAGTGGGGCTGGCTGTCTGCCCTGATGCTGAGGAACAGGAGGGATCCAGCCCCTTACAGCACTCCAGCTCTGGGAGAAGTTCCAGCCTTCCCTCAGCACTCACAGGTCAGGGATTTACATAGGGAAGTTTCAAAGATGTGAGACAACAGAATGCCTGGGAAAGGTGGCTGGGATGGGGAAGGGATCCCACTCCCTGTGCAGAGGGATGTTGGCAAGAGCCAGAAATTCCCTGCTGGAAGAGGAGCAGGAGGGAGGGGGAAGAAGGGACACTCACGTTGGGGTGGCCGTCACGCAGGACCTTGTGCAGGACGTGGCAGAACTTCCAGCTGAGGATGGCACTGCTGGGCAGGGGCAGCCCGATGGCGTAGGACCAGAAGGTGAAGGCTCCCTTCTCGTGGTGGGTGCCCAGGATGATCCCTTCCAGGGCAGTCAAGGCCAACTGGACACACACAGAGCAGGGCACAGGCTGGGCTGGGGCTGTTCCTGTTCCAGTCTCATTGAAAAGGGGACGCTGGGGGCCCCGTGAGCACAGGGATCACTGGCACAACGCTGCACCCCCAAATAAAACCCCCAATTGTCATTTCTGGGCACACCTCCCCCTGCTGAGGGCACGCTGGGGCCCTCTGCATTTTACTGCCAAATAAATGCAATTTTATTGCACTGCTCGTTTGCCTTTCCACTGATGGATGAACCCAGGTGATGCCAGCCCCCAGCTGAGCCCTGCATGGGTCTTTGTCTCCCAAATCCCCTCCAGCATCAGGGGGTGACGCCCCCAGAGCCCCAACTCCTCTGTCCTGGGAGCCAAGGGAAAGGATACGGCGGGCATGCTTCTCCTTCACTGGGGCTTCCTGGGAGTTTATGGCTTTGCTGATGCTGATGGCCTGCAGGAGGAGGGGAGAGAGGCTGTCAGACATGGTGAGACCCCCATGGCTACCCCGACACCCCAAAGTGCAGTGCTGCTGCTCTTGGGGAATGCCCTGAATTTTACAACACATGTTTCACCTCAAAGTCATTTGTAACACATCAAAATAAGCCTTTTTATCCACAAACAAAGCATCCATTAGAGCCCCCATCCCCAGCAGGATCTGACCACTGCTGCTGCTGCTCCTGGCTGTCCCTGTCCCAGGAAACCAATTTTTGCATTTTTGCAGCCTGAACTCAGCGCCGTGCCCGGGGAACATTAAAGCACAATAGTGAGATGCCAAATTCCAGGGTTGTTTGTGTAATCACAAGGAGCCTTTGAACCACGGGGGAGTGGTTTGGGTTCTGCTGAGGATGTTGCTGCGTGCAAACAGCACGTGGGGAAAAGCAGCCCCCAAGCAAGGAGGGAGTGGCAGCCTCAATGCCCATCTTGATGGAGCAAAAATCCAGAGCAATGTGATTATCACAAGAGGATTATCTATATTTTGATGTGTTTGATCACAGCAGACTTTAAATTAGGAATTTATTCCAAAAGATGACCCCAGAGCGGGGTCGGTCGCATCCCCCACGTGTTGATGGGCTGCAAATCCAAGTTGCTGTGTTTGATGAGGATCTTCCTTCTCCTCAGACTCAAGGAGCTGCTTCACCCTCTCAGGAGTGCTGGGGCTGTGCCTGTGTCCATGGGCCCTCTGTCTCCAGCAGAGGAAAAAGGTCCCAGCTGGGAAGGCAGGAAGCCACCCCGCTGCCAGCACTTGTGCAGGAAGAGGAACTCGGTCCCTCCCTGCAGCTCCACAGCCCTAAAGCCTCATAAAAATCCCATCTACCTGCCCAGGAAAGCACCTGCTTTGTGGCTGCTTGTCCAGGGACACCTCTGAAAGGAGGCACCTTCCTGTAGGAGGAGGAACCTGACCCCGAGTTCTCGAGTGCTCCTGACTTATGCAGGAGGAACCCGACACCAAAGGGGCAATGTCAGAGGTGTCCATGCACCAAACCCACCCCAAAAGAGTCCAGAACAGCTGCCCAGGAACTGACCATGACAGCAGCAAAACTGAATCATCCCAAAGAGTGAACCTGTCCCAAAAGGCTGAGCCCAGCTGCTGGGGAGAGGGGCTGGCTTTGCCTTTGTGCACAGGAGAGTCCCGGGCTTACCCCGCCATGTGGGGCCCTAAAGCAGCACTGGAGTTAAGCCGGTGACTTGCTGTAATCCTCTTATCCCCAAAGGTTAACGAGCCTGGAGTGCCCAGGAACAGGCACTTGCAGCACAGCTGCCTCTCCCAAAGTGCCCTCACAGCCACCCAAAGGCCTGGAGCTGGCACAGGCTGTGCCCTCGATGGCAGCTTGGCCAGAGAGATGTGCCACAGGTCCTCAGGGATGCCAGCACCTCCCAGGGGATGCTGACAGAAAGGATGGCTTATCCTAAACCAGGATTTGGAAATCCTTCCTGCATCTTTCCTGAGGTGTTTTGCACAGAGGGAGCAGGGCAGACACGTCTCCCAAACTGGGAGTTTTGCTGCCTGACCTAAGACAGGCCTGTCCCAGCCCATCACACTCATCCCAACCCATCCATGGAACCTGAGCCCCACAGGGGTTGGAGGAGGCACAGCCAGAAGGGTCAAAGTGTGAGACATGCAGATCCTCAGGACTATCCCCAAAGACAGGACCTCAGCTGCTGAGTGAGCTGGGACCCTGCTGGACTGCCCCAAAACAGAGCTGTAATTCCCACTGGCAGTAGTGGTTCTATTGCAATTATTGCTCTTGGTCTCAGTGATAGCCTGACCAGCCCAAATTCAGCCCAGGAGCTGCTGGAGAGGTTGGTTTCGTCCTTGGGGATTCAGTGCAGAGGTTTCACTGAGCCATTTCATGTCCAGCACAAGGACTGGCCCATGCAGGAGCAGCCCCAGCCCACTCACAGCACCACCACAAGATGCTGGGTCCAGCATGGTCCCAAATAAACCAGGGTGGCACCAAATCAATGCCAGCCCTCAGGGCTGCCAGCCCACGTGTGCTTTCACTGCCTCCAAGCATCAACCTGGCCAGGAGATCCAGGAAAATGGGATGGTGGCACCAGGGAAGGGCATGGGGCAATGCTGCAGCCTGGCACGCTGTGCTGGCAGGATGCTCCTGCTGGCTGGCTGCCAAAGCCAGGCTGGGGAGGATGGCTCCAATATGGGGAGATTCACCCTTGACCCAACCTCTGGGGACACCACTGGCACGTCCGGGGACGGGCAGGTCCTGGCTGCCACTGCAGGTGCACGACCAGCCTGGCCAAAGCTTTGATGCAACCTGTGGGCTGCTCCCATCCCTGGCAGGCACCAGGGTGAGAGGCCAGCCCCAAAACCTGCCTGGCCCTGGGCTGTGGGATCCCACAGGGCTGCTTTGCTCACAGCCTGCACGTTCCAAGGCGGTGACAAAGCCGGGATCAAAGCGCCCAAATGAAGGAGCGCAGTTTAACACAGTTTAACATCCACCCTTTCATTCCTGGCTGTTTTTAATTAGGGCTGATCCTCCTGCCCACAGCTCCCTGGAGCAGGTGGATGCTGGGTCCCAGCACGATGCCACAGCAGGAGAGATTATCTGGCAGCTGGAAACCTCCCCTGGCCAGGCAGCACGGGAGCTGTCAGAACAGCTGAGCTATGAACTCCAGAGCTCCCTTCCTAACACTGCTCCTTCCTAAATTACACCAGGAAAACACCACTTGGCACTCACACACAATGCAATCCTGCAGGTTCCAGAGCTCGGTGGATTTTTAACATTTTTGCTCAAGAAAAGCAAAAACTGGCAGCAGAAAAGGACAAGTTTTCCTCCTGCCAGGCTGCCGAGCAAGCGCCTGCTGTGGGATGGTGATTTCCTACTTCCCACGCACGGCTCCTCCGAGGGAGACATCTACATCACCCTGACACAAGACATGGAAAAGCATTTCCAGGGAAAGCAGGTGACCTTCATGTCACCCACAAGGACCTGGGATCACAGCAGGGTCAGCAACTCCTGTCTGTAACCACAGACATCACCCGAGCCCTCACAGGGGAAAAGGGGACGGGGCTCTGCATTCTGGTACAGCATCCTCAGGCAGCACAGGGGACGTGCCAGCAGCACCCCTGTGACACAGAGATGAGATGGGGATGTGCCAGCAGCACCCCTGTGACACAGAGATGAGATGGGGACGTGCCAGCAGCACCGCTGTGACACAGAGATGAGATGGGGACGTGCCAGCAGCATCCCTGTGACACAGAGATGAGGAGGGGCCGTGCCACCAGTACCCGGTGCCACAGAGGCGACTGGCAGCCGGCTGGGCAGCTGCTATAATTAGAGGTAGAAGGCAGATCAATACCCACGTTCTGACACTGAACAGTTCTGCTCCCACTGAAGCACCACTACAGGAAACCACAGCAGAATAAAGATCCTTTAGGACAGTTTTTAGCAGTTTCTGGAAAAGAAGTCAGATCTGGGCAGTGAATGCGACCATCAGCCAGCGAGCAACCACCTCTCTGCCGTGTCCATGTCTCTGCTCACAGCATCCCTGTGGCTGCGGGGATTTCCCGAGCACAAGTGCCAGGGAAAAGCCCGAGATGCCCGGGAAGGGCAGGGGCAGGAGGGCACGGGCAGCCCCCGGAGCAGGGGCAGCGCTGCGGCCGCAATCGTTGATCAGCGCTGCCCAGCGGGACGAGGGAAGGAGACGCGTCCGGAGGGAACCGGAATTGCCGGTTTTCCCGTGTGCTCCCCAAACCCAGCAAGCTCCGTTTCCTACCCAGCACCGTGACCCTGCGAGGCCTGAAATTCCCACCTGCCTTCGCTGGCGCTCTCCGGGGCCAAACCAGCCCAGGGGCCGAGGAAGGAACCGCAAAGCAAAGGGGCAAAGGGGAAAACACCTGCGATGAAAGCACAGCCTGCAAAAGCAGAGGGGTCGGAGGAGGCATGCGGGAGGGCACTGTTATTTCTGCTGGGGCAGCAGCGAGCCCGTCACTCTGTCCATCCCTGCCCACGCTGTCTGGGTGCTTCATTTCCCACCAGCCACATGCCAGCCCCACCAGTGCCCACCCCGTGGGGGCCACAGGAGTACGGACACGATGGGCACAAACGCCCTTGGGCTTTGTTTCCATTCTGCCGCCCTCCGTGGGTCCAAACACCCCGATCCCCGCAGGGTGACCCGGAGCCGCGGGGCAGGGGTGAATCCAGCCCCGGTGCCGGTGGGGCCGGGGCTCGGCAGGGATGCGGAGATGCCCATTCCCGGGGTACGGGGCCGCCACGGAGCCCCGGGCTCGGCCGCGCTCCCGCCATCACCGCAAAACTTTCCCGGTGTGCTGCCGGCCGTGTTTACCTGCGATAAGGCCCGGGAGGAGCGGGGGGGCGGCGCGGGGCCCGGCTGCCCGCGGGGGCGGCGGCGCACGGCGGGGCCGCGGCCGCCGGGACGGGCGCGGGGGCGGCGGACGGGCGGGTGCCCACGCGGGACCGTCCCGCGGCCGCGCCGGGAGGAAGCGGCGGCGCAGGTGGGGGCGGGGGAACGCGCGGCGCCGGCACCGGGCACGGACGGGCGGGCACGGGGACGGGCACAGGGACGGCGGCCGCGCTGCCACACCGGGGCTCCCCCGGAGCCCGGCGGGGACCCGCGCCCCCCATCCCGTCTCATTCCATCGCCCGAGAAGCCCCCGAGCCCAGCCCGCCCCGAGGCGATGCGCCGTGGAAAGGGCCGGCCCAGCCCATCCCCGAGCCGGCAGCAGAACCGAGACTAAACCCGGGACCGTAACCGCGGCCGGTCCCGCGGCCCCACCGCCCCCTCCCGCCGTCCTTGCCTGGCTCTTGTCGAACTGCTCTCGCTCCGCCTCCAGGCTGTGCCCGCCGCGGCGGCTCAGCACCCGCGCCGGCACGCTCTTGATGCTGTTCATGGTGGGCCGCGCTGGGAGCTCCGCGCTCCGGTATCCGCGCTCCGGTATCCGCGCTCGGGGCTCCGCGCTCCGGGGCAGGAGCGACCGGCGCCGCCCCCCCCGCCCCTCCCGGCCGCGCACTGCGCCGCGCGCCACCGCCCCTGGCGGCCGCAGCCGGAACTGCAGCGAGCGGCGCTCCCTCCGCGGGCAGGTGGGACCGCACAGCGCCGGGGACACGGGAGGGGACACGGGAGGGGACACGGGAGGGGACACGGACACAGAGAGGGGACACGGGAGGGGACACGGACACAGAGAGGGGACACAGGAAGGGGACACCGAGCGGGGACGGGGGAGGGGACACAGACACGGAGCGGGGACACGTCTCTTAGCGGACCCCGCACCGAGGTGATTCCCCAGCTCAGGAAACGCCAGGAACGGCGGTCACATCTTCACCCCTCTGCCACCGCACTCGCACGCAGCTCGTTCTGAGCCCCGGGGCTCCAACACCAATTCCCGTTTCCAAAGTCAATGACCGGAGCTCGCATCCACCCTGCGGAAAGGCCGTGGCTGAACAGAAGCTTTGTTGTCTTTAAATAATAATTCAAGGCAAGGATACAATAGCAAAGGGCTCCCTGGAGTATTTGAGCTGCTTCCAGAATTAAGGCACCGAGTTTGAAGCGTTTCCATTCGAGCATCAGAGTGCGGTCAATAATGCAGCTGGGTTTTAAGTCACTTAGTGCTGAATAAATTAACCCAGTTATTTCCCTTCTTCCCATTCCACAAATCCAGGGCAGCCCCGACACAAAATCCTAAGGCTCTGCAGATCCTTGATGCATCACTCGAGCTCAGTTTTCTATATTGATTTTAAAGTCATCATTTTAAACTCTCCAGGGGTTTAAACTCAGTGAGTTCATCCCATAACCTCAAAACCATTTAAATGCAGCTGCTGCTTGGAAGTTGCACCAATTTCTCTGTGTAGCTGCTGCACAGCTTCAGGGTGAGCATCATGGCACTGTCATCATTGGCTTTTTAGGGAGAATTCTTTTCATACCCAGAGCAGGAGATCGTGAGGATGGAGCCTGAGAAGGTTCTGTGCAGGTAGAGGAATAAATGCACTGTAAAGGCTTGAGGAAACCTGGAAAGAGCTGGAGCAGCTGAGCTTCCCTGTGGGTTACACTGGTGAGCAGGCAGGGAGAGAGTCAGGAGAACAGCAGCTCCCATCAGAACTGGCCTCATTCTGGGGCCATTAATACCTGCAGGAAAGGCTGTCACTGGAGTAATTAAAGAGAAAGCAGAAAATGAAAGAGTTAACAAGGGGAATCCACAGAGTGTTGTGTTTCTCTGCAATAACTGGTGGCAGTGGATGGAGCAGAAACTCCCACCCTGGGCTCTCCCAGCAGGAAAAACGCTGGCACAGGGCTGTGGGAGGGGTACTGGTGTCCCAAAGTGCTCCCAACCCACACAGGACTGGGCAGCCCACTCGTGTCTGTGCTGAGAAACGTCAGAAATCAAGTGCTAAGTGTGTTAAATGGGCAAGAGAGACACAGCAAAGTATCACCTCTATCAGCTTATTTGATCTCTTCGTTAAAAAGCAAGTTCAGGTTGTGATAACAGCACATCTTGCCCAATCAGCAAACATAAATCCAGTTGAAATGCTAAAAAAAAGGTCACATCATACTTGGCTACCTCTACAGTGCAAACAGAGGCCATACACACCTGATCCCATAAACATTTCGGGAAAAACCAGCTCCTGAGTGTGGAAAGTTGTGCCCATCTCGTGGGTGACAGCTCTCCCATTTCAGCAACATCGGAGGCAGTTCCTGCTTACAACACTAATTGGGAACTTCCTATAAACATTGTTCATCTCTCTCTACAAGGCAAGAAATCCAGAACAAAAACAATGTGCTATAAAAAAAAAAAAAAAAAAAAGGAGAATGCTTGGCTGTGTCATACTCTATAAATATTTCTGAGCCACCATAAAAAAAAAAGAAAAATAGTTCCGATGTTGTAACAATTACACACTTCAGACTCTTAAAAAACAAACTGGTGTTTAACCTGAGCTCTCAGCTATAAAAATACCTCTGTTAATCTTGGCATAATTCTGTGTTTTATTTCAAGATAAAATACATTCCTGCAGAGTCAGATCTTCTTGCCACTTGTGGGTCTTTCAAACACTCAGGAGGACCAAGGGAAAAAAAAATGAGGTAACTTTCCATTATATCTGCTGGGTCAATGTCTTCAGTCCTCACAATTACCTCTGTGTTGGAACCAACTTCTTCCTCTGCAGAAAATGGAAAAGATTTTTATTAAAAAGCAGGAACATTTCCTCTGAAATATCTGAAGCAACCACACTTGTGTGAATTTACTACACAAATTTTCACACTGCGAACAGAATAAGAACATGGAGTAAAATATAAAGAGGAAAAGGTAAACAAAATACTTCACAGAAAGGGAACAGTCTCAGGGCCAGCACTGGGATGTTGGGAAATAAAAAACCTTTCCAGTTGGCTTTCAGGAAAGGAGTGATCTTTGTGCCCCAGGCCAGCCACTGAGTCACCATTTATGAGCACTGGCACATGGTGCTGTGTCCAAAACTGGAAATAGCCTTCTCCTCACTGCTTTCCTCCTGAGTTCTTCACTCTCCCCCACCCAACCTCTCTCTAGAGGCAAAACAACTGACTGATGAGAATGGCTAAATCATTGGCAGCTAGGGAGGAAACTGCCCTGATGTTTGTCAGTGCACCTGCCCTCAAATGAGTTTCAAAGCAATTTAAAACCAAACAAACACAACAAAAATCAATTCAATCACTTCTGTCTATGAAACTGCACAAATGTTTGCTTATTTCTGGACCTGCTCTGCTTCAGATCTAACTGATCATGGTGATTCAGTGCCCTTTAACACAGAAAGAAAATGAGAATTATGCATTAGCCAGTGACTTGGAGAGCCCCTCTTGCCTGTCATGGATCTACAGTGGATTGTGGTGTGTTTGTTGCACCAGCTCTTTCTCACTTGAGGCAAATGTGATTATTTCTGTAGGCTCAGCGTGCTCTCCCCACTCTGCTGCCTCAGCACGGGGCTCAGCACTTTTGGGGATTTGCTCCTGAAGCTTTGTAACATCAGTGGTTTCAGGATGCAAGTCACAGTGCTGGCTTCACCTATAAAACCCCAGGCTGCTTTCACCTCAGGGCTGTTCAGGAACAGAAGAGCTCTCTCAGAGCACAGGGAGGTTTGGCATTGCAGCTGCTCAGCACCCATCTCCCCAGGTGCCCCCTCAGCTGCAGTCCCACGGCTCTCAGAGCAGTCTCAGTGTCTCCAGGCTAATGCAGAGCCAGCAGAACACAAACCAGGCTGACTCCCCTCCCCAGGGCACAACCAGCCAGGGACTGCAGCTGGGATATCCCAGACCTGAGCACCAGCTCCCCACGGGATGGAGGCTGATCCTGTCACACAGTGTCAGCCCCAGCTGCCTGTGGGGTAACCTCCCTTTGCAGGCACCAGCTTGGGCTGTGTCAGCACTGGGAGATTTATTTTCTTCTTCCTTTTTTTTTTTTTTTTTTTTTTTTTTTTTTTTTTTTTGCCAGTTTCTGTCCTCATTGTTGCTGGTTCTTATTCAGTTTCATGTGGTATTCAGGATTTTAACCATATCTGGTTACTCTTTTGTCCTCAGAACCAGACAAGGTGGTGCCTACTGCAAGCATCCAATCCACAATAGGAGAACAAATAATCAGAGAGTGAGAAATTTCCTGTTTCAAAAAGAAAAAAACAATCTGCTGTGGGCAAAGCTGCTTTGGATATTCTGAAACAGCTCTATTCAATACATTCTACTTTTGGGGCTCTGAGCCCAGGAACAGGATCCTAAAACAGCCCTTGGCCTTGGCACTGGAAAAACCTTCCCAATCTCTCATTCAACAATGTTCACATCCTTGATCCTGTTATCTGTAACACACAGAAGGGTTTTAACTACAATAAGGAGAGTGCAGGTACTGGGGAATGAAGCTGTGAGATCTGACTGCCCTGAGGATGAGGAACACCCTTCACAAAAGTTTAATTATTTGGCTAAAGGAACTACTTGACTTAATATCTGTTTGCTGTTACAGTACTCACAAGAGTTTTATTGGAAATGCACTTAGAATCCTGTGCAAGGCCCATCTCAAAAATCCATAAAGGGTATTAATATTGCAGATGCATTTATAAAGAGGGAAGCAAACAAAAAAAGATCAAGCTGAAAACACTTTCATGCTCAGGGAACATCACAAAAAAAAAAAAAAAGAAACTTAGCATCTCTTTCTTCTGCAGCAGGTAACTGGCTTCTGTGAAGAGTTCTGTTGTTTCTATTGTAATGTAAAAACATCACATGGAAATCAAAGGACTCAGAGAATAAAATTTCCAGAGCTGCCAGGTTCAAGCTGCTGAGCAGCAGGGGTACAGTTCTTAATTCCCCCTTCTCCTCCGTACCCCAGCAGGGCACAGAATCCAACATGTGCCACTTCCCCCTGATTCAATTCCAAAGGCTGTATCTCATATTTATTCCATTCTAAAGCTCAGTTTAGAACAGCCCCAGGTGAGCCTGGTTTTCAGCACAGGTTAGCTGGCCTGCATACATTAACTCAAACATGCTTGACGAGTTTTTGCCCAGAACTGCTCTGAAAGGAGATCAAAGTTGCACAGATGTGGCTCAGGATCTGCTCCCGCCACTGCACACGAGTTTGCTTCATTTTCTACCCACTAAAGCTGAAGGAGAAGCCAATTTCCAAGCTCAAAAATGCAGCATCAGATCCTAAAGCAGAGTCATGGCAGACAGAGGAGCTGAGCTGTGACGTGCCAAGCAGTGAGCAGGAGCCAGACAGCTGATGGGGCTGGGCAAGAGCCACAAGCAAGCCCTGTGTGCAGGGAGCTTTTCAGGAATCCTCCTACTCAGGAGGCTTTGCAAAAGACTAAACTGCTGCTGTCTTTGCCACTGAATGAAATCCTGCAGAGGAACTTCTGAACAAAATATCCTTTCAGTTTCTGCAAAGGCTGGCACACAACCTTTCCAGTCAGGCCCAGCACAGCAAAGGGTTTATGGTTGTGAATGTTATAAAAATGGCTTTGTCTGCTCCTTACAGCAACGTTCTTCTGGCCAGGTTCATCTGAGGCTAAAAGGAGTGCAACTTTTTAGAGGGAGGTGAAACGTGTGAGGATGAAGATGAGGGTTCAGCACTGCTCTGAAACCAGGAGCCTAAATCCTCCCTTTGGGATATACACCAGCACAAGTGTGCTCATTGCTGGGGACAAAAGGTACAATGTCCTTGTCAAACAAGGTAGAAATTCTTATGGATATTTACCCAGCAAACAACTGACCCTTTCTCTGATTACTTCTGCTGCCCAAATACTCA
Organism: Melospiza georgiana; assembly: GCF_028018845.1. Classification (NCBI taxonomy): domain Eukaryota; kingdom Metazoa; phylum Chordata; class Aves; order Passeriformes; family Passerellidae; genus Melospiza; species Melospiza georgiana. The sequence continues at coordinate 2,590,921 of NC_080447.1, forward strand.
ACAGGAACTTTATCAGCACTTGTGCTCATAAAATAAACTGCTATGACAGCTACATACAGGTTCTTTTCTTTGACTACTGAATATAGTCTCTGACCCTGCAATGAAGGAGCTAAAACTACCAACCCACAAGAACTCTGCCTTTCTTGAAGCTGAGCTTCTGGTTTAAATTCACACCAAAGTATCCTATATATTCCCTATACTGCCCTCCTTTCCATGAATATTACAATAAACCAGTTCTGACTGAGAGTCTCTGGGACAGCAGAGCAGTGAGTGTGTGCTGAGCCTGAGAAATCACCTAATTTGCCTCAGGTCAGAAAGAACCAGTGCTCACTTTTTTCTAGACCTCCTACAGCTTGCCCCAAAATGACTTCTGCCTTCCATCTGTTCAGACAAATGACAGGAGTCAAATCCTGTCATGACCTTGAGCAGCCAAACAGAATCCTATAAAAAATTCAAGCACTAAGGCATGCAGGAAGTGTCTCTTCATAACCAACATCCTCCTCATGCTTTGCTAATGCAGTGCAAGCCCAGCATAAGGGAAAGGATGTTCCCAGTCAGCATCCCTGAGACCCCACCCTCATCCTGGGAGAGCAATCTGTACCTTGTTCTTGTTGGTGGTGTTGGGAATGCTTGTGTGGAGAAGGCTGAGCTCCAGATCCGTCAGCATCTGTCGGGACTGGGCCAACGAGCGCTCCAGCTTCCAGAACAGGGAACTGGTGTCCTGCAGGACACACACAGGGAGCCAGAGTTAGGGAAGGATCTTTTTTTTGGAGGATTTCAATGGATTATAATGCACCAAGAATCAGCATTTTGATTTGGAAATGTTTCTGTTCAAAGCACTGCAAAGTAACAGACTGTGTCTAACTGCTGGTGTTTCTGATAAACACAGAGCTCTCTCCTAGTGACATTTCAAACAGATTTCCACATGCAGGTGTATTAAGCACTCACAAGAGAGGTGCTTCAAGGATAGAGGGGAGAATAAATGAGAAAGAGAAGCAGAACAGGGAAGAAACCATGTCCAATAGCTTCTGATAACTGCATCCACGTGTACCCAGATATTTAGTGGAATTACCAATTAGCCAGCATTTTCCTCAAGCTTTTAATTCTAAAACTTTATTAATTTTTTTTTAAAACTAATTTATACCTATGTTGTCCAAGACATATTGAGGCAACTAGGAGCTGTTTTTAAAAAAATATGTTATCACCTTTGCCATTAGCCTGCTGTCTCACCATTTGAGTCCCCAGTTGTTCCATGCCTGGAGACATTTGCATTCCTACCATCAGTCATAATTGCCCATAATTCCCCTCAAAATCAGTCAAGGACATTGTGCAATAAGGTACTGACTGTGTTCATGCAGTATCTCTTTGTTGGTTTGGTCACTGCCAGGTCATTGATGTCCAGAGGGGAATCCAAATCAGATAATTTCCCAGAACTTTGAGTCTTGTTGCTCTTCTCAGAGGATGCCAAGAGAGGAGAAGCCAAGCGGAGGGAATCCAGATCCACGCTTTCTTCACTGTTAAAAAAAAATTAAGACATTGGCAGAAGCAGCATCACCATCCTTTTTAAACTTTCAAGGGGAAATCATGGCACAACATAAATAACTGTGGGCCCTGGGCCAAGGAAAGCAAGAAGCTTGGGAGATTACCCTGCTCCTCAGAGCATTCCCATGCTTAACAGCTCCCCTGGATCACTTTCATCCTCTGAGGACGAGGGTTTGACTTTCAACCAGTCCCAACCAGCTCCATGACCAAGTGTTTGAGTGTGTATTTAACCTTGAAAGAGCACACAAAAGACAAAACTTTGTTCTTCCCAATTTCTGCTACTCACTCCCTTCTCACACCCAAATCCTTTTGGTTCTAATCAACCATTAGGCAAATTCATATTTGTAGGTGTACCTTTCAAAGGAATTTCACAGTTTTACAGTCATCTCATGTCAGAGATCACAGGAGAGCTTTCCCAAAGAGGCTTGGATTTATTTATTTTTAAATATAGGAGCAAACCACATTAATCAACTTCTGAACATGACAGAAGCAGAGTGCTAGCCCTGCCTGGACTGGCAAACAATGAAAAAAGATGTGTATTTTAAAGCAAATATTGTCTTTGAATTGATGACATTTCAGTAGATACTCTTTAGATACTTAATTTGGTGTAACAGTGCATTCCATGCCTGGCAAGACTGTTAAAAATAGGTGCATTTTAACTGACATTCAATCTAGGAAAAAGCCCTCATGAGAGCTGCCAGCTCATGAGTGTCTGCTGTGTCCCATTTCACTTCTCCCATAAAACACTGGGATAAAACAGGCTCTCTTTTAAGAGAGAAAAGCTCATATCTGTGTTTCTGACAAGGAAAGGTTCTGTGGAAATGTGAGGGAACAAGCCTGCAACAGGGATGTGAGGAGATGAGATGAGCAGGGAAAACACTCAGGTTGGAAAGGAAGGGGACACAGGTTTGATTGTGAGGCAGGGAAATGGCTCAGGAATGGGTGGTTTAGTCCAGCCCAGGCAGACTCAACAAGTACCTGCTGATGCTCCATCTGTAAAATGAGAATTGAGATAAAAATCCAAAGGCAGCAAATGTTGGCCCAACATAAATGAAGTCACCCAGTCAGAGCACACAGAAATGATTCCTGCACTCTGGGATTTCACAATCCCCTCTGCCATTGGGGAAGGCATTTGACTGTTAACAGCCTCCTTGTTGGCTGTTCCAGAACTCAGGAACTCATGGCAAAAATATTTGCTGGGATGACAGGGAGGTGCCAGCACCCTTCCCTAAACACAAACTACATCATCAGCACTCTGAAAGCAGCAATGGAAAACTGGAGGATCCAGATCCAAGTCCCAGGAGGAATGCTGTGCTGGTCTGTGCCATTAATCCCTTCACAGAAGCAATGCTCCTGCCTTCCTCCCATGTAGGGTGAGGATTTATTGCCTGCCAAATCCGAGTCAGCAGAGGCTGGAGAGCAGACAGTCAGGGATTTGCACTGAGCCAATCCATCTCCAATTAGCAGGGCCCCAGCACCAAATGTGGCCATCAAGAAAAGTGGAGAGCTCAGCAGCAAATCCCAGATGGGTAGCACAGCTGCCCCCTACCTGGAGGATACCTTCTAGCTGCACTGCCCAGGTTGAATTTGTTCCTTTCCCCCTTAAAATTCACTCAAGGACAACACAAATAGGGCAAGACAAAAAGTGAAAGCAGCTTTCATGATGTAGCCTCAAAAGGGATTTAGAGATGGCAGTGTGTTACTGGTGCTGCTGGGGAGCTGATAAGGAAGGTCAGGGTAGGCAGAAGGGGAGTGGAGTCTTTCCAATGATTTATAGGCAGTGGAAATTAGAGAGAGCCCACATGGAGAGTGAAGCTCAGCTAAGGCACATGGGAATGTGCCAGGCCAGCATTCTTTTTCAGTGGCTGCCCATTCACCTTGTTTCTGAACAGGTCTGTCTCACTGCAGCAACAATTCCTACAATATTTCTGTTTCAAAAGCCACACAGAATGAAAGCACCCATACATCAGATCCTTCCATTCCATAACATTAATCTGTTTGGATGCTGGGCAGGCTTGCTGGCAAACACTGTGAGCAGGTTTAAACAGCTGTTCATTTACTGTGCTTGTCGAACCACCAGCTGGAAGGCTCCTCTCCTCTGGCTAGAAAGCAGCTATGAAATTGCTGTGAAACTTCAGAAATCCTTCTAAAATAGAGCTGGGTAAATCAATTTTTTGAACAGAAATAGGGGAACCAACACAACAAATCCACAGCAAGTCCCAGCTCTGAATGCCTTTGCTCATGCAGGCACAAAGCCACTTCTGTAAATGCAGAGCAGGTTTTTTATCTCGGAGACATTCCAACATCACTGAGGCACCTGGGTCTTCTTGTGACACTTCTCAGCATTAGGAACCTCATCCTGCTTGTCCCCAACCACATGTCCTTCTCCTCCCACAGCACAAACAGAAGGATAGAGTCCCACGAGCTGGAGAGTGGACAGATTGCTGTCCTTTAAATCTTGCCATCTCATTTCTTGCCCTGCCAGAGGCAGCAGCCTGTGCTCAGAGCTGTGCCCTACATTCCTGCCCAGCCAAGATGTGATTTCTCAATAGAAGTAACACAGTCACTAAAGCATCACACAAAACCTGCATCTGTTTCTTGCCTCACAGAAAACATCACTGTACAAGTCCAGCTCTGATCAGAACATATTTTACCCATCAGAGTTATGAGCAACACCTGGGATTTCAAAAAATCTTAAAGATTTTCTCAATTAGTTTATTTGGCTAAGTTATATGGTATTGCAGCTTATCCTGCCCACACAGCTCTTGGGGATAAGAGAGGAGAAAAAAAATAAATGCATAAAAATAGAATCATGATACTTTAAGAGCTATTTTTATTTTAAATTTGTTACTTTTCAGGTTGAAAAACTAAATTTAAAACAGCAGTTACTCTAAACATATCTTGAGCTAATACTGAGAGCTTATACACCTAAATTTCTATATAGTCTAGCTTATGCTTATTTCTTAAAGGCAACAAACTCATAACCTTTGTGAGCAGGTACATTTCATCTCTTGTGCAGTCTCCAAACAGCTGTAATCTCTTCCACGGCTTGTATTTCCATCTCTCTTTTTGGGCTTGAAAATCTCCAGCCATTCCAGATCTGAGAGTGGCTTCCACTGTGTGTCTTTAATTAAAATGAAGTTACTAATACTGGACTCAGAGTCAGACTTGCAAGTGGCAGGAGTCTCTGTGCTTTTTTGGCCAGACTCAGTGTCAGATCTCTCTTCCCAGGTTTTGTTTCCATTATCAGTTTTGTCAGACGTGGTGCTGCTCTGGATTAAAGTGCTTTGCAAATCTACACGAGATTTGATTTTAAGCCAACGATCATATGAAGGCAAAGACACCTCAAAGGTTTTTTGGTCTCTGCTTTTCACTTCATTCTCTCCAATTTCCCTGTTTCTCAATGGCCTCGTGTTGTTTACCTCATGAAATTTTTCACTGTCTAGCTCATCAAAGCTTGATGTAACATCCTGCTTTTCTCCTTCTTCCACAGGCAGGGCCAAGCCTTTCACAGCCTTTTGACAGTGGTTTAACAACGCTGAGGCAGTTTCCAAGTCTGAAGCATTCAGTAACTGTCTATTATCTACTTCACACATCTCAGGGGTGGCTTTTACCCTACTTGCTGGAACTGGTGCAGTTCCACACTCCTCGCACATCCCGTGGCTGCCCTCAGTCCTACCCTTGTCTGTCTTGCTGCTGGGGCTTTCAGAGGCAGAGAATGTGGCCCCTGAGCTACAACGGCACGACAAAAACAAGTCAGAAACACTGCAGGTAAAGAGCATCCCCAAGTGCACTCCTAAAGCTCTACAGAACACAGGCTCTGCCAGGGTTCTGCAGCAGCTCACACACCACCAGGCAGCTGTACCCTGCCAAAACCCCACAGAAAATCTGCCCAGATTTGGCTGTTACTTTTCAAAACCAGTCTGAGAGTTCCCTCATGTTATAATCACAGTATGGTGATTCTGGCTGAACCTCCAGGGTGTGCACCAATTCTCTAAGTTTACTTCCTAAAATAAACTTTGCTTTTTAAATAAAAGCAGTAGGGAGCCAGGTTAACACCCCAACCACCAGACTATTTCACTTTCTAAAAAAAATCATGAGCTGTCTGGCCTGCTACAACACTTGCTCTGTGCCTGATGCCCATGGTCTCTCCTGACCAAATAAAACACAAGGTATTGACAGCTTCACTGCATGTTTGTGGTCGAGTCCAGCAAAGCCATCCTGGCCCAGCACACACCCCTGCTAGGATGTCAGCTGGGGCTCAACAGTGAAGTCTCTCTTTGAGGACAAACTATTTAAGTAAAAAACATTTTAAAATGTCTTTACCTCTTTCCACTCGATGCATTTTCAAGTTTTTGCCTGGACTCCTGAGAGCTATCAAAGTTGACATGGAGGAAGTGCAAGTCCCGCTGCTGTTTCACACAGACCTGTCAGAGGCAGTGAGGGGCACTGGTGAATGTCTGGGTGCAGGAAATCATCACCAGGTAGTACCAAAAACATCCTCAAAATGTTTTTATAAATCAATGCCTGTAGTCAAATTATTGACAAAGACTTCCAAATCTAAGAGATCATCTCTGCATATATTTAGGAAAATAATGTTTTGCAGCAATAAACAGAATTTCTATTTGAAGATTAGAATATTCTTCTAAGGTGGAACACTGAACAATAAATAAAATATCATTACTGTTACCTGATATTTAATACGTGTTGTTATAATGTTGTTCACAGCTACAGAATTACAGGACATGGGTGATGATCATGGGATTTGGCTTGGACTGCAGGGGATTTTTTGTGAGGCTAATGGAGAAGGTAACTACCCATCAATTACTTGCAATTAAAAAATGGAACATGCTTTGAGAACCTCAGCTGAGAGCAGGTGAACACACAGGGTTTAGGTTGTGAAAAACAGACCTGTCAGGACACTGTGTCCCTTACTGTGCTGAGCTCACCTTGGGCAGGCGTGGTGGTCCCAAACCTGCTGCCCTTCATGTCACTCAAATGAAATAAATCAACATTCTACAGGGATCTCAGCAAGGCACAAACAGATTTTTGTTCCTTAATGAATACTATGTAGATCTAACTTTTTTTACAGTGCTCCACACAGGTCTGATGCTCCTGCAAATGCTCCTCTGACCTCAGGGCAGGAACACAACTGGGGCTGTACCTGTCGCAAACTGGACAATTCCCTCTCAATCCGCACTTGCTTCGACTTGGCAAACTGAAAAAGTTGATCCTTCCTCTGGGCTTCTTCCACTGTTTCGAAAGATAATAATTGTTTTTATTACTTCAGGTGAACAGACACAAAGTCAGTGCATTGTTAATGCTGTGTGTGCAGCAGTAGGACGTGGTACTGAAACAAACCAAAAGCATTTTCCTAAGATCAATGAGACCTGTTTCTCCTCCAGATAAAATGAGCACAAAACCCACAAGAAAACAAAAATTCAAGTATTTTCCTTGTTCTTTTCCTCAGCACCTGGCTTCATTTTACTAGTAGCAATACTGTGCTTCACTCACTGATTTATTTAATGTTTTTAGAAAGGAAAAAAGGGAAAGAGAAAAAAAAAAGAGGAAAGCATAAAAGAAATTCAGTTAGTTAATTTTAATTCATGCATGTAGAGAGAAGTGCAGCAAAACAATTCCCAATTTTATTGGTTTTAAAATAATGAGACATGGCATCAGTATCTGACAAAGGTCAAACAGCAGACTAAAAATGATAGGCAAGGAAATTATCTGACAGCAGAGGACACCTTTGGCCACCTAATCTTTCAAGGTCTCTGTGGTTGTCCCCAAGAATACTGCAGTGACCTTTCCTATCCACCAGATGTTCTTCCACCCAAAACCAAAGGTATCATGGAGAGCAAGATGCAGTTTACCAAGGCCTGCATATTATACCAGCCTAAACCAAAGCCATCACCTGAAGAAAATAAGAGAGAAGAGAAAGTCTCAACATCTTCAGGAAAGTCCCCTGAGCCACTCACTCCTCCCTGTGTAATCACTTTGGTGAACTTTGTGCTTTCACAAGATTCTATAAAATGTCCCTGCAGGAGGCCCAGATATTGCTTCCACAGAAGAATGGCACACCAGGGATATGCTTTTATTAAACTGCAGGTAACAAGCTGCCTCCTTCACAGATCTCAGTGAATTGCTGCCCAGAAGTCTCTGAGCTGTCGAAAGCCAAGGCATGAAAGGCCAACTGCCCACCCTCACCTGCCAGGATGAGCTCACTCCTCAAGCAGCCATTTTCCTGTTTCAGGTGACTGATTTCTTCCTGGTTCTTGCTGCTCTCTTTCATCTTTTCAGAGAGGATGTCTGCAAAACAAAATGTAGCATTTCCCAGAGTGAACAGGAATTGTGCTGCCCTACACTAAATTAGGTGCCCAGCAGAAACATTTACCTTTCATCTTATTTACTTGGCTCATGACATCGTTGAGTGTCACCTTGAGGTCCTGGTGCTCCCTGTTGCGAGTGAATTCATCCAGCTTTGCTGTACGCAGGGCATTCTCCAGGGTTTTAAATTTAGAGGTGACCTCAGTAATCTGATCAGTTGTTTCAATTAAGGCCTTGTCCTGAAATAGGAAACACAATGAAATCTAATTTTTAATATCATGGATGGGTTTGGACAAAACAACAGTAAAGTGATCCCCAACTTCCTTCTGAGATTTTGAGGAAAAAACCCACTAAATTAAATCTTGGAAGCAAGCTTGTTTATGAAAACAAAGCAGTTTATTGCTGACCATTTTTCCCTTCTCAAAGAAGCCTAAGAATTAACCATGAGTGAGATCACCAGGGACAGAAGCCTTGTGGCACAGTCAGATTTAGTGCCCAGGAGCTGGCAGATGTTACAGATGTTACAGATGTTACCTTCATCTGAAGCATAGAGAGAAGCTCCTGCTCCCTGGCCTGCAGCTGGCCTGTTTTAGCTGACAGTTCCAAAACTGAGCAGTGGAGACTCTGATTTTTCTCCTAGTGAACAGAAATAAGTGTCAGCCATTACTTCAGTGATTCAAAGATTCCATTTTTTCCCAGTAAATGCGTCCACAACGTTATTTAAACATTGTGAGTGGCAATGCAGGATCCTGAGCAAACTGGAGAAAAGAGGACTGGAATAAAAATTGCTCCCCACTTGTTTGTGATCAAGGGTCTTAACTACATGTCTCAGTTTTGGAATGTTACAGTTCATCACAGGCACCCTGTAAATGCATGGATTACAAAACCAGACCATCACTCAACCCCTACCTCCAGAGCCTGGCAGTGAACAGATGAATCTGTGACTTTTTGAGTGAGCTCTTTAAACTTCTGTTGTGTGCTTTCGAGTGTTATCTTACTGTCATTATGCTGGGATTCTAATAACTTTAACTTTTTAGTCAGTGATTTTATAATGGCATTTCTCTCGTTCAGCTCACCTGAAAAGAAAGGAGACAAGGTTATATGTGAGAAAAGAGCTCAGAGGCTGTCATGCAATTTCTTAACTCTCAGAAATAATTCCACCTAGTGTTTTAAAATCACACAATTCAGATCTGGATTCTTATGTTGCTCTGAAGGAGGATTCCCTGGGTGCCCAGGTCAGATGGAACAGGAACTGCATGAACTGCAGGAACTGAGACTGTTCAGAGCCACCAGGTGTTTTGTGTTTGTTCAAGCTGTGCAGCAGAGCCTCGGGGCACAGGGCTCTGTAAATCACCAGCATGCTGCACATTTTTCTCTTCCCCCACATTTATTTAATTAGATTATTTTTTAAAGAATTCACAGAAGCAATTCACACATTCAGACAAGAAAGAGTCTGATCATCACAGCCCCTTCAAGATCAGATCACTTCAGCACCAGTGTGCAAGTTTAGATCTCAGAGAAACAATACAATTTAAGGCGAAAGAGTAGGAGATGGTTCCTTATGTAATGCAAAACTCTTATGGAGGGGTTGAAGCACCTGGAGATATTTAACAGACCAAGATGTCATTCTTTACATCACAGCACTTACTAGTTAACACGCTGCATCGTTCTGCTAAAGTCAGTATTTTTTGGCGATCATCTTCCCAGGCCTGGATGTGTCTCTCGTGCACTTCCACCATGTCATTGAGCTCCTTGTCACGATCTTTCAGTTCTGAAATTAAAAGCTTGAGCTCCTGTCTCTGCCTCCTAATGATGCTGTTCTTGTGATCGGGGCTAAATGCCTACAAAAGGTGAGACATGGAATGCATTTCAACACAAGGAAGTGACAAATTCTCTCATAATAAACTCGAGCGGTCTATTTTTAGTTGAGCTATGTTTCTTCTATAAATAGAGACCATTCCAAGAAGTTCCTTATGCTCGTGGTACCACCTGTGGCCCTTGACTGAAGCCCTTTGCAGAACGAGGTGGTACCACCTGCGGTCCATGACTCAACCCGGCAGCAGCACAGTGAGCACCCTCCTGCCGAAAATAGAGCCGATTGTTAACGGCACTTTCATCTTTTACCTGGGGCGAAGCAGAACGCTGTACTGATGAACTCATAGGGGACTGGGGGCCAGAGCTCTGCCAGGCATTCGTGGAGCCGGGAAGGCTTCAAGGATGTCACGCTCAGCATGGAGGCTCCCCCGCCGCACACCCGTCACGGCCCTGAGGGAGCACAAGCGGCCTTGGAGCGCACGGGCCGGGGGCGCAGGGCCTGAGGGGGGCCCTGAGCTGCCACCCCCGGGGAGCGACCCCCGCTCCCGGGCAGGGCTCCCCCGCTGTCCCGCCCGGCTGGGGCGGCCCTTCCTAAGCCCATGAGCTTCCCCTGCCCTCCGGCCCCGCTCATGACCCCCGGTCAGCCCCGGTTACCCGCGGCCGCCCCCGACACACCGGCACCGCCCGGCCCCGCCCGCCGTTGGAAGAAGCTCCGCCCCCCGCAGCGAAGGGGCCGCGGGTTCGAATCCTGGGGCTGCCGGTTCCACTCCTGGAGCCACGGGTTCGAATCCCGCAGCCGCCTCCTCACCCCGGGGATCGAGCTGCTAGAAAATGGTGATAATTAATAACGTTGTTAATACGGGATGAGTAAGAACCAGGCCGGAATATTATGGGTTGGAGGCAACTTCTCTGTCCAGGGTTAAATGGGAGGACCGTAGAGATGCAGGCAGCTCTTGAGAGACACTATTTCCAACGACAGGGATGGAGTTATCCCTCCAGACACACCCATGGTTTATAAATAGAAATAACTGAAAAAAGCAACCTTACAGGAAGGGAACAGAGTGTCTGACACATCACCCCCTTGGCATTCAGCTCACCGAGGCTCTGCAGTGACAGGAGCATGTCACTTCCAGGACCCTGCCACCAGGGAGCATTTATTGTTATTAAATGGAACAGTGAAACAAAAAGCACCAAATCGATGCTCGAGGCTGTTTGTGGGAGTACAGACAGCAGAGCTGGCACCCCACCCCAATTCTGCTAACATGGCCTGTGGAATAGTGCTCACTATTAATTTATGTTCATTACTACCACTCTTGAATGAGCTGCAGGTTAAAAGCATAAAGCCATTACAATTGCCTTATCTAGAAGCCCAGCAGGTTAGATCTTTGGAATTATGAAAATACTATAAATTTCCAAGTCATATTCACAGATTACTCAGTGTTTCCACTTAATAAAATAATTCAGTTGGCAGGGATGTAGAATGACCACTTCAGGATTCACTGTTCTTTCACTGCTAACCAACCTTTAGAATGTTTGTTCCATTCTGATTTCTAAAATTCTCTGCAGGTAAATGAGACATAAAAGTGTCTACATCAGCCACGTGCCTTATTCAGTTAAGCTCAGCAGAAAGGACAGCAGATGGAAAACAAACTTTTAATGCCTTAAATTCTTATTTTCCCATAAGATAGGTAGAGGAAAGCAGATACAAAAAACCTTAGAAACTATTCAGTGAGGAACAGTAATTTTATTTAAATCTACTTCATGCTTAAGCATGGTAGAACCCCAATTTAACTTTGGCAAATATCACAAAAAAAAACCCCCAAAAACAAAAAAGAAAACCAAGCAGCCTATACAGAACAGTGAGAATGCCAAGGACATGGGTTCTCCACAGTTTCACTGCAGAGCAAATGGATTTAGAAGCCTCACTTTTGCTATATCATTTATAACCATATAATTAAATAAAGGTAGTCCTCCACTATCACTTCTTGACTTCTCCAAGATCTTCAATGCTGTCATCATCCACCTAGGGAGAAAAAGCCACAACACAGCAAATTAAGTATTTTCTTTTTACATCCTTCAATGTACACCCTGTAAATGTAAAGAAGTGAAGAGCCCCATTGCAGATCCCCTGTTGTACACCCTGGGTGAGTGACACGTGCTTCCAGGACACAGCTGAGCCTGCAGGGCTGGGAATAAAGACAGCCCTAAGGACTTAAACCATAAAGAATTCCACTTGGGAAATGCCAGGAAAAAGCAGAGTCAGAGAAAGCCCTTGCAAATACAACTCTCAGCTTTAAATTTCAGTCCAACCCACACTGGCTGATCTCTTCTGAAGCACAAATGTGTGGGGCTTGGGGCTTTTTTGTTTGTTTTAATTTTGCAATATTTTATGAGGTGTTGAAAAATAGCATGGCAATGTAAGAATACTTAAGACACTCACTGTTAAGAAATGGTCACAAAGAAGGCACAGATATTTGACAGCTGCATTTATTCTGACATGCCTCCCTCCCTGTAGGGTGGGAATGCAACAACTGCTCTTTTATTTTTGTGCACCAATCTGTGCTGCCAAAGATGAATCCCTTCTCCAAAATCATTGGTAAATCACAGGCTAGTGTGGAAAAGTGTGTGTCTACCTGAGAGAAAGAAAGGTTCATTACCTCAGGCCACTTCTCCTGGATGACATCAATAATGTCATCTGTGAAGTCCCCCTGAATGATGATTTCATCTTCTCCTGTTACTGAGGCACCGCAGGAAAATTTCTGAGCAAAAAACCTTTGTGCTTCCTTAAGATCAATCTCTGCCCAGGGGAAAATGAACAATTTAAGTACAGTTGTTTTCATAAAAATATTTTCTCAAGATTAAAGCCAAAATCGTGTTTTAACTCGAAAAAGTAGTGGCACTTCACAGCTGAAGCTTTGCTAGAGTTTCCACTGAAAGCCAAGTCTGTTGTTTACACCCAAAACATCTGACTCTGCTGAGCTACAAATGCTTCAAGGTAGAAATTGCTGAATGTCCTCTACATGTTCTCTTGAGGTGAGTCTGCACCCTGTTTCAAAAAAACTGTAACCCTCTTTGTCTTTATTAAGGCAATAAGCACCTTAATAATTTATCCCTGTGGAAAGTCAGTGTACTTTTAGCTTTGGAACTGCTAAAAAAAAAGCACCTTGGGACTTCCATCTCACAGCTGGAAGCAGATTCCCCAGTGGAAAACAACCAGAAGAATTATGATGAGGGTAAAGGCAGGCACATCCAATACCAGGAGAACCCAAACTCACCAAATGTGGCAAGGCCACACACTCTCGTGACGTATTTTTTCTTTGCTCTGGGAATTTTAGCTATCGTAACTTTCTGTGGTACAGTCTTCTTCTTCTGTTTTATCTGACCTCTTCCACCTTTAAAACAGAGCAGAAGGTTACATGATTAATTAATTAAAGGTTACATGATTAATTACGTCATAGTTCATCAAAGAAAAAAGCATACAAGGTAAGACTTTGCCCTTATAAACAAAGAAACTGTTAACTCCCCAACACTGTTGGTAAACAAAAATGTATTTTGCACATTGTCTGAGATTGACTATTATTTAAGAAAGATCCCACATTTAAGTCCAGTATTATGGGAAATACATGTGAAATGTGCATTCAAGCACAGGTTGCATAGCAGACCACCAATACAATCAGCAAAAAAGGGCTTTTCCCCACACTTTACCAATCACTGTGTTTGGTCTAGATTTACATAACTCTAGAAATAAATTTTTCTTTGATATTTTCCACAACTATCTTAACATCCTGATGGTTTGTGTGTGAGGCAAAGCAAGCTGCTCATGCCCATTCCTGAGGCCACAAGGTCTTGCTTTGTTCAGGCTGCTGGGTTGTACAGCAGATCAAGTTCTGGACACCTGTGCACGACCCCACAGTGAACCAGGCAGGGAAATGTGAGCCAGGAGCCAACCCCACACTCTGAGAGCAGCCCAACCCCACTGCATTCAACACCACCACCTTTCCCCTGCCTGCTCCTAGGCCAGCCTGTGGGAACACTCCCCGTTTCAGGCATTTCTGAGTCAGAGTAAAGCATGCAAAATACACATTCCACTCATTAGGATTCTTCAAGCCAGATTAAGATCTCAGCTAACGTCGTGTACAGTCACCATGTTATTCCAGGGTAAGCACAGTTTCATGTTTCTGAGCCTTCTCAGCATGAAAACCTAAAGAATTTATGACAAGTAAACCAACCCCTGTGGCTGTTTCTGTTTCTAACATGCAGCACTTCTAATTCTGTTTTAATATAAACTGGTGTCTGATAATTTTTAGACAGTAAATTTCTGCCTTAAATTTCCTTCTGTGAGTTTCAGCAATGTCTCATGAAGTTTGTGCTTTTTTTCCCCTCACACTCTTATGGTCACTCTTACACCATCCTACTTAACCCCATGCTGTAAGTTTTCATGGAACTTTGGATTCTAGGAGAAAAATCACCAAATATTTTAAATTCTTATTTTAAAACCAAATACCAGACTGAAAACTAATCAGACCACCCCTCACAACAAATTAATGTTGAAATAAAATGTCCTGAAATCTCTGGGAAAAGCATCCAAGTTAGAGAACATGAATTACTGTTGTCACTAGACATTGCCTGCTGAGAAGGTAAATTAAACTGGTTACCAAGATACCAAAAATAAAACAAAAATATATGTGCCATAAAATATGAAACTACTGGGTATTAGCCATAATTTCTGGACCATTACACAGAACTGACACTGCACAGGCAAATACACATTAACAGCTCCAGAACTCTGATTTATGGTGGAAAGCATGTTAATTAATTCAGCAGAAACAGCTCCAATGATTGAAGATAAAAGCGTGTTTAAATTGTTCCACATAACTTTATGTCTTCCAAAGTTTAGAGAATGTTTTTCATTAGCACTGCTGGGAGGAGACACAGCTGCTGATGGACACACAGGTAACAGATTCAAAAGCACAAAACCAAATCCTGTTCTGTGAATGCAGAGAGGTGGAAGGAACAAAGGCAGAGCAGGGTCAGGAGGCATTACCAGAGGGGAGCAGCCTTTGTTCCACTCTGCAAGCAGCCCATGAAGTGCTGCTCAACAGGGCTCAGCACTCTGGGAGGAATGCCAGCTGATCCCAGCTGGGGAGGAGCTGCTCCCTGAGTGTGACAGTGGTGACAGGAGCCGTGGGGCACAGGGTGCAGGTCACCTCTCTCTGCCTGTCCCTCCTCTCCAACATTTCATTGGCACAGACCAGAGGGAGGAAGATATTCCATGTATATTTCCTATACACCAAAATGCAAGGAATTTGTGCCCTGCTCCAGCCCAGCAGGTGAGAGAGGGATGCCCCAAACTGCTTTGAAATCAGTACCACAATCAACTATTTAGACCTTGCCTCTCTTTTGCTTCTTCTTCTCCTCTTCTTCTCCTCCTCCCACATTTCCTTGGCCTTCTCCAACCCCAGCTTCCTGTTTAGGTGAATTTTCTAAAATGCAGCAGAAAGGAGTGAGGGGAAGAAAGAATAAAATTAATGATCAAACACCCACAGCCTTACAGGAACAGGGAGTAAGTAAAGTGATATTTTGATAAATCATTAAACTTAGTGCAGCAGCCTTTTGACTGATGCATGTTATATCTTCATTACAGTATTTGTACAAATTAGACTCCAGAAAAGCCTCAGCTCCAAGCTACAACAACAAAGCTACAACAACAATTTCAATAAAGGCTCTTGCACAGAGAGACAGAAATTAATGATAATGTTAATACTGAAATTCCAAATGCAAACAAATAAGTTCCCTATTATAAATGACCTTTCCTCCAGCCATCCACTGTAGACTGGAAATACACAAAATCCAATAAACTAACTCTGATGGGAAACAAGAGCATAGATGTTTACAGCAGGAACCTTAAGAAACCCCAAATATTATTAATAAAACTACAAATTGATTATTTAGTATTTTTTGACATCATAAAACCTATTTCAGAGCATCCAAAGCATTAACTTTCACATGATACGGCAGGAAAAGGGAAGAGATAAGAAGTGGACAGATATTTCCAAATATATCCAAGGACACATATCAGTTAGAAAATAGAAAAGACTCTTACCTACTGTAAGTTTTGCAAACTCATCTGGAAAATTCTTTTCTAACCATTGTCTGCATTTAGTCACATCAGGCATGTATTCACAGTACTAGAGAAAATATATAAGTGGAGGAATGAAAAAATACATCACAAATACACCAATATAGGGCATAATAGGACAGAAGGAAACTTGGACAACAAAAAATTACTCACCTCTGTTGGCAACGAACAGACTGGAGAAAGAAGGGGGAAAAGAAGAACAGATTACAAAAGGAATTTTTTACTTTTTACTTACAGGCTTAGTAATTAAATTCCAAATGTTGTTTCAAAGTCAGGGATGGGTTCTTACATAACTTCTGGTTATAACCACACACTGACTCAAAAACATTTCTTTATTGTTGCCACTCCACATTTTAATTCCCCTCTCATTAGACCTGTGCTCACACGCTCTGCATTAGGCTAAAACCACCACAGCAAGAGCTGCCAGTCACTGAGGGAAGGGGAGGAGAAGCCCAAGGTTGGGAAAAGCTACAGAACAAAACACCACTTCTACCTGAGGCAAAGGAGACACTGAACAAGGCACCAGGTGGTTTGGTCAGCTTTCCCTTCTCCAAGAGCTGCCAACGTCCCAAAGAGGGGACAGCCAAACCAACTGTGCAGGGCTGGTTCCTACTGTTTTCCAGCCTGAAGCAAAATGACATTCCTATCTAAAACACACCTGCCAAGACAATTTACTTCCCTTTAAATCTCACCCATAGAACTACAAACAGAATGAGTAAAGAACACTTGTAAACACAGTATAGCAGTTTAATGTATTCCATTTCTTGCTATCATATTAATGCTCAGAGTTTTTCTGTGCTAATGGCTTCCTGCAGGAAGGGATGCGTGCTCCCAGTCCTGTCCCAGTCCTGTCCCAGTCCTGTCCCTGTCCCAGCACTTGCCTCCACAGTAGAGCACCCTCAGGGGATAATCGGCGTCGGACCTGGCTCCGCTCCTGCCGTCCCCTCTGCACTCAGGGACCACGGGCTCGGCCACATCCGTGGCCATGTCACCGACCTGTGGGGCACAGGGGACACAATCAGCACCCAGGCTCTGGGTCTGAGTCAGTCACAGCCCCCCCAGCTCCAGAATCCCAGAGGAAATAGGGACAAGTGTCAAAGAGAAGGACGGGGAAATGGGAGTCAAAAAGAATGAAAACATAGGGAAAACTGCTACAAAGGATACCAAGCAGTATTGGAGTTCTAGCACATAAGGGGAAAGAAGCCAAAGAGCCACAAAATGAAGAAAAATCTTTCAGAAACCCACATGGAATTAGAGAACACGCTGGGTTAAGGACAGCTCAGTGAAATATCATGTTAAATCAGTGGCACACGAACAGTGGGGGCACTGGGGGCAGGTACCTCTTGCATATTAGCAAAGGAAAAGGGTCATTTAAATCAGTGCCTGAAGAGCCAAAATCTGATCCAAGAACACTGGGAAAAAAAAACAGAGCACAAAAAAAGGAAAGCAAAGTCAAGCCACTAACGGATGTAATAGTGGTTTACACACACGTTTTCAAGCAAGGCACTTAGATGACAGAAGTCAACAAGGAAAGAGTTTGGAACACACAGGAAATCCCCCAGGACGGTGGGAACAGACAGAACCTGTGTGAGGGAGCTTGGGGTCTCGTACGAGCCGTGCTGAGCAGCGAGGAACGCTGAGGGAAATTCCCAGGGCTCAGGTGGGTTCCGGACAGAGGGACAGGGACAGATGGACAGGTGAGGTGCTGGGTGTTCGTGAGACCCCACAGAGGCCCGGGAGGTGCCCGGTGCTCCGGGGGCAGAAGTGAGGGCGGGTCGGGAATGGTGCTGGGACACCGGACACGGCGGGGATCACGGACACGGCGGGATGAGGGAACGGGGGGATGCGTGAGGGCAGAACTGAGGGGATGAGGGAGCTGAGGGGATGGAGGGGAGCGGGGGGATCCGTGAGGGCAGAACTGGGCGGATGAGGGAGCTGAGGGGATGGGGGCAGCCGGGGGGATGCGGTTCGGGTACCTGAGGAGGGGCGGGCTCGCAGGGCGGGGCGGTGCCGGGGCTGACGGCACGGAGGGCGCCGGCAGGATGCTCGGTACAGGCACCGGGGAGATCCCTGCGAGGGGCGGCGGCGGCGCCGCGGCTCCGGAGGAGAGGGAGCGGGCGCGTGCGGGAGCCGCCCGGCGGGGGCTGAGCGGAGCGGGGTGGGGCGGGGGGCCCGGGGGCGGTGTCGGTGTTACCGGAGGCCCCTCGGGCCGCGGCGGGTCCCGGTCCCTCACCGCGCGCGCACGTGCGCCCGCCCCAGCGCCGCCGTCTCGCGAGAGGGGCGTGCACGGTTTGACCCCGCCGGCTCGCCGTACCGCGGTGGGCGGGGCCATGCGCTGAGCCGTCACGGGTTCGGCCGAGCTACGGGGCGCCGCAGCGGCCATTCCCCGCCGGGCCGCCGCAGCCATGCCCCGGTACGCGCAGCTGGTGATGGGCCCGGCGGGCAGCGGGAAGGTGAGCGGGGAACGGCGGGGAGCGGCGGGGAGCGGGGGCGGCGGGAGCCCCGTGACGGCTCCTGACGGCCGCGTGTGCCTTGCAGAGCACGTACTGCTCCACCATGGTGCAGCACTGCGAGGCGCTGGGCCGCGCCGTGCAGGTGGTGAACCTGGACCCGGCGGCCGAGCTCTTCAGCTACCCCGTCATGGCAGGTGAGCGGCCCGGGCACGGCGGGGCTCCCGGCCGAGCCCTGCCCGTGCGGCCGGACCGGTTCTGTGCCTCTAAAACGGAGCCCGTGCAGCAGCGGGGGAAGATGTGGGAAAATCGTTTCAATAAAATAACGTGTGATCCTTAAATCGGTGAATAATTCTAGTCTGGTAGCAAATAGTGCTCAGAGATGTCAGAGATGAACGCACTCTTGTACCAGGGATAACTCCCCGCGCCAGGGGCTGCTGCCCTGTGCCAGCTCCTGCTCAGTCCCTGTATTTGCCTACACCAGTGGTTGACATGTACCGGCAGTGCCTCAGCTTTGAGAACAACAACAGTGTTTGTGTCTGAACAAAGGTGATAGGAAAAGTGCATCTTGACCTGGCCACACAGCTGAGGCACTTTCAGAAGAGATTCATTAGAAGATACAGGAGCATAAGAGGAAAATCTGGGGAATGAGATGTTTCCCAGACAGTCACCAGGAACCCTCAAAACAAGTCCCAGGAAGTATTTGGCATATATTTACTTGGGGAATTAAGGCATTTGTGTAAGTTTCATGAACATAACCGGTTGTGTTTGGCGGCTGGCTGTGCCAGGGAGATCCCACAGCACTGCTGTGAAATCCTGTTGATTTTCTCAGCTGCTGAACTCCCTGCAGAGCCCATTCCCAGCCTGCAGAGCCCATTCCCTCCCTGCAGAGCTCACTCCCTGCCTTTGGTGCCGTTTGTGTGTCACAGATATCCGTGAGCTGATAGAAGTGGATGATGTCATGGAAGACGAGTCCCTGAGGTTTGGCCCCAATGGTGGCTTGGTGTTTTGCATGGAATACTTTGCCAATAACTTCAGCTGGCTGGAGGAGAGCCTCGGGCACGTGGAGGATGACTATGTTTTGTTTGATTGCCCAGGTAAGCACACGCCAATGTTTTGGTATCACTCTTCATAAGCATTGGAAAATTTGGTTGTAGACTGTTGTGATAATTCCCATTTTGTTGAGCTGTTAACAGTTGTCAGAGTCACTTTCAGGTGTCTCAGGAGTGAACTTGGTCCTGAGCTGATCTGGGTGACTGCACAGATGTTTGGTAGCATCATCAGCTGTGGCAACTGCAAACTAGCACTAACTGGAGACCAAAGGAGGAAAAAACCCCTTTTATATCTTTTCCACTTCACCCAAACACGAAGCTGCCTGAAAAGAGGGTGCTTTCCTCACCAGTTTTTATTTAAGTACAGTTCCCCTGTCTACATATAACTGTGGGCTGTTCTATTTGCTTCACATTCCAACCTGTTAACATCCTGAGTGTCCCCCAGGTCAGATCGAGCTCTACACACACCTGCCAGTGATGAAGCAGTTGGTGGAGCAGCTGCAGCAGTGGGAATTCCGTGTCTGTGGAGTTTTCCTCGTGGATTCTCAGTTCATGGTGGAATCTTTCAAGGTATCCATTTGAAATCTGTTGATAAAGTTCATTTTTATAAAGTCTGAGCCATTCAGGGAGCTGGGTTTGCCCAGAGGAAAAAATTGCCAGGTCCAGGGAGATGTGGTTGCTGTCATCAGCTGCCTCAGGCACAGCCTGCAGCAAGGACAGACCCAGATGGATGGACAGACAGCCAGCACTGTGAGAGTGCTCAGACTGGGACAGGCATTCACAGAGTCAAAATCTGACTGGGCAAACCCCAGAGCAGCCTGGTCTGACCTGGAAGTGCTTCTGTTTGAGCAGTTGTAGGAGCCAGGTAACCTCCAGAAGTCCCTTCCAACCTAAATTCTTCTGTGATTCCACGAGAGCTTTCTCAGATCCCAGAACAAGCAGGCCACCTTCCCCATTTAGCAGTAACTGTCCCAATAAAGGTTTGGGTTTTCTTAACGCCCTTTTCAGTGGCAGATCCATATTGGAAGCTCTAAAAATTGAGGGGGTACTCAGCACCTCCTTTTTCCAACAGAGAGAATGATTCCTCACATGGCTTTGTGTCCATGTTCCATATATTCATGACCAGATTTGGCCTGTGCTTGTCCTGCATGTTTGTGTTGTGCTTTTCTGTACTTTAATACATCATTTTTCATCCTCTTCAAGTTTATTTCTGGAATCCTGGCAGCTCTCAGTGCAATGATCTCTTTGGAGATCCCACAGATTAACGTCATGACCAAAATGGATTTGCTGAGCAAGAAAGCCAAGAAGGAAATAGAAAAGTAAGTTCCAATAAAATAATTACTCTGTAGTACAACATACTGAGGCAAAGTTCACTGGAAGTTGAGTCTAATGTTCCCCACAATTAAAACATGCTCTTTTGGAGTGGGAGAAGATGGATTTTGTTTATTTCAAGCAATAATCTTTAAACATTTGGGCAGGCTGGTTAGTTTAGTCAGAGTCAAAAGAATAGCTCCATGTTTGTACTGATCTCTGGATTTTTCTGTAAATAATTTATCTTGGATCTTTTGTGTCATTCTGAATGACAGACTTTCAGTGGTGATGATGACTTTGTTTCTCCAGGTACTTGGATCCAGATATGTATTCTATGATTGAAGATTCTACAAATATACTGAAAAGCAAAAGGTTTAAAAAGCTGACCAAATCTATATGTGGATTGGTAGGTACATTGCTTTTGAGCTGGTACCCTAAAATTCACTATCACTTTTTGCCTCTGTTAACTCAGTTTTTTAGTTCTTCAGACTAGCATGAGATTCTTGATACTACTGATATAATGCTCTTGATATCTGGATCATAGCCAATACATTTTCTTTGAATTCTTTTCTGTTGGCAATTTTGGGAATTTGCTGCTGTGTAGAACTCAGGATTGGTAGCCAGGTGTTCTGGGGACGGAATTGCCATTGGTTTGCAGTGTGACTTTAAATGGTATTTTAGAAGTCCAGAAAAGAGTGGTTTAAGGAAGTGGCTTTGAGTGCTGTGATTGAGAATGACCTTTGTGCATTTCCCTGCGTTTCCCTTGAATCCTTGTGCAGATTGATGACTATGGCATGGTTCGGTTCCTGCCTTTGGATCGCTCTGATGAGGAGAGCATCAACATCGTCCTGCAGCACATCGACTTCACCATTCAGTACGGAGAGGATCTGGAATTTAAAGAACCAAAGGTAAGGGGCTGTTGGTGAGAAGGTAAAAAATTAAATAGTATCCATAACAGAAGTTCTGATATAAATATGTTTTTTGCTATGCTAATAAATTGTCTTAGTATGGTTCAAAATAAGCCATGTTTAGTCTTTCAGTGACAATGCTTGTATCATCTTCATTTAGTTATAAAAATGAAATTCTTTAATATCATCTTGCATATGCAGGTTGATCAAATGGTTGTTTAAAAGTATTGCTTTGATTTTCAAAATTAACAGAGTTTTAACCTTCAAATGCCAGAAAGGACCACTGAGATCACTTAGATGTTTTCCTGCATGACTGTTCAAAGTCTCCTAATGATTCCTGTGTTCATCCCAGGAAGGTTTATATTTTTCTGTGGTTTTTTTTACAGGAATGTGAAGAAGATAAATCTCCTCTTGTGGATGAATACTTTCAAGATCATGTGGATGAGTAAGAAACACGTTCAAACTGGGAGGAAAATATTTTGTTTTTAGTAAAAAATAAAAATGAAATAAAAAAAACCCAACCCCTACCCTACACAAACACACTTGATGTTTTATCTGTAAAATAACTAATATTTATAATGGAGAGTGAGTTACATGACCTTGTAACTACTTTAATAAACATTTTTTTTTATTATGTTTGTGTGTGTTATAAAATACATAGACCAGTGTTAGTACATATAGAAAAGCAGAGCCAGAACTGGGCAAGAGGTTCAACAGACCTGCAAATCCTGCATATCTAGAGGAAAAGGCTCAGGAAAGTCTTGATCTGGCTGAAAGTTGGGGAAACTACCATGGTTTAATTCACCTCCAGACTGCCTTGGGATGAGCCATGCTTGGGGCGTGTTGAAAGGATAAACCCCAGCCCTGCAGTTGAATTATTGTGACTCAGTTTCCAAACCTCCCCATTTTGTCTCCCTGACTCATGCCGGCAGTCCGATACCAGGGGACAATTTCAGCAACGCTGGGTGTCAGGGAAGGTAATGGTTTGACAGCAATTGGAATGTGCACCTTTAAATGCTGTATCCGACTGAACACAGCACGTTTGGAGCCCTCTTGTGTTCCTTACATGGAGTGCCCGGTGCCGCCGGCTGGGCTGTGCTGGAAAGGCACGGGAGAGAAACAGCTGGGAGCGAAGCATCGCGGCACCCCTTCGGAACCCTCCCGGTCCCGGCAGTGCCCCGGTGAGCGGTGCCCCGGTGAGCGGTGCCCCGGTGGAGCAGTGCCCCGGTGAGCGGTGCCCCGGTGGAGCGGTGCCCCGGTGGAGCGGTGCCCCGGTGAGCGGTGCCCCGGTGGAGCGGTGCCCCGGTGAGCGGTGCCCCGGTGAGCGGTGCCCCGGTGCAGCAGCGCCCCGGTGGAGCGGTGCCCCGGTGGAGCGGCGCCCCGGTGAGCGGTGCCCCGGTGGAGCGGTGCCCCGGTGGAGCGGTGCCCCGGTGGAGCGGCGCCCCGGTGGATCAGTGCCCCGGTGAGCGGTGCCCCGGTGAGCAGTACCCTGGTGAGCAGTGCCCCGGTGGAGCGGTGCCCCGGTGAGCAGTACCCTGGTGGAGCGGTGCCCCGGTGGAGCAGTGCCCCGGTGAGCGGTGCCCTGGTGGAGCGGTGCCCTGGTGGAGCGGTGCCCCGGTGGAGCAGTTCCCCGGTGAGCGGTGCCCTGGTGGAGCAGTGCCCCGGTGAGCAGTGCCCCGGTGGAGCGGTGCCCCGGTGGAGCGGTGCCCCGGTGAAGCAGTGCCCTGGTGGAGCAGTGCCCCGGTGCAGCAGTGCCCCGGTGGAGCGGTGACCCGGTGGAGCAGTGCCCTGGTGAGCAGTGCCTCGGTGAGCGGTGCCCCGGTGGAGCGGTGCCCCGGTGGAGCAGTGCCCCGGTGGAGCGGTGCCCCGGTGGAGCAGTGCCCCGGTGAGCAGTACCCCGGTGGAGCGGTGCCCTGGTGAGCAGTGCCTCGCTGAGCAGTGCCCCGGTGAGCGGTGCCCCGGTGAGCGGTGCCCCGGTGGAGCGGTGCCTCTCGGTGGCCGCTCCCCGCACGGGCACAGCGCTGCCTGCGGCTCCCTTCCCGGTGCGCTGCCTGCGGGGCGGTGCGCGGCTCCCGCTTCCCCTCCTCGCACCGCCTCTGCCGCTGCCTCATTTCCTGCAGCGTAGGCGGAGGAGGAAGCTCTGTGCCCGCTTTCCTGCCCGGTTCGCCCCGCTCCCCTCCCGCCCGGCTCCACCGAGCCGCCTCCTGCCCTTCGAGATGCCGGTGAGCGGCTCCGCGCCCGGCGGCGGCAGCGCGGGCAGGAGGGAGCGGGCGGCGGGGCCGGGCCGGGGGCGACGGGGGCGATCCCGGGCCGGGGCAGGGGCTCTGCTCATTGCGGGGGGAAACGGGGGCTGCAGCTGCGGGGAGCGGGGAATGGCTCTCCATGGGAGCCTGCTGCAGGGCCACCGCCTTCCTCTTCCTTTTTCTCTTCCTCTTCCTTTTTCTCTTCCTCTTCCTTTTTCTCTTCCTTCTCTTCCTCTTCCTCCTCCCCCTGCCGGGACCCACCCGCGGCCGGGAGGGTGCGAGCCCCGGGGGAGAGGGCGGTCACAGCCGGGCTTTGCTCTGGCTTTGTTCGCACCACCTTCCCCTCAGTGCAATAAACTGCTTTTTACACCCAGCCCCTCCCAGTCACATCTTCCTCTGCCCCCCACGAAAGGGAGATGAGGGATTCCCAGTGGCCTGGCACAGCACATTGGAAAGAGCGTAAAACTGAACTTATTAGTTGTTTAAAATCGGCTTTCCAGGAAGAATTTGTTGTATGCAGAAAGCTGGTTTGTTTTTCACTTAAATCAGTTTTGTTGGGATTTTTTTTTTACTGCATTAAGCCTGGCTTTATTTATAATTATCTACTGTTAATACCCAGACATTAAATAAATAAATTACATGTTTTTTAATGACAACTAACTTTCAGTGCAATGCCCCAAAACTCAGGCAGGTGAGCAGGGCTGTTACCCCTTGGAGCTGCCAAGGTGGGGTCAGGCAGCCTGGGGATGAACTGTGCCTGCAGACCAACAATACAGATTTTATCCAATTTCCCGGTGCTTTCCTGGTCTTCACCAGAATGGCACCAAGATTTGGACCTAAATAGAAAATAGCAATTATTTGTGCAAGGATAAAATGCTGGAAGCATCATAACGAACTAGGCTGTGACTCCTGCTTGATGAAGACACATGATTGGAAATGGAAATGTCTATTTTCAGTAGGATCAATAACCAGCTCTCCCTGTCTCTAGGCTTACCACTCCACTTTAATGGACTCAGACACCAAGCTAATTGGGAACATGGCACTGTTACCCATCAGAAGCCAGTTCAAGGGCCCAGCACCTCGAGAAAGTAAGTTTATAATAATCTCTGAATTACTGAATGTAGCTCATCATCCCAGGGGCTGCTCTGAGCCAGCCCCAGCAAGAGTCACCAGTGGGAAATGGAAAGCTTTGCAGAGAGGGGGGAAGTTTTCAACTACTTCAGCTGTGCAAATGGTAGAAAATAATTATGCACAGATAATCGTGCCCCATGTTGAGTTGGTGGTTTCAGTAACCCGAGCCTCTGGTTGCTGTTCTGGTGCTTCCCCCTGTGCTCTGAGCAGGATTTTGAGGAGGCTGAGCTGGTGTGAAGCTGGTGTCAGAGGAAGTGGAGGT
This sequence comes from Melospiza georgiana, assembly GCF_028018845.1. NCBI lineage: Eukaryota > Metazoa > Chordata > Aves > Passeriformes > Passerellidae > Melospiza > Melospiza georgiana. The sequence continues at coordinate 2,616,101 of NC_080447.1, forward strand.
TTAGCTACAGAGAGCTCACACTCTGGGCTGCTCTGAGGGACAGCAGCACTCGGGGTGTGGGGCTGCAAAAACTGAAATGAAATTCCGACCCCAACAGGGCCCACAGGCAGCCAGGACAGATTCCCCTTCAACACCTGAACTTCCCAGGCGTGCTGTTCCCCAGAAATGTGGGTTCAGGTTGAACAAGGAAATGGAAAGGAAGTGTCTCTGGATTTAAGCAGTCAGATTCTCACTGTGTTCTGCTCCCCTCCTTTATTTGAAGAGGATAATGGAATCTGAGTGATTGTGCTTTCTCCAAAACCTTTTTTTCTATCATTTTATGATGTTAAAACTCTGATGAGTTACTCAAAAGTGGTGGAGAAGTGGGGAACTGCTGAATTGCTGCTGTTTGTGAAGTAACAGAGGGGAAGGAGAAGGTAGTAGGAAGCTTAAATATTACAGTCTGAACTCAGGGTGTTTCAGAAGTTTCTGTTATGTGGTGCTGACTTCTCCTTTTTGTAAATACCATGGTTTTGCTTTTGCAGTAATCCTTATTTATGTACTTCAGTGAGTAAAAGTTATCACAAATGTAGTGTAACAGTGCACTGCTTAACTCTGTATCTCTTTTCTATAGCTAAGGACACAGATATTATAGATGAAGCCATCTACTACTTCAAAGCTAATGTTTTCTTCAAAAATTATGAAATTAAGGTAATTTTTTGAGATACTGAGCATATTCTAGTTCTTTGGAGGGTTAGTGCTGTGAATGTAAATTTATTTTCAAGGAAGTAATTCCAGAAGATCACAAATTCCCCTTCCACTTAATCTTTAAAGTTGGGTAAATGTCATGAATTGCAAATCTCTCTCTCATGGGGAAACTGTAGCCCAAAATGGCTTGAATTCATTCCTGTTTCAGGCTTTATCAGTTCCACAAAGTTCTGTAATCTAAGAGTTCCTGCTCTTTTTTGCAGAATGAGGCTGACAGAACACTGATCTATGTCACCCTCTACATTTCTGAGTGCCTGAAAAAGCTGCAGAAGGTAAGAAAACTGAATTCCTGTGCAGGTGGGAAAAAGTCTGTTCTGAGGATTGCTCTAAGGAAAGGATTTCCTGATATTCCCCTTCCAGGGGAACAAATAATCCTGGAAGGAGATGTGCCATGGACCCCAGTCCCAGTTGTCAGAGCCTCAAATACTCCAAGGCTGTGGATATGCTGTGTTGCTCTTCTTGATTAATTTTCCCGTTCCAGATTTGTAAAATATTTGATTCTAATTCTCTGTCAGCTTTTGTTCATAACTGCTAACCCATTGTTTGCCTGGTTTTTCCAGTGTAACTCCAAAGGCCAGGGAGAGAAGGAGATGTACACACTGGGAATCACCAACTTCCCAATCCCAGGGGAGCCTGGCTTTCCTCTGAACGCCATTTACGCCAAACCTGCCAACAAGCAGGAGGAAGGTAAGGCTGACCCAGCGCCTCTGAGGGTCACACTTCATTAACTGCACTTAGAAAAATTACTTTAAATCTAAATCTTCTAAGTCCGCAGTCTGTCTTCTGAAGGCAGCACAAGCTGGATTTTCTGACCTCGAGGATTCCCCTGGTTCCATAGATAAATGGAGCTAATCAACTGAGCCAGCTGCAGCCTGCAGATATGGAATTCCCTCTCTGCTTTAAGCAGTGATGTCTGACATGTCTCTGTTAAATCCAGTTGGGGTTGGTGCTGCCCAGTTCACCCTGCTTTTGCTGTGCTGCTTTCAGAGGTGATGAGGGCCTACCTGCAGCAGCTGAGGCAAGAAACCGGCCTCCGCCTGTGTGACAAAGTGTTTGATCCTCAGAGCGACAAGCCAAGCAAGGTGAGAGTTCAGTGCCATCAGCACAGTCAGGGAGAGGCTGGGGGTGTTTGTTCAGCCTCGTGTGGACAGAAGGGAGATGATGGGTGAGGGTGACTCCAGCCAAGCCTGACTGAATTTACAGTGAAATGGCAGCTGCAGGTTATCAGTAAATGTAATCTGATGTGATATGACAGTGAGTGCCATTTCAAAAGCAGGGCAGTAATGAGAGGGGTCTGGCTCAGCTCTTCAAAGCACTGCACATCTGCTCGTGCCTGGGGTGGCAAAAGGAGTTCACAAGCACGAGAGGTGCTGTTTCTCTTCCCAGGCAGCTCTGCTTTGAGAGCTGCTTTGAAGTCGATTGTTTTGCCTCTGTCCAGATTGAAAATATCGCTAATCAATGAATGAGTCACCTCCTGAGTGTTCGTGTTTCATGGGCAAATGTGACTGCATTTCATGTTGAAATCACTTAGGCTAATTTACTTTCAAAGGCATAGCTTCCTGATGTATCTCTCATTTATGATTGGATTGGGATAAAATATAACAAAAGTAAAATAAGACAAAGTAGTTTCACATATTAATTCAAAATCCTGTAATATGAACTCATTGTGTCCATTCCTATTGTCTTGTTCACCTCAATTCAAGTGTGGAAAACTATCTGTAAAACTGGAGCCTTAATATTTGTTGTGTGTCAGAGATTGAATACTTTAAAATCAATGGAAACCACTTCTGATTTTCTGACTCTGTACTTCCTTCTGCAGTGGTGGATCTGCTTTGTGAAGAGGCAGTTCATGAACAAGAGTCTCTCAGGCCCTGGGCAGTGAAGCAAAGTGGCAACAACTTTAAGCATTTCCACAGCAAGATGTTTGAGTCTTTTGCCTTTGTTTTGGATACGTTTTGTACCAAGAAAAAATTAAGTGCTTATGAAGTAAAAAAAAAAAAAAAGAAAAAACCAAACCTGTCAATGAGTGATAGAGGGAGAGCAAAAAGATAAGTTGTGTAAGCAAATATTATTAAGCTGGTGCTTAATAAGTGATTTCTAACGCGCTGTTTCAGATGCAAGCTGCTTTGTAATCATGGCTACAGCATTTAAAACAGGGCTTGTATTTAAGAGAAGAAATGAAGAAATGGGCTTGGCTGTGGGGCACGGGAGCTGTGTCATTGCTCTGCTGGCTGGAGTCGGTGTCGTGTGTCCAGGGAAAACAGACCTCTCACGCTGTGTTGTCCAGTGCAGTGATTTTTACCTTGTTTTCAATAAAATTTGCTTGTAATTAACGTGGTAACTACTGTGTGTCTTATGGAGAGCCTTCAGAGAAAGCAAAGAGTTTTTTTCTTCTTGGTGAAAGGTTTTGGAGTGACCCAATTGTCACCGTCCAGGACTTGAGGGGAGCCACCAAGAGCCTGGAGTGCCAGGACAAGGGCAAATGTCTTCACACTGACAGAGGGCAGCTTTAGATTGGATTATGGGAAAAAATAAGAGGAAATGTAGTTTTGAACGGTCTTTTTCCTCCTTTAACAATTTTTATAGGCAGGAGCATCGTTATCTGAGAGACCTCAGACACATTTAGCTGCAGCAACCATCAGCGAATTGGCAAAAGGGGCGGATTCGGGAGCTATGGAGGCACGGGGAATGTGTGTCTCGCACCAGAGCACCTACAGGAGAGCGGATACCCCTCACGGCCCTGCCCATAACCGCTCTCCCCTCACGGCCCTGCCCACAACCGCTCTGCCCTCACGCCGTTCCCGCCTCCGCGAGGGGTCCTCAGCGCGGGCTGCCCTCCGCGCGCCTGTCGGGCCGCGCGGGCAACGCCTTGGCCGCCTATAGGCGGTGGCGCGCGAGGACCCCTGGGTGGCGCCATTTTGGAGTGGCGGCGGCGGCAGCTCCGTGCCCGGTGCCTCGCTCGGGGTCTCTCCCGGTTCCCCCCCGTCCCCTCCGTTCTGCCGGCGGCAGCATGAGTGTGGTGGAGCACGTGCGCGAGATGGCGGCCGCCGGGCTGCACTCGAACGTGCGGCTGCTCAGCGGGCTGCTCCTCACCATGAGCGGCAACAACCCGTGAGTGCCCCGCCGGCAGGGGGCGCGCGGCGCGGGCCGTGAGGGAGCGGGGCCGCCCCCGGGCTGTCCCTGTTTCTGTCCCTGGCCCGTTCTCTGCCCCTGGGCTGTCCCTGTTCCTGTCCTGACGCCTTCCCCTGTCCCTGTCCTCTGTCCCTGCCGGGGATGGAGCCCGCCTCTGTCCGGGTATCAGCACCAGCGTCCCTTTGGGGTACCCGCTAGAACATGGCAGAGAATCATAGGATCACTGAAGGGACCTTGAGGATTGTTTTGTTTCACCCCTCCTGCCTTGGGCAGGGACACTTTAGCTCTCCCAGGCTGCTCCAAGCCCCTCCAGCCTGGCCTTGGGCACTTCCAGGGATGGGGCAGCCACAGCTGCTCTGGGCAACCTGTGCCAGGGCCTCCCCACCCTCACAAGGAAGAATTTTTCCTAATATCCAATCTAAAGCTGTCTTATGGCAGTGTGAAGCCATTCCCCCTTGTCCTGGCACTCCAGGCCTTGTAAATTTTCTCTCTCCATGGTTTTTGCTGGCTCCCTTCAGGTCCTGGAGGGCCACAGTTGGCTCATTTGGTCTGCACAGATATTAGGAGTTTTATAGAAGGGGTTTTTATAATGTGGGAACAGGGATATAATGTAGGAAAAGCTGTACAAGGAGCTGAGTTGCCTTTTAAACTTGAGTCCCAAAGAACCTGTTCTTTTAAACTTGAGTTCAAACAAAAGTCTTCTGAAATCTGAGCAGGCTAAATGCTGGATCCTTAGCTAATAAAAGGTGAATAATCCCAGGAGAAAGTTGGTGCAGTGTAATGGATGTTTACAGCCTGTGGCTTGTTGCACTAGAGATGGGGGCAGTGGCCAAGCAGCCAAACATTGAGCTGCTGCTGCTGCTGAGGTGTCAGGAGTGGCTGCTGCATTTGTTTGCTTACAGATAACAGAAATTGGTGAGATAAGCCCTGTGTGAGGAGTCAGTGCTGTTACTCAGTGGTGCAGTGAGGGGGCTGCAGCAGCTGCAAGGTGAAGCCAGGCAAACCAAAGCCACAAACCCTTTGTTTCTGTAAGGTTTTGATTCTTTTGCAGCCATCTGACCTCAGCCTTTCTGTCTTGCAGGGAGCTGTTCTCTCCCTCTCAGAAGTACCAGCTCCTTGTGTACCATGCAGACTCCCTGTTCCACGACAAGGAGTACAGGAATGCTGTCAGCAAGTACACCATGGCCTTACAGCAGAAAAAAGCCTTAAGTAAAACCTCCAAAGTCAGGCCTTCCACTGGGAATGCTGCATCCACACCCCAGAGCCAGGTATTTGAGAATGGATAATGTGCTGCATCAAGTGATCACATTCCCCCTCCAGTCAATGTTGCTGAGTCAATATTCACAGAATCCCTGAAAGATGGAAAAGGTCCTTGAGGGTGAATCCCTGCCAGGTGCATCACTGACCACATCCCTGAGCATCACCTTCACACGTCTGCCAACCACCTCAGATTGTGCATTTATCATGTCAGATAAACCTGACATTCAAGGCTAATTGGTTGGGTAATATCTGGGGTGTTTTCTAATGCAAAACTTAAAATGGTCTCCAGCATGAAGTTTTTCTGTATGCTTTTAATACAGGGACAGTGTGAGCTAGCAGTGAGCTGCATTGTTAACTTACATGCACCAAATATTTTTCAGCACAGTGTAAATATTTATGAAGAAACCTTATTAAAATTTTCATACCTGGTTAAACCAACATCATATTTAAACATTTCTTTTCTGTTTCAGTGTTTACCATCAGAAATTGAAGTGAAATACAAAATGGCTGAATGTTACACAATGCTGAAGCAAGATAAAGATGCCATTGCTATTCTTGATGGGATTCCTTCCAGGCAGAGAACTCCAAAGGTGAATTCTGGCAGGTTTTTGTCAGTGTATCTCTAGGGCAGAACATATTATGTAGGTTTAATAGCTTTATGTCTTTTTCATTAGTTAAATATTGTTTGGTAGCATCCCCTAATTTTAAATTAGCTGATTTGGACCCTTTTCATTCAAATCATACCAATTTTGTATTTCCTCTGTTAGAAAGAATTTAAATAAAAAATGAGGGAAGTTAAATGTTTTGTGCATCTTTATTAACTTCTTGTATAGTTGGAGCAGTGGCAAATCCTTAAGAGGCTGGAGACTTTGGCAAGTACAAAGTTTGCTAGTGCTCCATCTTTTAAAATCTTTTAATCCTTTTCAACAACAGTTTAGATAATGTTAAATATTTAGATCCCCTTGTGGTCTGCAGTGCCAAATCTGTGGAGTCTTTGCTTGCTGGCTCTGCTACTCAGCAGGGCTTAAAAGATTAACACATCAGATCAGTCAGCTGTGTTTCATGTTAAATTGTCCTAGAAGTGTACAGGCTTAAACTCCTGTTAATGTCAGAGTGTTCTGACCAACTTGCAGAGCACAAAAAGAAGAAAAGATTGAGAAAAGCAAACTTTTTGCCTATATAGGCCAGTAAATGAAGTGCTGCATCAGAAAGCAGCTACTTGTGTTGTGAGGAGCTCAGATAATTTCTGTTCTTTGGTCACTCATGGCTCCACTGAGAAGCTGAATGGAAACTCTCTGACTTGCTGAGCTAATTCAAACACTTCCATGGACACAGAGATTCCTGGAAGGGACTGATGAAGGGATGCACAGATCCTTCTTGGCATTGTGTACTTGCCCATCTTTTGACTTCTTTGCTGCAAAACACAGATTTCAAGGTGCACTGTGTACCTATAAAATAATGTAGATTTTATTTCTGTGCTCAGAAAGAAGCCACAGTTTTCATTTTGTCCTATATGGTACCTTAGAGTGTTCTCAGAAATGCAGGTTATGTTGTCTTCTGCCCAGAGCAGAGGCAGGCAGGCCTGAGGACAGAGTTGTGACCTTTCTGAGTGGTTCTTTGTGCCTCACACTCGGCTGTCCCCACGTTTCTGCTGCCTGCAGATCAACATGATGCTGGCAAACCTGTACAAGAAGGCCGGCCAGGAGCGCTCCTCGGTGACGAGCTACAAGGAGGTGCTGAGGCAGTGTCCCTTGGCCCTGGATGCCATCCTGGGTGGGTGTCTGCACTCTGTCTGCACTCTCAGTGCTCAGCCCTGGTAAAATTTTAATTACACTGCTGTAGCTGTCTTGCATTTGCATGTCATTACCACATTATAGAAGTTGTAGCAAGCGCTGTAATCAGCTGCTTGTGCTTGTCAGGGGATGGAGTTTCTGCCCCTCAGACAGTTTGTATCAAAAGCAGTTTTGGGTGGCTGAGACTGACGTGTGAACCCCTCTAAACTGATGTGTGAACCCCTCTGTACAGGTTTGCTCTCACTGTCAGTGAAGGGAGCAGAAGTGGCCTCCATGACCATCAACATCATCCAGAGCATTCCCAACCTGGACTGGCTCTCGGTGTGGATCAAGGCTTACGCCTTTGTGCATACTGGAGACAACACCAGAGCCATAAACACCATTTGGTAAGAGCTGGAAGAGCGTGGTGCAATCAAAGAATACATAAATTCTTATCTATAATGATATTCAAAGTGTCATTTATAAATAACAGGCATTTCTTTTCCCTTTAAGCTCTTTAGAGAAGAAGTCATTGCTGAGGGATAATGTGGACTTGCTGGGGAGCTTAGCAGACCTGTACTTCAGAGCTGGAGATAATAAAAACTCTATCCTGAAATTTGAACAAGCACAAATGCTGGATCCTTACCTAATAAAAGGTGAGTAAATCCTGAGAGAAGGTTGATCTGAGCAGTAACATGCAGTGGAATATTGTATATTGTGTCCCCAGCTTTCAGTTCAGAATTGACATTCAGAAGCTACATGTCGTGAACCCTTCTAGGTATTTGCACAGTTTAAAGTTGGTGTTTGTGGGTTTTGTGGCTTTTTTTTCTTGTGAATGAACTTTCTATTTCTTGAGGATTGATCCTCCACTGTGTCTCTTTAGGAATGGATGTTTATGGTTATTTATTGGCACGGGAGGGTCGGCTGGAGGATGTGGAGAACTTGGGCTGCCGGCTCTTCAACATTTCTGACCAGCATGCAGAGCCCTGGGTGGTGTCTGGGTGAGTTTCCTTTCCTTTCTCTCCTCAGCTCTGGATTTGCTGAATGTAGTGGGTTAGAGCTGACACAGTGGGTTCAGCTTGTTTTATTCAGAAGGTGCTTTTCTATCCTGTCTGTTGTGTTCCTGGGTAACTTATATTAGCTCTCTGCAAATATCTATTGTGGTTTTTTCAGTATGTTAAATTTAGAGTTACACATCCGTGCAATACCAACAATATATTAAATAGTAACAGTTTTAATATCTATATGAGGGTGTTTTAAATTTCTGAAGAAGTTTTTTTTCTTAAGTTCAAATGCAGGAAGTTCAAATACAAGTTCAGAACCCCGTGACTGCACACAGGCACTGCAGGCAGTGATGTTTACAGTCCCTCTCCTTTCTCTGTAGGTGTCACAGTTTCTACAGCAAACGCTACTCCCGTGCCTTGTACCTGGGAGCCAAAGCAATCCAGCTGAACAGCAACAGTGTGCAGGCTCTGCTGCTGAAGGGAGCTGCCCTGAGGAACATGGGCCGGGTGCAGGAGGCCATCATCCACTTCAGGGAGGCCATCAGGCTGGCGCCCTGCCGCCTGGACTGCTACGAGGGTGAGCCCTGGGCAGGGAGGCAGGGCTGCTGCTGTGCTGGGGGTGAGGCGAGGGAGTGCACAGCAGTTCTTGCCTCTGTAAATAACTGTTACCCCAAAACCTACGGTGTGATCAGGGAGGGATGTGAGAGAATGTGTGGGTTTGTAAGAACGATGTTCAAAAAGGGGTTTTCTTGGTTTTTGTGTTGTTTAATTTGGAGTTAAACAAACTTGGGCACTTTGAGCAGCTCAGTTTTGGATGATGACGTTAGCTGATGGTTAGTTCTGCTGGGAGCTTTGTTTTGTTGTATTTGTTTAAATATTTAAATCTGGCTGATCTCAACAGCAGCTTCAAGTAGTGAAGAGTCCAGGCGAAGTATTAATTCTCTCAGTATTGGAATTGGACAGAAACATTAGATGAGGTGTACTTAGGATTGGAGGTTTTTTTCAGTGCCTGACCATTAATGAACATCAAGTCAATTATCTGTAGAATGAATATGTTGACAAGCACAGATTCACTTTCTCAATTGCAATTTGTATTTGCTTATTGGAGTGTCAGCTGTTCAGCACCTGAGTGCTCCTAAGTGCAGATAACAGTGAGGGCTGAGTGCCTGTGGTGCTGGCTCAGCCCCTGAAGTGTTTCCATGTGACCCCCCCAGGTCTCATCGAGTGTTACCTGGCGTCCAACAGCATCCGTGAGGCCATGGTGATGGCAAACAACGTGTACAAAACCCTGGGGGCAAACGCACAGACCCTCACCCTGCTGGCCACAGTCTGCCTGGAGGACCCAGTCACGCAGGAAAAGGCAAAAACATTGCTGGACAAAGCTCTCACACAAAGACCTGACTACATTAAAGCTGTGGTAAAGAAAGCAGAACTTCTCAGTAAGTTCCTTTTTCCCCCTGTGTTCGTTTGTTTAAAGGTACCTTTGTACATGAAAGGTGTCCTGGAGCCACATCCATGTGGGGCATGTGACAGTGCTGGTACAGCCCAGGGGTTTAGCAGTTCTGTCCTGAAGGAAAAATCTCAGGAATTAATTGCATCCAGCAGCTGATAATACATTTAAAGCAATTGCAAACAAAATGTTTTGGCTTCAAAGCAGATGTAATTGTGAATGTAACAGCTATTGCAACAAAAAGTCATTGTTTAGAGTTAATCTTGCAAGAAGTAGAGCCCTGCTGCACTGACAGCTCTAGAGGGACGATAGCCTTGTGTTGGCAAGACCATGAACGTTGTGACTCTTTATAGATTTGCCTCAGCTGTTGATTAAAGCAGTGTTTTTGCCTGTGGCCAGGCAGAGAGCAGAAGTATGAGGATGGGATTGCCCTGCTGAGGAATGCCCTGGCCAACCAGAGCGACTGCGTCCTGCACCGCATCCTGGGCGACTTCCTGGTGGCTGTCAACGAGTACCAGGAGGCCATGGACCAGTACAGCATTGCCCTGAGGTAAAGCAGCCCTGGCCTGCAGGGGGTGTGACAGCCACTCCTCAGCTCCTCGGGGTAAACAGATGAGCTGCTGATTGATCAGGGTGAGAGTCAGGGGTGGCTTTGTGTCATTCTCCATTAAAGTAACACAACCACACAAATGCCACCCTGTTCATGAATTGGTTGGTCTTAAGATTTCAAACTGAGAAGTGCAAAATATAGGGACTGTGTTAATGCTAAATATGTTACTAGGCTTGTGATTCCTTGACTAACAAAAGGATTAAGGCATGGAATTATTTATAGTTATTAATTATTTTATAGTCAGACTTTAGGATCCATTCCTTTACACGAGAAGGTGCATATAGAAATGAGCTGTTCTGTAAATTTAAATAGTATGATTCAACTTAACATAATCTAAATGCTATTTTAGGGTGTTACTTTTTAAAATATTCCCATATTTTGATTGCAACATCTTCAATTTGCCTTAAACCCAGCACTTTATGTCCCCTGCAAACTTGCATAGCTTAAATGGGTCAGCTGGTTTTTGCCTGCTTAGATTATATTTAGGCAAAGTCATTTAAATTTTTACTGCTTTCATGTTACTTTATAATTAGTATTGCTGGGAGAGGTGACTAAGTTTTCTGGAAGAGTGGGATGTTTAGATAAATGCATTCTTGGGGATCAGAACTGTTTTATAAAGAGATTTAAGACTCAGTGTTACAGCAGCTCAAGGGGAACTTGCATCATCATCTAAAATAAGCCTGATGATGTTAAACAGGAAGTGCAGACAACAGGATGAGATTTTCTTGTTACTCTTTACTCTGAGGCCACAAAGACAAAGAAGTTTCAAGACAATGCTTTATTTTTGTTCCTTTCTTCAGTTTGGATCCAAATGATCAGAAGTCACTGGAAGGATTGCAGAAAATGGAGAAAGAGGAAAGTCCAACAGATGCCACCCAGGAGGAAGATGTGGATGACATGGAGGGGAGTGGAGAAGAGGGGGACCTGGAGGGCAGTGACAGTGAAGCAGCTCAGTGGGCAGATCAGGAACAGTGGTTTGGGATGCAGTAAAAGCCTCCTGCTGCTTCTTTTGGCACTGGAACACACCACTAGGGCCACTCTTCTCAGAAGAACAGGAACTATGGGTTTTTTTCAGTAATAAAGGACTTTTTTTGTTTTAATAGACTCTGAAACCAATTAATAGTTCTGTGCATCTCAATACTGTGGAGATCCTTGATGCTTCTTATTTATTAAGTATACAGGACTAACTGCATCCAAGGCTATTTACAACTTCCATTTTGAAAAATTCCTGCTAGAACTAAAACCATCAGAATCTGAGGTGTGTAATGAGCCTTTTGTTTGTGATGAAGACAATGTCTGAGTTCTGTCCAGGGCTGAGTGCTTGGGCAAGTTGTAAATCCAGTGGTTTGTACTCCTTTGTGGGAAAGGCCTTGCTCATGTGTGTGCAGCCATTTGAGTCTGGGGGAGCTGCTCCCAGAGTGTGGCTGAAGCAGCACTTTCCTTTTGCTCTGTTGGTTGAGTTAATTTGTCTTTTTCTGGGGCATTACCTGTGCTGTCCAGGATAAATTTGGGACAATAGGCAACCTGGACTTGCTGGACACTTTTTGTAGCTGATTTCTCTGTGTACAGAATTGAGCCAGTGGTGGAGAATTAAAGTTATTTCCTCAACCCTTACTAAACCCTGCAATCACTTTAAGTCTGTACATGAGCATTTATTTTAAAATGCAGTTTAGTTTTATTTCAGTATGTTCCTGGAAGGTTTTGCAGCAGTGACTCAAAGCACTTTACATTCTGTGTACAGCACTGACATTTAAAATGCTATAAAAAGAATTAATCCCTCTTCCCTTGCACTGCTGGAGAAATGTTAAATTATGCAAATACACATATTGTCCTGCTTTTTCCATGTTTATATACTTCCTGGCTTTGTCAGGTAATTTTTGAATTCATGTCTTTTTCTCTCACCTTTTAAAACAAATTTGCTTCATGTACAAATTTCCAACCTGAGCATTTCAAGGGTGAACTGCTTTGGGTAATCTAGAAACTGTTTCAGTTCTGTGGGCTTGATGTGTGGGAAGAGGAATTACTTATTTTTCTTACAGTTCTGATTTCCTTAGTCTTTACCAAAATGTGGTTTTATAATCTTTGTATCGAGAGTTTGATTCCTTTTGTATTTATTTTGTTACCACAGGTATGCTGGAGCACACAGACTTTTTAGACAGCTAAAAAAATAATTTTGAGTATCAGTTGGAGGAAAAATGGCTTTGTTACAAACACATGACGTGGAAAAGAAGCTTCTCCCTGAAAGGCAGATAAGGGTAGAAGATCCCTCTGTGATGTTGTATGAAAAATGCACAACAAAAGAGGCAGAATATTGTCTGTTTTGGAAATGTTCTGGTGTGTCGTGGCCTACAGAGGAGGAGACCAATAGTTCATCCATTTAAGCAAAGCAAACAGCTGCTTGTCTGTTCTCTCTGGAATTCTGTGGGCTTGAGAGTTTCCAAAACACCCAAGTGGGTTCTGGTTCCCTGAAGGTGCTGGGGGAAGAGCAGCAAAGCAAAGCTGTCCTGGCACTTGTGCTGGCCTGAGCTGCTCCTGCTCTGCAGTGAGCACATCCACCAAGTGTGCAGCATCTCAGGGACAGCAAATATTTCATTAATGACTTGTGGCAGAGGAGAGCCCTTGTCCTGTGCATCTCTTTGCTGTGGGATGCAGTGAATGGATTTCAGCTCATCACATGTCTCATAACAGAAAAAACATGCAAGATATTCAAAGCTTCTATTTTTATATAAAAAAGTTTTGCTTTCTCCTCACACTCAGCATTCACCAGCTGAAAGCTGGGTAGCTGCATTTGCTTTCCAGTTGTATTCCAGACCTCTGCTGGGAATGAAAATGGAGTTGTTTGTGTTACTAAACTAAAGGCAGGATACATTTAATTGATGAGGAGTATATGAGGTATGTGCTGTATTCTTCAGCCATTTCATTCTAATGTTTCCTTTGAATAGGTCATTCATTTCAGGTGGAAACCACTGGCTTTGCACATTTCTCTGAAGTATTTAGAGGAGGAAACTGGAGAGCCACAGTTCTATTGAAACCATTTTGTAGTGTGTTTGTAGATAATCTGATCATCTCTGCTTTTAGAACAGGCAGGAAACGAAAACGACTTCAAGATGAGTCCTTGGGTGCAGCTTGAGCAAACAAGTCCAGGCACAGCTCAGAACACCCAGAGATGGCTGTCAAAAGGGATTTGTATCCTCACAGCTTTGGTTTTCTGAGAACTTGGGTCCTTACTGGAAATGGGGAGTTGGGAGAGCCTGCAGGTGCAGCCTGGTGAGTACCTGATGGGTTTATGAGCTGAGTGTGATCTTTGCTAAGAGTTGCACTGTGGCTGTGGAGCTCTGAGGTGCTACACATGCTGAGATTGTAAAGAAAGATATATTTGGCCCTCACTTCAGAATTCTGGAGGGATTCTGCTTGGCTATTAATGAGCCTTCATTACTGCTTTAATTTTAGAATGTGATCTGTGGTTCTGCAGAGGTCTGGTACTCTCCAGTGCAGTTACAGGCATTTAGTTCAGGGAATATAACAATTAGCCCTTAATAAGCAGCTGACCTCATTCCCTGCCTCAGTCACATGCTCTGCACCCGAGAGGAAAAGATCACAAAGGCAAGAACTGAAGTTCAGGCTCTGTTAGATCAGTGATGGAAGTGGAGCAGTTGGGACATGAGGCAGGAAATGTGTTGCCATCCAGTTGTACTGTGAAGTGTTGGTGTGTCTGAGGTGCTGGGTAAGGGCAGAGTGCTCCTGTTTGCCTGAAATCCTGGAATTTAAACCACATATTTCATTTCCAACTTTTAACTCTCCTACTTTAACAGGAAGTGATGGGAAAGGGACAGAATTTCTTCAGACTGTACACAGACTTGGCTAAGGGCTAAAAGGCTGAATTGACCAGAGTCTGAGGGCAGCACACATTCATGGTGTGCTTAGAAATTGCCTAAATAATGCATTTACACCTATCATGTGCTGCTAACACCTGCAATACTGGCAGTGTTTCCAGTTCTGAAGATTTCTAGATCATGGAAATTCAGGAATTGTGAAGCAGAAATAAAGGAGGGACTGAGGATTGCTGGCCAGGATCAGTGTTCTCTGCTGAACTGAGGTGCTGCTTTTGCTGCTGCTGCTGCTGCTTACAGAGAGATTAACTAGGACTTCCCCCCCTTTCAGTAACTGTCTTCCTCATTAAGCCTCTTTGTGTGGTGATTCTTCCCTTCTTGCTTTTCAGGAGCTCAGTGATGTGGAAACTGATCCAGGCAGGGCAGAAGCAGGCAGGATTTCTGATTCAGCAAACCTTACTCCCTCACTTAGATCTCAGTGGTAAGGAAATCTGAAAAGCTGTGTCTGCCATTCTTATTTCAAGTTACACAAACATACCACAACCAAATATATTTTAAAAACCCAAATCTGTCTTAAATTTAGTGACCTTAGGAGGGCTTAAACTCAGTATAAACCTGTGATTTCAAACTAAATAGTCTTAGTTGGTTAAAATGTCCTGTGGAAGCTGGCCAAGAGGAGGCAAGGATGTATATAAGACTAAGTGTTTGGGGAGGAAATTGATAATAAAATAGTTATTTTAGTGCAAAGAGGGAAAAAATAAAATGTTCACCTGGGAACTTCAGTGTAACAATTTATGTATTAAGGAAAGCCCTTGGGCCAATCCCTATCACTTGATGGAACAACAAAATAGAAAGAATAATCTCTGTTTTAATTTACTGGCTTGAGGCTGTGCAAAGTCTGGGCTGTGGGAGTGGGTCCCCAGTGCATGTTTACTCTGTACAAGCCTCTCCCTTTCCAAGAGCTTCCAGAGGGACCAAGGACTTGGTGAGTTTGGAGATCAGATTCCTTTTCCTCACCTATCAAAGCAGCAATGTGGCAAATGGGGTGGTGGTTTGGGGTATGAGGTAAATCCTGGGGCCTGATAAATTGATGCCCAAAGTGTTCTCTGCACCTCCATGTGGGTAAACTGTTGGGATGAAATCTTTTAGAAAACCTTTTCAGGTGCTCAGAGCTTCTCTCATTTCTCACCCACTCTGCTGGGGGTGGATGTGGGCTCTAATCACACTCAGATTCACCTCGAGGTAAAAATAGGGAATTGCCTGCCCTCAGTATTTGGAGTTTCATGTAATATGTCCATAATGCCTCATCACTTGAGCTGTGGGGAGTGGTTTCTGTGCTCTGTGCTGTCAGTGGGCTCATGCATGTGCTGCTTTAGAGCCGGGGGTTGCAGGGAGGAGGAGGAGGGGGAAGATGAAGCTGTTTATTTCAGCATCTCTTACCACATATTCTTGCACTGAGCACCTTGGCAACCCACTGAGCATCACGTTCTCCTCACATGGCTGAACTCCAGCTGGGGACTCATTCTGCTTAAACTTGCAGATCATCAGTTAAAGCAACGTTTAAGGTGTGAGTTGGTGGTGCTGAATAACGACTTCCATCAGGGCTGAGCTTTCCTTTTGGCCCCGGTGCTGGGGACAAGTTCCACACGCGGAAAAGG
This sequence comes from Melospiza georgiana, assembly GCF_028018845.1. NCBI lineage: Eukaryota > Metazoa > Chordata > Aves > Passeriformes > Passerellidae > Melospiza > Melospiza georgiana. The sequence continues at coordinate 2,631,564 of NC_080447.1, forward strand.
GGCAGGAGAGCAGCTGGGCTGGAGCAGGCTCTGAGGAACGTCCCTTTCCCAGAGAGGCTGAGGCTGTGAAAGGGCAGAGATGCTCCGGGGGCTCTTCCCCACCTGCCCGAGCTCCGGTGTCCCCGAGAGGCCGCCCTGCCGCGGGAGGGGCGGCGCTGACATCGGCCCCGCTCCGGATCCGGCTGCGGGAGATAAGGGAGCTCTGAGAGCCCCGGGGCGAGCAGCAGAGCTCAGCCTGCCCGCACAGCACTACCATAGTAGGAAGCAGCTGCCAGCAGCACCCTCCACCATCCTATAGAGCTGCTGGACCATGGAATTCGACCCCTGTATTTTTAAACCTCACGCTGCTGCGTTTGAAGGGTCTCAGAGCTGTCACCTCGTTTGGATAACGCTGTTTGCCAGCAGGGCGCCGCTATCAGGGGCTGGAGGCTGAGAGGCATTACATTTAATGTAAAACACATTCCTAAGTTGTCTCTTATTCCAAACAAAATCTGGTGTTTGGGCTTTGGAGCAGAGCATTACAGGACACTGGGAAATTCCAGCTCTTACCCTGGCAGTGCTTTAGCCTTGCCCAGCAGCAGCTTGTGAGCATCCCTGCTCTGGGCAAGGAAGTGAGCCCAAACTGCAGAGCTCTCCCAGCTGGATGCTCCAAACACATTTGGCTCATCTTCCTTTTGCCTACAGAAAGGAAAGAGACCAGGAGCTACTTTAGGCTGGGGCAATTTAGAAAATAGAAAAGGACAAAAAAAAAATAAAGATATAGTTGGGAAAGAATTGTTTATTTTACGTTTCTCAGAGGGATTTTACAAACAATGGAGCATTTTAAAAAAACTGAGTGATCAAAGTACTTGACAGTGTCCCTTAAACACACACACAAGCCCCTGGACAGAGGAAATCACACCAGCGAGGAGGTCAATACTGCCGAGGAGCAGCTGCATCTGCATAGTTCTAGGAGGAAAGATTGCAGTTCTAGGAGGAAAGATTGCAATGGTGTTGGTGCTAAAAGTGGCATCCTGGCATTAAAATGAGAGCGCGCTGCAGAGCCCACACGGACCTGCAGGAAACAAAGTGCATCAAATAACACACCGAGCACGTATTGTAGAATAAATTTATTTACCTGATACAAATGAAACTAGGTGTGATGCTCCTTTACTGTCAGCATGTCAATAGACAATTGATCTTATTTACAACTTCTAAAGGTCACACATGCAGCTGTGGGAACTGGCTACGTCGTTGTTGCTTTTTAGATAAATGCATCACGATATTTTGTATTGCACCAACATCTGTCTTACTGCCTTAGATTTAAATAAGTTACATTACAGTGGAAAAGAGGTCGATTTGCACAGATGATAAAAAAATCCAACGTTATGAAGTGGAGGCTTACGGTTTAACATTCATCTGTAATCGTTTCCATGGATTTATAAATAGGAGAGCATTGTACAGAAGCTGTTGGAGTAGGATGTTTGGATGATACAATACAGAGAGATCCGTCTACACCCCAAGGCATGCATTATCTGATATTGTACATTGTATAAACTGACATTTTACATACAGGAATATGGAAATCGGCTGACAGCTCCGCAATTCTTGCTCAAGGATAACCAAACTCTTCTCCATGCAGCACAGAAACCCAACTTCTCTGGAGAGAGTTCCAGCTTGGTAAGCTATATTGCACGTTTGTACATCTGTATCATGAAGTCCTAATGGTACCACACATTTCTTCCACAGAGAACACAATGAGTTTTGTTTTTAAGGGAAAGCAAAGAATCTTTACACGATACATGCAGAAGTTTTGGTAGATGTGTTGCTAAAAACACATGCACGCAACAAAACAACCTTACATTTCTGCAAAATTGTTTAGGAAGCGATTACTCCAGTATTGCTGAAAAGGAAAGAAAGAAAAGGCATCAGTTAATGAAAGGATGAATGCTAAGTATCATTATACAAGCAAGACTAAGATCAACAGTGACAGAAGAAAGAATGTTAAGTTTGGTAACTGGCTGCTCTGTCATTGAAGGGACACTCTCAGGTTACTTTGTTCTTGAAGCTCAGAATCCTCTGGATTAAGGCTCAGCTCCCTTGATTATCAGCAGAGCCAGCACTTCCTACTCAAGACTGCAGTGAAAAACAATTAAGACACATTTAATTAGCTTTTGCCTTTCTCTGCCTGACCAGTGGCAACAGACAATTCTCACTTCTTTGGAATTTCTACTTTCAAGTTCCACACTAAGCACTTGTGTTTTTCAGTCGAGGCATTAGGGCAGGTTTGGCCCCACAGTGACCTAACAATGTCCCTTTTCCAAGCCAGGCAGCTTGTTCTGGGAAGCAGTAGGAAAGCCTTGAAGAAGTCATTAAACTACACAGATTAATGTGTAGGCAAAGGGCAGAGTACAAAGTCCTAAAGCTCCTGCTGTACTTCACCCCTACCACAGCATCAGGTCAGCCTTGTGTCTGGAGACTGCTCTGAGTCCCTACAGCTCCAGGGAAGCTCCTCCAAACACTGCTTCAACACTAAAATTTGGGCTCTCCTGCTAAGATTTGAAAATGCATATTAATGCAATTAAGGATGTAATTAGCAGAGATTAGGGAAACAGTTAATGGTTAGAAGTGCAAAAAAGTAAACAAGACAGGTGCAAGAGACAGACGACTCTGTTGGTTTTACCTCCCTTCACCTCAGCACATCCAGCCCCCTTGGGCTGTGTGGGGCTGGCACTGCTGTACTGCATTCTATCAGCAGATTAAAAACTCACTTTGGTACCAGGAACCTCCCCAGCAGCCTCTCTACCAACACACCCCTCGGGGCACTTGGACAGACCTGGAGAAATGTTTTTCTGCAGCCTCTTTTGTACTCATTTATTTGCAGTAACATTTTGGGAAACCAAGTATGAACTATTTTTATTGCTCGGGTGCCAGCAAGAAGGAGCAGCTCGTTGTGCAGCTCAGCACTTTGGATTGCTCACACGTGAAAGCAGAGAGAGCCCAAGGCACTGCAAAGACAAAAGCTCCTGGCTATAAATTCAATGCATGACTGCAGCTGCCTGAGCATCCTCCTTGCTCCAGAACACAGGATTCAGGAGGAGCTGCTCTCATTCCAAACCCCAGTGGGTTCCCAGCACAAGCCAATATCCTTCCTGGTGTTCCCAGCATAAGGCAGCATCAATCACAGGATTGATCCTGGTCTTACACACCCCTCTCACAGTAGAGAATAAGCTGTGATGTGTGAGGGCACCAAGGAATCCAGAAAACAGCAGAGATGAAGAAGCTCGGTGAGATGGGAGCAAAGAGAAACAAAAAAGATGAAATTATTTTGTAAGAATGGAGTGGGAGATCAAGCCTGGGGAATTCTGAGTTAGTCCTGCTTGAACAAGGGCTGCTGTTTGTGGGCTCTCATGGTTCAACAGGAGTTACCTTCCTCAACCCCAGCTCTGGGGACTTTGGAGAGGAAACATTTGGGACCAAACAAATGAGTCTGTCCTGGAAAGTCCTCCCTTCCTGGCTCCTCCAGCTGAAAAGACTGAGGCTGAAGGATGACAGGATCTATACAGCTAAGGATAAACACTTTAGTTCAGACATTTCCTGCAGAAATTACAAACTTTGCTCTGCAGTTCTGCACTTCCTATGACAGAACAGCCCTCAGCTCCTGCTGCAGCCTCCCCCAGCCTGCTCAGCTGCCAGAGCTGAAGGGCAGACCCAGCTCTCAGCTCCAGCATCACAGGGATGTGATTCCAGGGCAGGATGATTCCCCCCAGGCTGCCCAGGGGGAAGCTCTGAACATTTGGCCAATCCCAGCCAGCCAAGGGTGGGAGTTACAGCATTTGGAGAACAGAATCCTGAGCACAGCACAGCTGCCCTCCAACCTGACAACCCCATGGGTCCATTTCTGCAGGGAAACTTGGACAAGACTGGCAGAAAGAGAAGAAAACCAGGGCAGATGACGATTGCCTGGGCTCTGTAGGAGCACCTGTAAAACCTGACTGTTCTGTAAGCTCAGGAGCCTGCAGGGATGGATCCCAACATCTCCATTTGCCCATCACTCGTCCAGATTTCAAGGCAAAGTCCAAGGAACACAAGGCCCTACCCCAAGTGCCTCTGAGACACAAATGAGCTCTCAGATCTCTATGGAAATCCATGACAAGCAGCAAGATTCATCTTCAGCACTGACAGATCCAACAGAGAAGGTGCTGAATTCTGAATATTCTGAATTCTACTTACTGACAGTCATCTTCCCCTTCAGCTTCTTAACAGAGGCAAAAGGGGGTGTATAGCAGGATTATTTGGCATGAAAGAGAGGAACAGGATTGTACAAGAAGCAGAATTATTCATGGTGGCAGCCACACATGTGGCTTTAAAAAGGCCACCCCATGGTGCTCTGAGGCTCAGCAGAACCTGTGTTCAGGGATTCAGTGGCACTCCTGCCCTGGAAATGTCTGTCAATAGCAGGGGGAGCACACAGAGCTAAGCTGCTGATTTGTTCCCAGCAAATAACACACTGGTGCACACTTTGATCTCCAGGAATCCTACATCACAGGAACTGTTTTGTTTTTATAGTTTTGTTTCAAGGAACAGGGATGAGTCTCACGCTGCTCATTTGTTATTGATACAGCTAAAGGCCAGTGAAGGCCAGTGGTTTCATGGAATGCAAACCCTCAGTCTGGCTCTTCCACACCAAAAAAGGGCATTTGAGGGGATTTGAATGCTCACAGTTTGGCAACACACCTGCTCCATCATCAGGGCAGCTCCTCTGAGCCACTTCAGCATCCACTCAAGTCAAAGTCTCTATAAACAAAGATCCCAATGCAGAGGAATTTCTGATTGAGCCTCTGTGTTCAGAGGGAGCACCTCTCCACTCAGAGCTTAAACCTAGAGAATTATGTGTGCCTGCTGGATTCCAGCTGGCAGCAAGAGAACATGGCCTGGAACCATCCTTCCCCTCCAAGAGGGATCACAGAGCTGTTTGAATTTGGTTACTAAAGCAGACTGAGCCAGCACAAGATAACAGCACCTGCTGCTCTACAGACACAGCGACCCCAGGGCAGCTTTCACAGACTGCCCTGTTCAGCTGAGAATGTTCTTTTGCCTTCTCAGATGGCAAATAACAAATAATGAGCTGGTTTTGCCAGGAGCAGCACCTGCCCTTCGAGCACTGCAGGGAGCAGGGAGGGGTGCTCAGCTCTGAGGGGCAGCCCCTGATTCAGAGCAGGGAAAAGCTTTGGAGTAAACCAGCACCTGACCACGAGTACCAGAGAGTTTTGGACACTAAACATTCATGGTAACAGCTGTCAGGGTCTTAAGTTACAGATTTGTCTGATTTTATCTCAAACTTAAGACCAAAAGCTGTAAGACCTTGGGGCACTAAGGCTCCCAGGTGCTATAAAACAAGACCCTAAAATACACTAAACCAAAAGCAAGTGTTTTGCCTTTGGAATCAGTAATTTGAGCTTCAGACCACAAAACAAGAGTCTAAAGTGGTGATAATAATGTAGCACAGCAGAGTTTGACAAAACACAGCATGGGAATGAAGGAAATTACTATTTATTCTTCAACATGTATACAGCATATGCTATTTTACAGCAAGTCACCACTGGCAGGGTGAAATGGAAGAAAAATACTCACTTTAGTCGATGAAAGTTGGAAGGCATTGGAGAAAAACACCACAGTTAGGACTGTTAATGACTTACACATTGTTGATACAGGACTGAATTTGAAAACATGCTTTAACATTTACCGTAATAATGAAGGTGGTTAGTGCCACATTAAAATAAAAATAGTTCTATACAATATGTTCAATTTGGTCATGTGCTATTTACAGATTTTACAAAAAACACACACGAGCTTGTTACTTCAAGTCAGGCTAACAACAGGCCAGCAGAGTAACTCCATGTATACAACTGAGCATTAGTGCCCTAAGTGTAGGAAATCCAATTTCTAGCTATGCAGTGCAAGTTGTTTTTTCAGGTCTCATTGCAAATTTTGATCTTAAAGGGGGAAAAAAAAAAGAAATAAAAAGAAAGGCTCTGACATGTGTAAAAAAGGTATTAAACCCCAACTTAAACCCTCTTTTGAACTGAAACAGATTGTGTGTGTGTGTGTGTTAAAAAGGCTTTAGACAGAAGTAGCCCTCCCTATCCCTGCATAATGGGCAACACTGGCAAAGTAAGGTCTGTTACAATAAAATACAATAGACAAATAAATAATCCTTAAAAAAAACCAACCCTATGTGTGTGGAGAGTATGGAAGAACCCCAGCAGGCTGCACCTGGAATGGTATTTTCTGCACGAGCAAGATCAGGCATACCTCATACAGAAAGTGGTGTAAACAAGGACAGTCAAGAACCGAGAGTGAGGGAAGAGGGGACCGAGAAGAAATCCTGACCCAGGGAGCAGGACTCTACCCAGTGCAGAAAGTTCTGCTTGTGAACAAAACCTGACTTCATGACAAATTAAGTTTGGATGATCATGCAGAAGACAAACAGTTACATGCTTTTTTAGTTTTAGACAACACACATTCATTCCCTAAAATCTGCTGCCAATTTAGTTTGATAGTGTCCGCTGGCTCAAAAAAAATTTACTTTTTTTTACATGATGAATAGACTATTGAACAGAACACTGTACATGCTTTTCATCTACAAAAAAATATTTGCATAAAATAGTGTTAGTTCTCTGTACATGTCAATGGACACTTTAACTGTGTATAAAAGAGGAATATATTGCCCCCACTGAAGTCAGAAAAAGCAAAAAACCAAAATCTAGATTATGAAACCTCCATCACCGGCAAATATGTTCATGTGAAAATTCAGCAGAAATAGACAGTTGCTCTAAACAATAAAAAAATTAAGTTAAACTTTTTTTTTTCTCCTTTGAATGTAAAACTCGTCACCATGTCAGTCAAGACCAGAACATATCACTAAAGTTAGTGTCTGTGCTGTAAAGCCAGATAACCAGGGGCAGAGTAATGAACACAAACGGCCAGGAAACTCCTTCGGTGCATGCTGACAGAGCACAGGGTTTGGTGGCAGGCCGCACACTATCATCTTTACCAGGTTCCAGGTAGTTACGGGCCACATATTTAAGAGTTTCATCCAGCAGAATGACAGGGAGGGAGATTTTCAATACCATCAGCCACTGCGTCACGTTCAGAGGGGTGATCTGGAAGATGATCTGCAAGAAAAGCCAGGGGTTACCAAGCTCCCCCTGCAGCCCCAGGCAAGGCTTTGCTCTGGCTAAAAGTTCAGGGAGGGGGGAAGGCAGCAGCACTTACTGGCAGTGGTTCCACATAAAGGATGAGGAAGTGGAGGGACATGGACAAGCAAATGGCCCCCACCAGCCAGATGTTCTCCCACGGGGGCATCCTCATCAGGGACTGGTTTTCTGACAGGCTGCAACAGAAACATGGCTCATGTGTGACTCTGACAGCAACAGGAAGCTCTGAGAACCACAAAGCAGCCTGGCACTGCACAGGGACCCCAGGCAGGAAACAGCCCAGGACAGCTTGGATGCTGCAGCTTCAACTGGCCTGGAAGTCAGCTCAGCACAGCAGCCACCAGCAGCCTCAGGTCTGGTCTAAAAAGTCTCGAGTGTTCTGTCCTGATCTACTCAATTCTTCTCACTATGACTCCAAAATCCTCTCCCTGGGAGGGAAAGGGAAGTGTGGACGTGGCAGCCTCAGAGAGCTGAGTCTACCAGGGCTCCAAGTGCACCCTCTTCTGCTGGAGTTCACTGAAAGACTGACAGAGGGTCAAAACCTTTCACCTTCTCAATGCTGGCTCTTGATTCCATTTGCACTCAGGCTGTGCTGGAGAAGAGGCTGAGATCCAGAGCAGCAGATGTAGAGCAGTGCCTTTATGTAGGACTACCCCAGTGCACTTGTATTTCAAGTTTATTTGTTTTTAAATTAACTGACCTCTAAGCTATTTGAAGAAAAATACCCTTGACATTGTGCTATTTAGTGGTTTCCATTTATAATCTAATATTAATTGGCTAAACCCACTCCCTTAGGGCAGGAAAAACTATTTTCCATATCTTCAGCATTCTTATTTTAGTTCTCCTTGATATCACTTTATACCAACATAGTAGGGATAATCTGATTGATTAAGCTTAGATTAAAAATAATGGAAAATATTTCAGTTGCTTGTGCTTAGTAAAATACCAGAATGAATTGGCAGACTTAAAAATACACCTTATGATAAGAGATCTCAAATGTTATCTAAGAGTCTGGTAGTGCAAACAAACTGAACTCAGAAGGGAAATGTGACTCACTCTTCATTAGCTGAGCTGTTCACCAAGGATCAAATGGCACAAAAAGCAGGATTTTGGATAAGCTGTGCAGGGGCTGGGCTTTGCTGTGGGGACATACGAACCTGTTGAGAGCATTGCACATCTCGATGGTGACCAGCACAGACAGAGCCATTGTCATCGGGTACGGGGACTCAAACACCACACAGTCCACCCCATAGAAGTCTGGATTGTCCTCCTTGCACTGCAGAAAATGGCTCTGGAACAGAACAGACACAACTCACTTCCACAGCCTGTTAACTTTGAAAATGTAAAACAGGCAATCAGGAAAAAAACAGTGAGTATTATAAAAAGGGAAGTTTCTACTGTGACTCCAAACCAGTGCTTACAAACTTTTGCCTGCTTTAGAAAAATCCACTTTAGGCTTTCACTTTTACCAGACAACAATTTGTCCTTCAAATTTTTAGCAGCTCAGGTATCCCACCTCTGAGCTTTCCTATCAAGACTAATTAATCATGATCAAGTTTTACAGGAACAAGTCTCAAAGTGTTTAATTATACAAATTCCTGTAACCTACCAGGCTTGTACAGTCATTTCATGAGTGAAAGCAGCAGGAACCTCCCCTCTCCCCCCAAAGATATTAAACTGAGCAAATACCAGCTGGTAAAAGGAAACTTTTGGACCACCATCAGCAGCAATAAACCACCAAGCAGCAGCACCCACTGTGGCAGCACCAACATAGCCTGCAAGGAAACAAAGAACTTCTCTCAGCACTGTGAATGTATGCAAGACAAGACCTCACTTGCCACACCTAAACTTCTCAAGGCCTCAAGACTTCCAGTATTGAAAAAAAAAAAAAAAAAGGTTGTAATTCATGAATTTAAAGAAAAAAAAGCCATTGGTACTTACATCCAATAGCCAGGTAGCGGAAGAAGAGCCAGCCACTGATGAGGG